>NC_033625.1:6118448-6188434 GCF_001540865.1 Ananas comosus
ACAAGACAACTAATTATAAAATGCCACTACAATTAATTATAATTGCCCGCAAAAAACATACTAAATGATTATTAATAAAGCTTATAGCGGCAATTAAATTAATATTAAAATACTTGATTAACAACTAAATACTACAATGAATTGAAATATTAAAAATATTAGTAACCAAAAGCTTTATAATTTGTTATAACAAATAGTCTCAACTTCTCAAATTACATATCTGCAGAATTCAAATTAAATTTCAAACAAAAGTTCTAACAAACAATATTTGTTCAAATTATAGCAAAAAATTAACAAACACCGCATGTCTTGCTTCCCACTCAATTTCCGCAGCTCCAGCTGATTGATAACCAAAAAGAAATCATAAAATTAGTATATGAAATTACCAAATAAAAATCATCATATCAAATTTCTAAAAAATATGAAAGTTAGGTTTACTGATTTGGTCTGCTTTTCTTTTATTTTGTAACAATAGCATTCAAAATAAGTAAACAAGCACATTGAAAATGAACATGAGAACAGCGAAAAGAATTTCAGGCCAATATCACAAAATAGGTTAGTAATTATATCAGAGGTGAAACTAAAACTAATACAGTTTATCCTAGGAACCTCAGAATCAAATTAAACCAGCAAGTGCTGAACACCACTTCAAAAGCATAGTAAAACAACATATCTCATCTTCACCTTACATGATGTAATATACGAAAATTCGGAAATAAAGTATCGAACTTTAGTCAAATTGACCAAACTGCGAGGACGGAACACTTCGGAAAGTCCGAAGGTGTTAAAATGATCAAAAGTGAGTTGTGGAAGTTTCGAGAGCTAAAGAACAAATTCTGCAACTGCAGATTTTGAGCTCTCAGGACCGGTCCCTGGGTGGGAGAGACGTGGTCCCGAACGGCCGTGCAGAATGAGATAGCCGAAAATCGGCTAATAGCCTGGAAGACAGCTCTCGGGAACCGTCTCTGTCTGAGAGACCGGTCCCCAGACGACCGGTCCCCCACTAGAGAGACCGATGCATCGCGCGCAGCAGCTCTGGCCGGCGCTGGAGAGCTCTCGGAGACCGTCCCTAGTCGGGGAGCCGGTCCCGAGCCCGAAAACTGCCCAGGTCCAGGCAGTTGAAATAGATGAAAGTTGAGGGGTTTCATTAGCCATTTTGCAACCCAAAGGGTTAAGTTGGGGCTGAGAGAGAGCCTTCATCTCTCATTCCACTCCCTCTCACACTCTTCCCCCTTTCTCTCTCTAGAAGATAAAGAAGGAGAAGAAGAAGAAGAAAGAAAGGAAGACAAAAGAAGGAGAAGAAGGGAAGAGCAGCTTTTGGAGCAAAGGAGCCTCATCTTCTTCCTCTCTTGGGCAAGAAAGGAAATCTTACAAGGTAAGCTTTGATCTATATTGTAGAAAAACCCTAGAATGAGTTTTGAATAACTAGAAATGGGTTTTAATGGGATATTTGAAGAGTTTTGAAAGCTTTCTTTTGCTTCTTTAGAGATCAAATCCATGGTTAGCTCAAGGTTAGCTGTCAACCCACCTCTAATGGTGAAATCCAAACTAGGGTTTTGGAAAGCTCTAAGAATGATTCTAATGGCTTTTTAGAGTATAAATGAAGCTACTTTTGCTTCCCAATGAGATCAAACCTAGGTTTTGATATACATTGGAGCTAGGGCACCCAAATTGGGCTTTTGCTCATGAAGGTTTCTAAGGCAATTTGACCCTCTAAAAACCTAATTGGGGGTATTTCGACGCGTTGGTGCTTCGGAATAGAATTTGAAAAGTGTATGAAAAGTTATGGGCAAAGTGGCCTAATAGTGTTCGTTTTGCGCAGGTAAGATCGAGGCAACTAAAAATCCTAAGAAAATCATCGGAGCACCTAAAGAGACTACAAGGTGGGTGGTGCTTTTCAACTCATATGAAATTCCTCTATGCTAATGTGTCATTCTTTGAGCAATGTTATATGTTTATTTGCATGCATTTTAGGTAAAGAATGAAAAGAATGTGTGATGCATGATGTAGTACAACTTCATAATGTGATGGTTAAGAACCTATGAGAGTTAAACCCTATATGTAATGCATGAGAGAAAAGTGAGCACCAAAGTGAGCAAAGAAAGCAGAGTGGCACAAATGACATAGATCGATGGCATTCGATAAGCTAATGTGAAATGACACTAGAGGTTAGTGTGATGTAAAGAATTAAAGTGATGTAAAGAATGATGAAATGACGACGAGTAACAGCTAAAGTAAAGTGGGCATAAGAACAAGAATGCTAGAGTTAGCAAAGTAAAAGAATGCAAAGAACATGATTGCTAGAGTTAGCAGAGTAATGGAATGTAAAGAATGTGATTGCATGGGGTTTGCAACATAAAGTGATGTAAAAACACTAGAGCTAGTGTAAAGTCAATAGATTGAACTATAAATCCTTTGAGTTAGATAATGATCATACTTGCTGTTGAGCTTCGTGCTCGAGGCGGCGTCCCACCTGGCGATGCGCTCCGGAGTTATGCATCCGGGTTGGAGTAGACCCGTAAGGACGGTCCTAGCTGGTGAGTACTCTGCGTATGATGGCTTAAACGTGAGGCAAGTTAATGTGGCGAACCCGGGTAGCCTAATGATTAAAAAGCAAAGAACAAAGAATAAAGAACAAAGAGTAAAGTGAAAAGAACTAAAGAACATGCATAACCTGCATCTATTAATGTTGAGCAATTCCTTGCTTTTGTTCAGGCAATATTAGCATCATATTGTAGATTGGTTACTATATCTGCTTATCCTTTCTATTATGCCTGAGTTAGTCCTAGTGGAAAGTCGTGATGTTGAGGCGCAACCACTGGAACTTGTTTGTAGTTCTCACCCCACTATTTCCCAGAGCCGGACCGACGAGCGGCGAGCGACCGAGGTAAAGGTATCGCGCCTTAGTCAGAGGCCACAGAGTTGGGTTACATTTTGTTAGTAGACACCTTTTATCATCTTTTTACTTGATGATTAGTGATGTAAAGAAAAGAATGTAAGCTCATTTTGATGGTAAATGTGATGTAAGAAGAAATGATGGAATTATTAATGAAATGCAAAGAATTCTAAAATAAGAGATGGATGCAATGTATATGATCTAAAATGATCATATTACGTGTGTAGAATGTTTAGTTCCCTTTTTCTTTCACTTATGGCTACTGCTTACCCTCGTGTAAGCCGTGTTATGTTTCCGCTAGTGTTTTTCTATTATGAAAATGTGCATGTGATGAGCCTTGGCGATAGGGAAACTCTGTCGCTTCGGCGTCTGTTTGACGTGCTCGGGTCGGGCAAATTGGCATCGGTCTCGGGCGTGACACATGAGTTGTACATGGAGAGTAAACAATGAAGAATGACTAGCATAGAAACCAGAGATTAGAGCTCTTCATTACTCTGAGAAATCTTACTGTCAACAAGAAAGACATAATTGAAATATGATATCGATGATCAACATGTAGTTATCCATCGGCGCCCCCTCTTGCGACATCCCGCCCACCACCTAGAGGCATTTCCTAACCAAATCTCTTCAATCATACAAGGCGATAGCTACTGTTTCTCCAGTGTGATAGAGCCATACGAAAATATTATTAGCCGCCTGAGGACGGAATAACCAACATAATTTTCTTTCTTTTTTTCCCACTCTTCTGACAATTTAAGAACTAACCTATTATTAGAACGCGCAGGTCACGTTTAGGAAAGATATAAATTAATTTGATAGCTCAAAACTAAATAGTTGTAATTTGTCAATAGACTCTGTCATTTGAATTTGCCATTTCGTTCTTTAATTGATCGAACTTGCTGATTCTTTGTCTAATCTAAAGTTTCAAGGGTATCATGAAAGAGAAGCTTTTTTGTTTAATCTATAATTCTAATCAAGCTTCATAAAAGAAAAGTTCAACACTGATCGGATCAGTTAGTTTTCAATATGTGAATGAATCATAATATTGGATTAATAAATCTGTAGTAAATAAAACCTATATTGGAACTCTAAACTCAATTTCAACCTGATCGCGACTTATTGATCGTGGGCTAATATGTTCTTCGAGGACTGGTTTACGACTACTTCTCATTCCAACCCTGCGTGTCTACCGAAAAAGCAAAAGATAAGGTTATTATTATACACATTATTAGTTTTTACCTAAAAGAAACAGACAAGTCTGATAAATTTCCTGGCAAAATCATGTAGGACTTGTTTGGCATGGTAAGGACAGTTTGATAATAGCTCATCTAATGCTATAAGATAAAGCAGAGTCAGAACGAAATAATGTAAAGACAAGCTCTAAATCACAACTGACCCTGAAATTTTTTTGCAATACCAATGGGAGTCCTAATTGATGAATTTGTATTCAGGCTTGGTTTTGGATTCAATCTGGACAATTAAGTCCATCTCCCTCCCTCCCAAGCTTCTCTTGTATGCGGACTTGATTTGAATTTATGGAATAATCACAAAAAAAATAGTATGTCAGTTTTAGATTCTCACAGCACGATAATCTATCGGGACACAACCCCTCTCGTAACGAGAAGAGAAAACATTGCTTCCGCAGGGTACAAAGTGATTTTAGAGGGGATGAAGCGGCCGACAAACTTATAAATCTCCCTCATTTTTTACTTTTTACCCAAAGATGGCTCCACTGCAAGTCATTCATGTAAATTAAAAGCAAAATAAAAGAAAATAATAAAAACCAAGAGATGAAATCAAGATAATAAGATAGTAATGAGACTAATAAGAGACATGAACAAAAGAGAAATGAAAACAACATTAACTGATAGGATAAGAAGAAACAAATCAGATTAGGACCACACCTGGATCACTCTCCAACAACAACAACAACAACAACAACAACAACAACAACAAAAGAAAAAAATGGAAAATCCATACCACTTTGAGAAGAAGCCTCCGCAATTTGCTCCTCTGGATCCCGGACAGCTTCTGCGCCACGGAATCACTCACCCTGGCCAACTACAAGAATATAAAAAGAATGAAAGATCAAACTGAAGATCTTTCAGAAACAGCATCTAAATATTTAAAAAACCAGAAAAAAAGAAAAAAAAACTAGTGGTTTTCTCAAACTGCTTTACTGCACAATAAAAGCAGGTTGCCTCACCAATATCTTTAAACATATCACACCTTGATCAACAAATTTGGATGCTAAACTGCCAATTGATAAGTATCAATTAGAGGCTGCTACTCTGACAGATCCTGCCTTCTTCTCATTAATACTTCTACAAGCAAATATTTTTGTGTGAGATATTCTTAAATAAAAAAGTCATGCATTTCACAAACTAGTCCAGAAGCAAATATGGCAATCTAGTTTCAGCAAAAAGCATATAAAGGGAACAATTCATTTAGAGGATCATAGAAGTGAAATATACTTCTTAGCTGAGCTATAATATCAGCACAATTATAAGTTGTAACTGCCATGACACAACCAAAAATGCATACATTGCAGAATCCATATACAAACTTACTAACACATAACTATACTTAACGATTTAATTTTGACTACAAGTCACACTTGTAGTCAAAATCCCTATGCCGTGCCCAGCCAACATGGTATAACTTAATCTCATTACTTGTATTACACGGGTGGAAGCTTTGGGAAAATCTATTGTCGAGTCCAGTCACTGATAGTGATAAGAAAAATCTTAATACAAGAATATACCCACATTCCTTCAATCATTAATACGAAGTTTTCCAGGTTATCTCACAGAGTATACGTGCTTAGAGACTTTTAATTGATACAATTTAAGAGGGCAGATGAGACAGTTACCAAGTATTCACCACAAAATTTGTCAAGAAGATAAGATTAAAAAAGGAAGCTCAGCAAATGTTGTCAAATCAAACATGTCGATCAAAGAACTAATCCAACATTAAATTTCAGGATAATGTTTCCCAATCACCTACAGTAGGTGCATCTTCCCCCTCCCCCTCCATCTGTACTCGAATTAAAAATGTCACAAAAACAGTATGCACAATAACAGAGCAAATCCGAAGTAACAAGCAGTATATTAGAAAATATCAAAGGAATTGCGCCTTGATTCTATACTCCCTCAGGATTCCGAGATCACATCAATAGTAATTAATTTTCTTTCTTTTTGTGTTTCCCCAACATTTTGTTAACAATCCGGTATTCCGGTCGCAGAAAAATTGTTGAAAAATAGATACTTCAGTATCTGAGAACTTTGAATGCGCTCTAAACTATGCATATTCAGTTACTATTTAACAAAAACAATGCGAGTGTGGAAAGAATATATATATCATTGCCATAAGACGCTGATCATCAATTGAGAATCTGACTAGCAACTTACTAATCTCATCTCCTGCGTCAAAGAATTCAGTAAACTGTACATACTTCCCATTTCTGGATGGTTTACAAATCCAACATGGAATTCATGCGCAATTCCTTCGATGTTGATCCAACTGAACCCTGTTTGCTTGCTTACGCCTCTCGCCTTCATTAAACATCTCAACTCTGTAATGTTTCCTCAGCTAGAATTTGTCGCATAAGCATTAGACAGCAATACATAACCTGCAGAGCTTTCAGGATCCACATCAAATAGCCTTTCCACGACATCTCGAGCAATATCTACTTTCGAGTGGACCAGAGAAGCCCCAAGGAGAGCTCCCCAAACAAGCCCATTAGGTTCAATCGGCATCGTGTTTACGACCTGAAGCGCTTCTTCGATAAAACCAGCGCGTGCGATGAGATCGACGAAGCAAGCGTAGTGTTCTAATCTGGGGACGACATTGTATTTCTCGTGCATTTCCTTAAAAAACTTTCTTCCTTCTTCGACTAATCTTGAGTGGGTGCAAGCACACAACAAGCCTAGAAATGTACCGTCATTTGGCTTTACGCCGTGCTTGTCCATTTTGAAGAACAACTTCAAAGCCTCGTTTCCTCGACCGTTCGTGGCAAGTCCCATAATCATGGCATTAAAAGAGGCCACATCTTTCGTGGCCATTTGATCGAACACATCCTCCGCCTCCTCTAAGCTCCCGCATTTGGAATACATGTCTATGAAAGCAGTAGCAAGAATCTTGTTAGATTCCGCGAGCAATTTGCTATATCTTGATTTCGCATATGCATGAGCCCATCTCCCAAGATTCAAATCACCAACTAAAGCACAAGCCGAGAGCACGCTCACGATAGTCACGTGGTTAGGTTTTGTAATCGAAATATCGAGCATGTGATGGAAAAGACCCAGAGCATCGACCGGCCGACTATTTTGCACGTATCCGCCGATCATGGCATTCCAAGCGATAACACTCAGATTTTCGCTTCTTCTGCGTACCATTTTATCAAACAGATCTCTGCTTTCTTCTATCCGGCCCCATCTTGCGTAGAGATAAATGAGAACTGTATCAACCGCATCGCCCGAAAAATCACAAATTTGATCACCAAATTCGGTAAACATGTTGACCCACTGCTCGATTTCCCCGGTCTCGAGCTTTGAGCACGCGGAAATGACCCCGACCATGGTGTCATCCTCCGGCCGCAGATTTTCCTCAACCATTCTCGCAAACAACCTCAGGGCATCCTCCACCAATCCAAATTGAGCGTACCCAGAAACCAAACAAGTCCAACAACAAACCGACTTCCTCTCGGGCATTTCGTCGAACACCTTACGTGCCGAAAGGAGATCCCCGGAGCCCTTAACGTATGCCGAGAGCTGATGTAGAGATCGGTGACGTCGAGGGAGAACTGGGCGTGCTAGAGGGGATTCTCGGCGACCCATACGGCGCGGTCGTCGCGGCTCCGCCGGAACCCTAGATGCCGCCGCCGAGAGCTCCTCCGCCGGAGACGACGCCGCCGCCGCCGAGAGCTCCTCCGCCGCGGAGAGCTCCTCTCCCGGATCCGAGCTTAGAGAACGCCGCGACGCAGCTTGGATCGAGAGGGGAGGGAGAGGGAGAGGGCGAGGGGGAGTGGGGGATGTGGGGTGCGCGGGGGTGGGGATCGCGATAGAGAAAGGGCGCGAGCGAGGTGATCGACTCAGGGGGAGGTGGGAGTGGGGATGTGGGGTTCGATCGGGTGGGTTGGGTTAGGGTTGAGTTTGAGTTAAGGATTATTATGTTTATTTAATATATAAATATTAGTGGGTTAAATATATATATTTGAAAATAATTGCCGCTAAAAGGATAATAAAATAATAGTAATAGTGGCCGTTTGATAATCACCGCTAAATAAATGCCACTAAAATATAGTTTTGTTGTAGTGACGTTACGAGAAGTATAGAATACATAGGGGCCATTTCGCCTAGATTTCATGAAGTCAAACCCACCGGACTTCTCCAAACCATTCGTTTGCTCCGACGAAGGTGCCCACAAGCCTCCTAGTACCCTAGAAGCATCAAAATGGGAATTAAACGAATCTAACGAACAACCAAGAGGTTGATCAAAAACCAACTCAAGGATAGGGCTAAAAACTCACCGAATGTGAAGGAAACTCTCTCGATCTCCAAATGGGAGTTAGAGTCCTTCCAATCCAACCTAAACAAAGGTTATAAACCAAGCAATTGGGTCCCAAAGCCCTCCAATCAAAAATTTCCAAAATAAACCCTAAAATCCAAATCTAGGGTTTCATCTAGCAAAATCTAGAGAAACATGCATCAAATGAGGAATACATGCTACCAACCTCAAGAGAAGCTCTAAAACTAGCTCAAAGTGCTCTAGGGTTGAAGATTGATCCTCTATCAAGCTCCTAGCCCAAGCTCTAAGCCACCAACGGTGAGAGGAGAGGTTGAGGAAGAAGTCCCAAGTCCACAAAGCAAACTCTCATTCTTCTCCTTCTCCTTCTTCTCATCTTGTTTCTCCTTCTTCTTCTCTTTCTAGAGAGTGTGAGAGAGTGAGAAGTGAGGAAAAGAGAGAGAAGAAATGGCCTAAAAGCCTTCTCATGTAACAAAATCCACCTAGGTCCCTCAATAATCCAAATAGTGCATCAGCCCGAACTGGGCAATTTTCGCCCAGAGGAACCGGTCTCTCCCAGCCGAGACCGGTCCTTCGGGACCTTCCCGCAAAACAAGCTCTCGGGAACCGGTCTCTCCCTGCCAGGGACCGGTTGCCTCAAGTCTGCCGCAACACTGTTCCGGGGGACCTGTCTCTCCCACCAGGGACCGGTCCCCGAGAGTGAAAACTCTCGGGACTTAGCCAAAATCCAGGAATTCAATCTTTTAGGTCGGAATACAGTCTACGACCTTCCACCAAGTGTGGAAAATCTCGGAATCCAAGTCAAGCACTCGAACCTCGCAATTTACATAGGTCCAGTGTGTTACACAACCACCACAACTGAATATATAAACAATCATACATTCATACACCATTCACCAACATTTTCACATTCAGAATCTTAATCATAAATCCACGACTATTAGTTTAAAATGTTTCCTACCCGAAAACTAGTTTTGAAATACTAAATCACGAAAAACCATGAGAAAATCTTTTAAAACTATTTTCCTCACGGAAACTCTTTTCTTTTTAAAATACGCTACCACGAGGGGTAGAAAATCATTTCCATTTCACGAAAATTCATAAATCCTTTATTACATACATGATATCCCAAATTCAAAAGTAATAAAATGTTGAACCATATAAATTGTCTAATTCAATTATTTAAAGAAGCTAGAGTTTAGAATTGAAACTAATGGACGGGTCTGAAAGCTCTACCGAACCACTAAGAGCGCTCCTCACGAACCGTCCTACTAGGACTAATGACGTCACCTGTAATGGGGGCGGGGGGTGAGAACATGTAAACATGTCTCCCCTCCCAGCAGGTACCGCAAGCCGACGAAGGCGAGGGGTACTCACCAGCAAAGGAGGATAAACAATAATATGGGTAAGTGAAATACAGTAGCAATGATAATAAATGAACATGATATAAAAATGCACAGCTACCACTACTATATGAATGCATCAACGGACAACGAGTCTAAAATACCTAATCTGGAACAGCCATATTGGTCCGTAACACTTCAGGCCTGTGCCACAACTGCTCAACCTATACGTGACCCTCGCATAAAGCACCCGGGTCCGAAGGGTATATGACCATCGCATAAAGCACCCGGGTCTGAAAGCATATAACCCTCGCATAAAGCACCCGGGCTCACGGGCTGGCACTCCAAGCCACTTTTTCGAAAAAGAACACCCTCTTGCGGTGGATCAGACCGCTGGTGTTCGTGAAACGCGTACAAGCAGTGACAATCGATGCTGAATGCTCAATAGCCAACTGTTGGCAACTAGCCGACAATCATCGCCCCTCAGGGCATACCGACCGTATAGGTCCTCAAGTAATGCAGTGAACCACCGAAACAGGTCACAGATACGAAATACAACAACCGACCAACTAGGTCACCAATACGGAATGCAACAACCGACCAACCAGGTCACAGATACGGAAAGCAACAACTGACCAACCAGGTCACAGATACGGAATGGAACAACCGACCAACCAGGTCAACAGATACCGAATTCAACAACCGACCAACCAGGTCAACAGATATCACATGTAGATAAAACTACTCTACTCTTACTCAGGATACTAAGCATGTAAACAACGAGTAGAGTATAATGGAACAACATGGGTGCAAGGCTCAATATATAATATGCAATAATAACAATAGGAGAACAAGGGTAAGAGGATATCACTGAGCGTGCACCACTGTACCGACGTCAGATCGAAGTACCCACCTGTACAATTATGGTACTGGTCTCTCGACTGCTGATACGGAACAACCGGACCTACGAAGAGTCCACCGGGTTAGAATCTAACCCACTAACATGTATCACTAACTCGCAATCCCCACTCATAGCCCCACGGGAATCGGTTTCCCAAAACCAACTACCGTAACACGCCGGAAATCCCGAAAACCGCACCAGGACTCCGCCGGGACCCACGAACTGTCCCGGAACAGACCGACTCATGTCACGAGTCGCCCGCTGCCACTAAACACATATATTTGTGTGACTTGGCAGCAAAGACACTAACTCACTCCGAAATGATTATCGTCGGATAATCATTCCGATCCGGGTTCCCAAAAGTGTCCAATTCGACACCGGAACCCACCGTCGCTCACCCGTCGTTTTCGAACCCTCGAAATGACGCGGGTGACGAGCCAACAAGGCTCAGCGACGACACAAATCATCATGAGGCACCGTCGGAAGAATTTCGAACCGAAAACGCGTTCCGTCGGCGGATTTCACCGAAAACGCATCGAAAATCAACATTTGATTTTCAGAAAGGCTTGGGGCCTTGGACGACCAGTCCAGAGGTCACCCACTGCCCGCACACGCTGCCCACAGTGACCACCACAAGCACAATTGCATAAAAGCCCTCCTGATTACATAAAATCACATTATTTTATGTGATTTTCAGGCTTTTATGGTCCGACAGCGCGAATCAAGAATCTTTTAGCGAAGCCGAGACACCCGCTGACAGGTCTTGGCGTGCCGAAGGCCGTGCTCACACTTTGGAACTACCGGCCGCTGTGGCGAGCGCGCGAGCGACGCGAACTATAGCGAAACAACACGCACAGTATATAAAACGCGTCTATCGCACCAACCAGGGCATCTCTGACCCTAACGGAGGTGAGAACGATGTTCAGCATGAATCAAAGATCATCATGCTCACTTCTCGGGGTGTCGGGGTGTCTCCAGTTCGACGGAACAGTGAAAGAAAACCCAACAAGTGCACTGAATGCTATTCAAAAACCTTACTGGAGCAAGGTAGGGCAGGGGCTGGTCGCCGGCGGCCGGACGGCGGGTGCTCCGGTAGGGGACGGGTGCGGCCGGTCAGTAGGGGCCGAGGCACCTGCTGGCCGGCGGCGGGAGGCAGCCGGTAGCGCGGCGGCAGAGATCAAACCCGACTGACTAGGCTCGGGTTCAAATGTGACGGCGGCCGGGCGGCGGCCAGGGGAGCTCCGGGGCGGCGGCAACCGGCTGCCGGAGGCCGAGGGAGGGCGGTGCGCCCCGCTGTGGGCAGCGGAGATGCGCGATGGCCGAGGTGACTCGGCCTCAGCCCACACTCGGTCTGGGCGGCCGCAGGAGCGGGAGGTCGCCGGAAGCCCAAGGAGGGTGGCGCAGCCAATCAAAGGCAGGGGCGGCGCGCGGGGACTAGGGTGATCCCAGCTCGGCCTGCTGTAGATTTGGGCGGCCGCAGCTAAACCTGGCAGTGCCGGCGGCGCACGGGGACGGCAGAGGCCGGCGGAGATGGTGCCGAAGGGCCAACCTCGGCCGGGGAAGAGGGGTCCGAGGCTGTGGATACTTTCCTGCGGTCGACGGCTGAGAGGGTGGTGGTTAGGTGGAGGGGAGAGGTTGAGAGGGAAGTGCTGCAGGCTTTCCGGTGGTCGTGGGTGCTGGCTGGCGGCCGGGGTGTGCGCACGGGTAGGGCAGCGAAATGCTGAGACAACTAGGGCTTAGCTCAGCTGAGGAAGGGGTCCAAGAGCTAGGGTTTCTTCATGAAACCCTAGTTGCAACAATATATATATGTAAAATTGCAAAAAGATCCCCCATCTCCAAATATTTTTAGTTCAGTCCCTACCAGTATGTGTATTTTGTACACAAGCCCCTCGACGTTTGAAATCACGCAAAACGGCACATAAAATATTAGGTTTTTCACAATTTTTCCGTTTTGCCAATTTCGACCCATTCGCGAACATTTCACTATTCCTGAAGATCCGTCGGTCGGATTTCCGATCGGATCATGCCAGTGCATTCAGAACGACTGGGGCATTGAATCTAGCATTTTGTTTCATCTGATTTGGTCATCGATTTGCGATTAAACCCATTCACTCTCCAACATTCCAAAACCGCACTTAGGGCTTGTTTGGTTCATCCATTTTGGGTATGGAATGGGAATCGGTTTGATCAAATCCGGTTAATTTTGTTTGGTTCGCATGAATCGGTTTGGAATTCCTATTCCGGACTGGAATGGGAATGGCCCATTAGCCTTCAACTTGATTCTGGTCTTCTAGCCCGGATTGAGATTTCATTCCGAAAGCCCACTAAGTCCTCGAAGCCCATGTGACCATCTCACCCTCCTTCTCTTCACCCCTTTCTCATCAAAAAAAAAAAAATCTATCCTCTCTCAAAACCCTATCCCTAACCCACATGAATAAAAGTTTTTAAAAATAAATTTGATTTTTTTTTTGAAAAACTTATTAGAGAATAGTATTATATTTTTCATAAATTTTAAATAATATAAATTTATATTTGAGAGTAAAATTAGTATTATAGTATCCTATAATTTTTTTAGTTTATACGAACCAAACAATGAAATGTGAATAACTCATTCCAATTCCGAATCCACAAATAAACCAAACATCCTGGGGGAGTGGGCCATTCCAATTACCATTCCAATTCATTCCCATTCTATTATCCATTCCAATTCCACCCTTGAACCAAACAAGCCCTTAAATTTATGTGTAAAACCCATAAACTCCATTTTTCTTGAAAATCGTGCATCAAATCTAAAATCCGTCAGTACCATTGGTTCCAAAATAGCTGAACCATTAAAAATGAGCTATTGGACTGCTATGAACGAAGTCTGATACGCGCCGGAAGCCAACTCTACACCGTGGCCTCTCCGGAAAAACGGGTTACTATTCACTTTAAGTCATTACTAAAATTCGCGTAACTTCTCCATCCTAGCTCGTTTTCTCCTGAAACTTGACGAGTATTTATGTAATTCAATTACGCGTAAAAATATCGTTAACACAGAGTTTATCTGTACAGTAAAATCTCAATCCTTACACTAAAGGTAATATATATATATATATATATATATATATACTTACACTTTTATAACCCAAACCAAAATACATATATTTTTAATAACCCAAACCCTAATATTCAAACATCAAAGTCTTTCTAAGTCCTCCCCAAACCCTAACCCGAATCCCTAAAGAAATGTAGTCTCATATTAATTTCTATCTAAGAGGCCATAAGGATACTTTAGCTTGTTCCTTCTCCCCGTGAACCACAAACTCAAACCTTATAGAGAAAAAATGTGAGAATTTTTTTAAAGAAAAATTGAGAACTAAGATTGCTTTTTTTATATGGGTGTTTTTTATTTTTCATATCGATATGTCTTTTCTTCTTATTTTTTAACTTTAGGGCGTGTTTGGCTCGAAGTTGCAGGGCATCTTTGACCCTAACGAAGGTGAGAATGATGTTTAGCACGAATCAAAGATCATCGTGCTCACTTCTCGGGGTGTCGTGGTGTCTCCGGTTCGCCGGAACAGTGAAAGAAAACCCAATAAGTACACTGAATGCTATTCAAAAACCTTACCGGAGCAAGGTAGGGCACGGGCTAGTCTTTGGAATCAGAATCAGAATCAGAATCAGAATCGAAATAAGCTAGAATTGAAATCAGAATGACTCATTACCTAATTCTATTTGGTTCATCACATGAATCAGAATCGGAATAAATCATTCTTATTGTCGGTATTTGGTTCAGATAGATATAAAAAACATAATCAAATTAATATGCTAATTTTATCTTTATAATATATTAGTTTAAATTCAAACTGAAAATTAAATATTAAAAATTTACATCAAAATTTTGCAATAATTTTAAAATTTTAAATCTATTTTTTTTAAAAAAATTAAACTTTGAAGTTAAGTGGATAATTCAAAATATAAAACTAAATTTTGATTTATTCAAATTCAAACTTAAAATTATAATTTAAATTTTAATTTGAATCCATAAATTTAATTTAAGTTTTAAATAAAATTTGAATAAAACTTTATATAAATTAAATTTAAATTTAAATTTAAATTCATAAGTTAGATTCAAAATACTTGATTAAATTTTAATTTTTAATTCAAGTTCAAATTAAAATTTAAAATTATCGGTTTCAGAACCGAAGTGCGCCATCAGAGTCAACACTAAAATCACCAGCACGCCTACCCTCAATGTCATGCCGTACCTTTTGAAGATCCAGGTCCGAAGACTGTCGATCCTTGATCCTCTCCAACAAGGTCGGTTGAACGACAAGAGCAGTAAGTATAACTGGGGCGTCCGAAGCCACAGCCTCAAGGTTGAATTGTCGTATTTCCTCAAGGAACGACAGCTGACTCGTGATCGACATTACAAGATTTTCCACTGATTTTTTACTAAGCGCATCCGCCACCACATTAGCTTTCCCCAGGTGGTATAGAATGTCACATCATAATCTATCAATAATTCCAACCACCTGTGCTGTCTCATGTTTAACTCCTTCTGTGTAAATAAGTACTTGAGGCTCTTATGATCTGTATACACTTTGCAATGTTCACCATACAAATTGTGTTTCCAAAGCTTAAGAGCAAATACCACCGCAGCTAGCTTTAGGTCATGGATGGGATAATTTTTCTCATAACTCTTCAACTAACGGGAAGCATACGCAATAACTTGCCCGCGTTGCATCAAAACACACCCAAGACTTTAATACGACGCATCGCTATACACTACGAAACTCTCCCCCTGAACCAGTAGGGCGAGAACCGGAGCTGTGGTTAACCTTTCCTTCAACTCATTGAAGCTCCGATTACACTCATCGCTCCACAAGAATTTGATTCCCTTATGCATGATGCAAGTCGGTGGGGTAGTAATCTTCGAAAATCCCTCCACAAACCGCCTATAATAGCCTGCAAGACCAAGGAAACTACGGACCTCCGTGACATTCGTCAGGCGAGGCCAATCTTTAATTGCATCCACTTTCCCTGGGTCACAGATACACCACCCTCCAATAGAGATGTCAACGGGTCGGATTCGGGGCGGATTTTCAAAAACCCGAACTCGAACCCGAACCCGACTCCAAACCCGAGACCCGAACCCGAACCCGAAAATTTGAACTCGAAATTATTATTTCTTTTTTCAATATTTCAAAATATATTATATTAAATCTAAATTTTTAAAATACAAATTTAAATATAATATCATATATATATATATATTATAATACAAAATAAATTCGGGTTCGGGTCGGGTTAGGGTCGGGTTTGGCTTCAGGTCGGGTATAGTCAAAATTCATATCCGAATCCATATCCGTCGGGTTACTATTTTTGATATCCATATACGAATCCATATCCATTTAGCATCGGATATATCCGTTTCATTCGGGTTCGGGTTCGGATAAAATTTCGGGTATCTATACCCATTGACATCTCTACCCTCCAATATCACATGACTTAAGAAGGCGATCTCACGGAGCCAAAAGTTGTATTTCTTCAACTTCACATAAAGCTTTTCCTCTAGAAGAACCTGTAGCACAATTTTCAAATGCTCTTCGTGTTCTTCATCACTTCGGGAGTAGACCAATATGTCGTCTATGAACACTACGACAAACCGGTCTAAAAGGGACTTGAAGACACGGTTTATAAAATCCATGAATGCTGCGGGGGCATTAGTAAGCCCAAACGACATAATTGTGAATTCATAGTGTTCATACCGCGTACGAAACGCTGTCTTATGCACATCCACCGGCTTGATCTTCAACTGGTGATACCCCGACTGCAGATCGATCTTCGAATATGCTCGAGACCCTTGCACTTGGTCGAACAAGTCGTCAATGAGGGGCAACGGGTACCTATTATTGATTGTGACTTTGTTTAGCTCGTGATTATCCACGCAAAGCCGGAGCGTACCATCTTTCTTCTTCACAAATAGTACCGGGGCTCCCCAAGGTGATACACTTGGTTTGATGAAGCCCTTGTCGAGAAGATCTTGCAACTGAGCCTTTAGTTCCTTCAACTCGGCCTATATCATTCTATACGGGGCCTTCGAAATTGGCGCGGTCCCGAGAACCAAGTCTATTACGAACTCGATCTCTTGCTCCGGTGGTATTCCCGACAACTCTTGGGGAAATACATTCGGAAACTCGCGAACCACTGGAAAAGTTTAGCTACACTGCCAATCTCAGTCCTTACATCATCCCCCCTTAAGAAAAGTTTCGTTCCCGAAACTTGCTCACAGGTAAGGGTGATCCGACACTTAACGAACCAGAACAATGCATGCATGCGATGTCAGAAAAGATACATTGGTAACGAAAAGCGTTCTATTTACAACATCAAACAATGGTTATACCTACGACGGCGTCAGTCGATTGATCTTCCTCCTAACGCGTCATCATGAAGACGCGTCCGCGAGTGGCCTGGTGTGCCCCCTCCTCCTGACGGGACGTTGAGGGGCGTCCAGACGAAGAATATGCTGTGTTGCCACGATCCTGCCATAGAGCTGCTGTAGTAGACACTGTAGTAGATACTGTTCCTGCTCCGTTGGTGCAATCTGCCTGAAGGTGTCCACGTTGGCCACACTTGTAACAGTGATTGTAACATACTGGACTTTTGCAAATTGCAAATTTCAAGTGTTTGATTAGTATTCTGAGTTTTTTCAGATATTCTGGAGGGTCATTGACTGTGTTCCGACCTATGACTCGCATCCCAAGAAGTGAGGATTAAAACTTAGCACCAAAGTCTCAAAATTGCAGATTTTGGGCTGCTCTTGGATTGGACTTTGTAGGGCAGAGTACCGGTATTGTATTGGCCTCGTACCGGTACTAGACCTAGTACCAGTACGACATCGGGCTGGTACCGGTACCCAGTGCATTTTCTCGCCAACCCGAGGCTCAGGTTTGCATAGGCTGCTGCTTGGTACCGGTACTCTTTCCTGCGTACCGGTATGCAGTGCAGTTCGCAGACTGCTGTTTTTTATGGGTGTTTTTGTTATTGTAGCAACACTACAAATACCCCACGCCCCTTCTAGGGCCCCCTGAGCTTGGAAACAAAGGAGAACCAGGTAGGGGACCTCCCCACTTCCCTTCTTTGATTTTCTTATCTTTTCTTTGGATTTTTAGAGAATTAATTACCTCTTTTGCTCCTTTTTGGCATGTTGGTACCATTGGAGAAGCTTTGGAACAAGGTTTGAATCTTGTTGGAGGATTAATCTTCAACTCTAGTACCTTTCAAGCTTGGTTTGGAGCTTGTGGAACGGTTAGTAACTTAGATCTCCTCTTTAGATCTCTTTTTAGTGGATTTTTCACTATGAAACCTGGAAATGAGAAATCTAGGATTTATTTGGAAATTTTTGATTTGAAGCTTTTGGAGCTTAATTGATTGATTTAGAACTTTTCTTTATATTGGTTTTAAAGGGTTTTAGCTCTCATGAGGTTGAGAGGGATTTTCACTATACAATGTGAGTTTTGCCTTTTTCTTGGGGCGGTTAATGTTTGATCCTAGGAGTGTTCGTTCATTGCGTTTAACCCTCTTAGAATTTTTTTTAGGGAGCTAAGAGGCTAGTGGACACCTTCTTTTGCGCAAACGAAAGGGTTGCAAGGAGTTCTTGGTGGGTTCGACCTCATCGAAATGGGTGAACTCCCCCTATGTTATTTTACTTGTTGTAAAAATAGAAATTCATCCATATTCATATTAGATAGAGCATATGAGAATTTTAGAATGCTTAAAATACATGTACTATGTTTTATGAAAAATAACCTTTATGTAGTAGAAAGGGATATGTGTATTGTACTCATGCATGTGAATAGCATTCTTTTATGTGAGTTGAAATTATGTTTCATGTAATGAAAGTGACTAGAAAAATATGCCCTTGGACATAAAACTCATGTTTGACATAGTGGACAAAATGCCATAACGAGGCATTTAACCTAGTGAACGGTTAAACTTCTACATGATGACATAGTGATTGCCCCTTGGGTCACTAGCCTTTATACCATATTTTAGATATGATGACATTGGACTTGAGACGGATGATTACGCTTGCTTGCCATTGTGCTTATTCGCACATGCTTGTGAGGGTCGCTCCCCACAAGCCGGTACTCCGAAGATAGCCAACGCGACATAAGCTCGCCCGTGCGGGATTGGGCGCCGAAATGGGATGCCGTGGGGAAGGCTCATTCATAGCGTGGGAATGTTGACTACCACGGGGTCATGAGGCACGGCGAAAGCCGGGCTACCCTTGTGTAGGTCCTTTATGGTTAGAACAAAGTTGAACTAAATTCCAAAAGTGGACATTGGACAAATTAGTAAAACAATGACATTTTACTAGTTGTACTTGTGGACATCATGTTATTTAGACATATGCATATTCATGTAGAATAGCATTTATACTTGTGGAAATTCATGCTAAGTAGAGGCATAGTAGTTTAGCAAGTTTTATTCACGTTTATTATACAGGTTGTTTATTCTATTTAAAAGTTAGAACATACTACATAAGCCTCCATAACTGTGTATTTCGCTGATGTCGGCGGCTTACTGTCACGCCCCGGGACCCAGCGGAAGCCCACCCGGTGCGTGTCCAGACCCGCCATACGTCTCAAACATATAAGGCGTCTACAATAAAACGATAAATAAAGCAGTGATAAAAGAACTAGGAGTATCAGAGCATAGTACAACTAGATTCTATAATAAAGAAATAAACAAAAGGCTAAAATCCACTAAGAAAGAACCATAAAGTAGTACAACAAAACCTAAATACAAGTGCTAAGAGTAATACAATGGTGGTCTCTATACATAGGAACAAAACTCTCCCTCACCAAAACATAAAAGAGAGTAAACTACCTAGGAGCAAAAGCAAGCTCCGCTATCTAGCTACGCGACCCCTATGCCGCGATCCCGTGCCTCCACCGGTGCTGAAGGTTCTAAATAAAACCATTAAACAGAGAGCGTGAGAACTATTAAATAATAGTTTCCAGTGGACAATTATTGACTTCAGTGAAAAGCACCACTAGGCCCGAAACTAAGCAGGTAAGTGCGAATAAATAAGCAATAAGAATGACAAGTATTTAAACATGAATACTTACTAAACCATGATATCTCTACTTAGTATGAATTTGCATAAGTATGATGCTATTCTAACATGTATATGCATGAATATACAACCAACATAATGTCCACAATCTTTATGAATGAAGCAGGTAGCTTGCTACCTTTTTCTCAAAAAAAAAAAAAACATAATGTCCACAATGTGATTTGTAAGATGTCATTATTTACTATTCTAGTCAATGTCCACTTGGCATGTTATGTCACTAGAATCTCAATCCTGTAGGACCTACCGGTAGGTAGTCCGGCCAGCGCCGTGCCTAATGGCCCCGTGGTAGTCAACATCCCTACTCTAGGAATGAGCCTCCCCCACGGCATCCCATTTCGGCGCCCAATCCCGCACGGGCGAGCATGTGAGGCGATGGCTATCTCCGGAGTGCCGGCTTGTGGGGAGCGACCCTCACAAGCATGTGCGAATGAGCACAATGGCAAGCAAGCGTAAAAGTCCGTCTCAAGTCTCAAATCATCATGTCTAAAATATGAAATGTTGCAAATATCTCAATGGCCTATCACTATGTCATCATATCTAAAATATGGAATATAGTCGATGTCACAATGGCCTTTCATTATGTCTCTACATTGCAGTTTAACAGTTTACTAGTTCGGTGCCCCTTTATGGCACTTTTGTTCGCTTTGTCCAAACATGAGTTAGGAGTTAAAGAGTACACAATTCTAGTTCTTTTCATTATATGAGACATGTTCCTAACCCACAAGAAAGAATACTACTCACACGCATGTATAATACACATAAGGCTCTACTATATAGAGTTGAATTTTCATGATACATAGCACATGCATTTTCAGTATTCTAAAATTCATATAAATCCTTTCTAGCATGAATATGCATGCGATACGATGAAACAAAAATATTTAACCACTTTGGAGAAGATGTCTCCTATTCCAAGAAGTCAAACCCACCGTGACTCTCGCAACCCTTCGTTTCGCCGAACGAAGTTGCCCACTACTCTCCTAGCACCCTAAAGGTAAGGAAAAGAGAGATACACGAACGTTACGAACAATCCTAAGATCGATCATTAACCAACTCAAGCAAAAGGGCGTAAACTCACCGAATGTGAAGAAACCTCTCTCGATCTCCAAAAGGGAGTTAGAGGTCTTCTAATCCAACCTAAACAAAGGTTCTAAATCAATCAATTTGGTTCCAAAAGCCTCAAATCCAAAATTCCCAAAATAAACCCTAATTTTTAATTCTAGGGTTTCATCTAGTAGAATCTACTAAAACATGAATCAAAGAGGAGATTAAGCTTACTAACCTCACTAGAAGCTTCAAATCACCCAAGAACCCAGCTAGAGTTGAAGATCTTCCCTCCACAACGCTCCAATCACGAGCTCAGGCTTCTTCCATGGTGGAAACCAATAAGAAGCAAGAAAAAGCAAAGAGGAGGAGATTAAAACTAGCTAAAACCCATCAAAAATGGAGAAGAAATCAAGGGAAAGAGGTCTTACCTTGCTCTCCACGTTCTAGGGCTCAAAAGGCACTCTAAAGGGGCTGGAGTGCTATATATAGAGTTGCAACAATTGCAAATACAACCCCCAACTAAAACAGCCCTTTCTGCAAAGTGTACCGGTGCACGGGAAAGTGTACCGGTATGAACCCATTGTACGCGCGAACCCGAGGCTCAGGTTGGCAGAAAAATTCATTTGTACCGGTACAACCATCAAGGTGTAACCGGTACACTTTCTGTACCGGTATAACCATCAAGGTGTACCGGTACACAGCTCAGCAAAATGCAACCCGATAGCAGCCTAAGTCCATTACTTTGGTGACCTTAGCGCTACTTTAAATACTTCCATTCTCGGAATACGAGCCATGAGTCAGAACACTGTCAACGGCCATCCAGAATATCTGAAAAAATTCGGGACACTGATCAAACACTCGAACCTCGCAATTTGCAAAGATCCAGTGTGTTACATTCACCCCTCCTAAAAGGGAGTTTCCTTCGCGAAACTCAAAAGTAACGCACCTCAAGACTCCATCTGGAAGAGATGGGGATAACGCTCCTGCAAAGCGCTCTCAAGCTCCCATGTGGCCTCTCGCTCCTCGTGGTTGCTCCAAAGAATCTTCACATACAGAATATCCCGATTCCGCAGCTTCCGCACCTTGCGAGCCAAGATTCTCACGGGTTGCTCCACAAAAGTAAATCATCCCGTAGCTCTATAGGTGTAGCATCCAATACATGAGCCGGATTGAAGATATACTTCCAAAGGACCGATACATGAAAGACGTTGTGTACACCCGATAGGTTCAGTGGTAGAGCAAGTCGACACGCTACGGGGCCTACACGCTCCAAAATCTCATACTGTTCAATAAATCGAGGGCTCAACTTTCCCCGAATCCCGAATCTCCGGATTCCTCTAGTCGGCAAGACCTTTAAGAAAACATGGTCTCCAACTTGGAACTCCAAGTCTCTCCATCGTCGATCGGCGTAGCTCCTCTGTCTACTCTGTGCCGTCAAAAGTCGTTCCCGAACAATACGAACCTTGTCCTCAGCTTCCTGGAGCACATCAGGGCCTAAAGCCAATCTCTCGCCAACCTCACTTGAATGAAGAGACGATCTACACTTCAGTCCATAAAGTGCTTCAAAGGGTGCCATCTTGATGCTTGCTTGATAACTGTTGTTATAAGCAAACTCCGCCATCAATAGATGCTGTGACCTTCCCCCCTGAAAATCTATCAAACATGCTCGAAGCATATCCTCTAAGGTCTGTATAGTGCGCTCCGACTGCCCATCACTCTGAGGGTGGAAAGCAGTGCTGAAATCCAATCGAGTGCCTAAGGCGCCCTGCAGACTCCTCCAAAAGTGAGACACGAATCGGGTGTCTCGATCAGATATAATTGAAGTAAGCACTCCGTGAAGTCGCACAATCTCATCAAGGTACACTTGTGCGAGCTTCTCCCCCGACCAAGTCGTATGAATAGGTATGAAGTGCGCCGACTTCGTCAACCTATCCATGATCACCCAAATAGCATTATGCCCGGCCTGAGAGCGAGGCAATCCCATTACAAAATCTATGGTGATCTTCTCCCACTTCCACACGAGAATCAACAAACTCTGAAGTTTTCCCGCGGGCAATCGGTGCTCCGTCTTTACTTGTTGGCAAGTTAGACAACGAGCTACAAACTCGCCAACATCCTTTTTCATCTCGGGCCACCAATAGAGCGACTTTAAGTCTTTGTACATCTTGGTGCCTCCCGGATGTATAGCATAGGGTGCCCGGTGTGCTTCATGAAGAATATCCTCTTTAATTTTCGAATCCACCGGTACACATAACCGTCCACGAAAACGCATCAACCCTTGATCATCCACAAGGAAATCGCCGGTACAACCATCAACCATTTTGTCTCTAATCTTTTGCAATTCCACATTGGAAACTTGCCTTTCTTTAATTTTATCCAAAAGTGTAGGTTGCACTACCAAGGTCATCAACCACAAGGGCGTGTCAGGAGTCACCACCTCCAACTCCAACCGCTTCATCTACTTGATCAATTGCGGTTGAGAAACAACATGCATCGCTAAGTTTTCCGTCGATTTCCGACTTAGCGCATCCGCCCCCACGTTAGCCTTGCTCGGATGGTAACGAATAGTCAAGTCATAATCCTTGAGCAGCTCCAACCATCTGCTCTGTCTCAAGTTCAGCTCCTTCTGAGGCGGATTCAACGACGCTGTCTATAGCAAGAATCCGGGGGTTACACCCGTCACCCAATCCATCAAAACTCTATCGGAGTACTTACATGATATCAATCACCAAAGAGAGGCGATGCAAACATCCAATCGTCGACTCAATCCCAATGATGATCTCACAACTCAAAATCAAATCCCATCACGAGATTGCACAACTGGGTGCCACTCTATCCCATAATTAAGTATGGTGTAATTTCCACATGGCTACCATTCCAAATTGCTTGGCACGAACGGCTCTACAATCAACATCCACGGCAACAATGCTTCTGATAGCAACAGAAACCGGCGAATCATCCAAATTTGCTCACCAAAGGTGATTATTTGATTCCTCAATCGGCATTGCACCACAATGCTTCCACATCAATCTCACTTTCACCACTCGGGTGGTACTCTCAAATCCTCTATTATAAATATGGTCATAGACTAAAGCTCAGTAACATCCTTAATCCACTAAGGTCATTCCCTTAGTCTCAACTCGATGCCTCAATTAAATTCTTTGTAAGCCTAAGCCAAGGACTTATCTTCGATAGAATGTCTCGTACATTAACCGTTCAGTTGCTCATGAAGAATTACTCAAAATTCTCATTCCCAACGCTTTCCTTAGCATCGGATGCTCCAGGTGTCCATAGTCACCGAGCTCAACTCAAGTGATAGAGAGGGTTCCGTCCACAATTCAATAATAGCTTTCTATCAACATCACCATAACGTGACCAGCAGCCAAAACGTCCATCCAAATAGCTCTTTCACACAGATTCCATTCTCAAGATCTTAATTCCTGGTGCATGAACCAGACAAGGGAAAATAGCAACTTGGTATTTTACTCTCTCGAGTTTCCCAACTACTCGATCCAACAGTAAGAGTTTCACACCTCGATCACGTCAATCTGCCTCTGCAGTCGATCCTCGCAAATCTTCATCGGAATACTCATGGCCATCCGCGACCGTTTTCACAAATCCATCCAGAGGGCTTGGAATTATCATTCAGCAAGTCCCTAAAACTGGTGGAGTACCACAGGCTTAGGCAACATCACAATAATTCTCGTGATGTCCCACCCCAGCATCAAAATCCGTTTGAGGCACAACCTCAAACTCCAACATAAAATGGTTGTCACACCCCGGGACCGATACCAATTTGGGCCGGCCCGAGCACGTCAAACAAACGCCGAACGGACAGAGTTTCCCCTGTCCGCCCAAGGCTCATCACCTGTACATTTTCCAACAAGAAGTGTACTAGCGGAAACATACACAAACGGCTTACACGAGGGTAAACAATAGCCATGAGTGAAAGTAAGGAAATAAACATCTACACAAGTACTATGATTCACTTTTGATCACATACATGTATCCATTTCATCCAACTTGTACATTCAAAAAGTCTTTACATTGCTTGCATCATTTCTTTTACATCACATTTGCCCAAAATAAATATTACATTCTTTTTCTCATTTGCTTTATACATAATCATCTTAAACCATCGAAGACAAAAGATGATAAAATGGTATACTACTAACAAAATGTAAAGCCCGACTGGGGTGGCCACTGTCTGGGGTGCGATACCTTTACCGCGGTCGCTCGCCGGCTCGCTCGGTTCCGGCTCTATGGAATAGTGGGGTGAGAACTACAACAAAGTTCCCAGTGGGTTCGGCCCCAATCTCACCGACTTTCCCATTAGGACTAACTCAGGCATAGTAGAAAGGATAAGCAGAATAGTAACCAACTATAATCATGATGCTAATATGCCTGAACAATAAAGCAAGAAATATGCTCAATGTAAATCATGCAAGTATGCAAGTTCTTTGTTTTTTACTCTTTATTCTTTAATCTTTCTTCTTGTTCTTTGTTCTTTAATCTCACGGCTAAACCGGGAGTTTCGCCACATTAACTTGACCATATTAAGTCCATCATCGCGGGCCCTCAGCTGCCTCCCGCTAAGACCGTCCTCGGGTTTACTCCAACCCGTGATGCAAAACTCCGGAGCGCATCGCCCGAGGGGGAGCGACCGCCCTCTGGCACGGAACTCATAGCAAGTATGATCGATCCTTAACTCTATAGTTCAATCATTGTCTTTACACTAACTCTAGTGTTCTTTACATCACTTTATTTTGCTAACTCTAGCAATCATTGTTCTTTAACTTTACTCATTCTTTATGCCACACTTTGCATTAACTTTAACCATTGTCATTATTCTTTTCATCACATTGATTCTTTGATGCCACACACTAACTCTAGTGTCGACTATATACTTTCGAATGCCACTCGATCTATGCTCCCGTGTCACTTTGTTCTTTTATCTCATTAGGTTCTCACATTACCTCTCATGCATATATAGGGTGTTATAGGTTCTCAACCAACTAGAAATGCACGTGTACTCACATCATCCAACATTTACATAAGGGCTTTTTTTGCAAATAGCCCCCTTACAATTTTTTTTTTAAATTGGCCCTGACAAAAATTTATTTGCAAAAATGGCCCTGGCCCCGCCACGCAAGCGCCACGTCAGCGCCACGCGGGCAGGGCTGGGCCAGATGGTTAAGTTGAATACGGTGAATCATTCACCGTGTTCAATACAAAGTTTTTGTATTGGACACGGTGAATGATTCACCGTGTCCAATACAAAATAGCTAAGATCGAAATATTTGTATTGGACACGGTGAACCATTCACCGTGTCCAATACAAATAATTGGACACGGTAAATGGTTCACCGTGTCTAATACAAATACCTCCAACTTAGCCATTGTTGGGGTATTTATATTGGACACGGTGAACCATTCACCGTGTCCAATACAAAAATCTTGTATTGAACATGGTGAACGGTTCACCGTGTTCAACTTAAATACCTAGGCCCGCCCTGCCCGCGTAGCGCTGACGTGGCGCTGGCGTGGCAGAGACAGGGCCATTTTTGCAAATAATTTTTGGACGGGGCTATTTTTGTAAATAAAATTTGTCAGGGGGCTATTTGCAAAAAAAGCCCTTTACATAATTATCATCACATTTTACCCTACAATGCATACAACAATATATACATAAATGCTCAATTAAATGACACATTAGGCATAGAGGGAATTCCAACAAGTTTGGATAGCACCACCCACCTCGTAGGCGTACTAAGATGCTACGGTGATTTTCTTGGGATTTTTAGACTCCTAGTTCGTCACCTGCGGCAAAACGAAGCCCTATTAGGCCATTTTGCTTATATCTTTAGATTGGCTTTTCGTAACGTTAATCCGAGCGCACCAACGCGTCGGAAATACCTCCAATTAGGCTTCTAGAGAGTCAATTTCATTTTAGAAGCCTCACAAGCAAAAGCCCCAATTTAAGTGCCCTAGCTCAACCCACATCAAAACCTAGGGTTTGATCTCATTAGGAAGCAAAAGAAACTTCAATTTACTCTAGAGATTCCATAAAAATCATTCTTAGCTCAATCCAAACCCTAGTTTGGATTCTACCATGAGAGGGGTGAAGCTCACCTCTAAACTTCATCACACACACCCAACCCATGGTTTTGATCTCATTAACAAGCAAAATAAAGCTTGAAACACTTATTAGGCTCAATTAAAATCATTTTTAGGTCACTTAGTTCACATTCTAGGGTTTTACCATGAATAGGGTTCGAGCTTACCTCTAAGCTTGCTCCTAGGTTGCTCCAAAGAGAAAAAAGAGGAAGTAGCTCTACTCCTTAGCTTCTTCTTCACCTCCTACTCCTTCTCCTTCTTCTTCTTTTCCTTTTTCTTTTCCTTCTTTTCTTTGTCTTCTTCTCCTCCTCCTTGTCTTCTAGAGAGAGAAAGAGAGGAGAGAGTGTGAGAGGGTGAGAATGAGAGGAAATATCTCATACACCCCTCATACATAGCCCACATAATGCATTTTTGCATTTAAACCCCTCAACTTCTATTTTATTAAACTGCCCCAAGTGGGCAGATTTTGTGTGCGAGGACCGGTCTCCCCGACCAGGGACCGGTTCCCGTAGCTCCTCCCTGCGGCAGCCAGGGCCCCCGCGCAATGCGACCGGTCTCTCACTGGGGGACCGGTCTCTCCCCGCAGGGACAGGTTCCCGAGAGCTGGTTTTCTGGGACTTAGCCGATTTTCGGCCTTTCTCATTTCTCACGCGTTCGGGGACCGGTCTCTCCCACCAGGGACCGGTCCCCGAGAGCTCAAAAACTGCAGTTTGCAGATTTTTGATTCTTTATCTCTCGAAAACCTCCCACAATGCACTTTCGATCATTTTAATACTTTCGGACTTTGCGAAGTGTACGATCCTCGTACTTTGGTCAATTTGACTAAAGTTCGATATTTATTTTCTGAATTTTCGGTATATTACATTTCCACCCCTTAAAATAATTTCGTCCGCGAAATTACGCATACCTTAACTTGTCGACTCAAATAGATACGGATACTCTATCCGCATGGTCTCCTCGAGTTCCCAAGTGGCTTCTCGCACAGCATGGTTGCTCCATTGGACTTTCACATAAGAAATTTTGCGACTCCGCAACTTCCTTTCCTCTTGATCGAGGATGCACACCGGGTACTCCTCATAAGACATATCTTCACGTAGCTCCACGGGCTCGTACTCCAATACATGTGTCGAGTTTCGAATATACTTTCGGAGATTTGACACATGAAACACGTTGTGAACTCCCAGGAGTCTCGGTGGTAGTGCGAGCTTGTATGCTACCGCACCCACCCGCTCCAATATCTCAAATGGTCCGACATAACGGGGGCTTAGCTTCCCGCGGACCCCAAATCGCTTTACTCCACGCATCGGTGACACTCTCAAAAATACGCGGTCTCTAACCGCGAACTCTAAGTCTTTCCTTCGCTTGTCGGCATAACTCTTTTGCCGAGATTGCGCCGTCGCTAACCGTTGACGGGCAAGACGAACTTTTTCTTCCGCCTCCCATACCACATCCGGGCCAAGAGCCGTTCTCTCGCCCACGTCACTCCAATGAATAGGAGAACGACACTTTCGACCATATAGTGCCTCAAATGGCGCCATCGCTATGCTCTCTTGATAACTGTTATTATATGCAAACTCCGCCATCGGCAAGAAATCATGCCATCCTCCTTTATACTCTAGCACACACGCTCGAAGCAAGTCCTCGAGGATCTGTATTGTCCGCTCCGACTGTCCATCACTCTGAGGATGAAACGTCGTGCTAAAGTCGAGCCGTGTGCCTAGCGGGTCTTGCAAACTCTTGCAAACATGGGATGTGAACCTGGGGTCTCGATCTGATACAATTGATACCGGAACCCCATGAAGTCTCACAACCTCGTCGAGATAAACTTGAGCTAGCTTGTCTCCCGACCACGTAGTATGTATCGGCAAAAAGTGTGCCAACTTTGTCAATCGATCCACTATCACCCATACGCATCGTGTCCGCCTTGTGATCGAGGAAAATCGGTAATAAAGTCCGTCGCTATATCTTCTCATTTCCAAACGGGTATTGACAGACTTGTAGCTTTCCTGCCGGAAACCGGCGCTCTGCTTTCACCTATTGGCACGTTAGACATTGCGCCACAAACTCCCCAATATCTCTTTTCATACCCGGCCACCAATAATGCTCTTTCAAGTCCTTGTACATTTTAGTGCCGTCGGGGTGTATGCTATAAGGAGATTGGTGCGCTTCTTACATGATCGCCCTTCGAATATCACTATCTTTGGGCACGCACAAATGATTTCGAAATCGGAGTGCGCCATCGGCTCCAATGCCAAAATCTTCAGCACTACCGTTCTCAACTTCATTCCGCACCTTTTGAAGATAAGGATCCGAAGATTGAAGCTCTTTGATCCTTTCCAATAGGGTCGGTTGCACAACTAATGCGGTGAGTGTAGCCGGCACTCCCGGCGCTACCACTTCCAACCCAAGCCTCTGCATCTCCTTTTACAATAGCAGTTGAGGCGTAATTGCCATCGCTAAGTTCTCTGCCGATTTTCTACTTAGAGCATCGGCCACGACATTGGCTTTTTCGGGGTGGTATAGTATAGTGACATCGTAGTCCTTCAACAATTCCAACCACCGTCGCTGCCGCATGTTCAATTCCTTCTGGGTGAACAAGTACTTTAAACTTTTATGATCTGTGTAGACCTCGCAATGCTCACCATATAAGTAATGCCTCCATAGCTTTAGCGCGAAGATCACCGCGGCTAACTCGAGGTCGTGAATCGGGTAGTTCTTCTCGTAGCTCTTCAATTGGCGTGATGCATATGCAATGACCCGCCTATTTTGCATTAATACACACCCGAGACCAACATAAGAGGCATCACTGCAGACTACAAAGGTCTCCCCCGGAGTCGGCAAGGCAAGCACCGGGGTCGACGTCAACCTGTTCTTTAGCTCCTCGAAGCTCCGATCGCAATCGTCGCTCCAAACATACTTTACTCCTTTATGGGTAAGGCGCGTTAGTGGAGTGGTTATTTTAGCGAACCCTAACATGAACCGCCGGTAGTAGCCCGCAAGTCCAAGAAAACTGCGGACCTCCGCTACATTCGTCGGGCGAGGCCAATCCTTTATTGCCTCTACTTTCTTCGGGTCTACCGAAACTCCGTCGCCCGATACCACATGACCCAAGAATGTGACCTTCCTTAGCCAAAAGTCACACTTCTTTAACTTTGCATAGAGCTTCTCTTGCCTGAGTATCTGCAACAAAGCTCTCAAGTGCTCTTCATGCTCCTCCTCACTCTTCGAGTAAACCAATACATCGTCTATAAACACCACGACACACCGGTCCAACAACGGCCTGAAGACTCGGTTCATCAAGTCCATAAATGCTACCGGGGCGTTAGTAAGCACAAACGGCATTACCGTGAACTCATAATGGCCATACCGCGTACGGTACGCCGTTCTGTGCACATCTTTCGGCCTAATCCTTAGTTGATGATACCCCGATTGGAGATCAATCTTCAAATACACCTTGGACCCTTGCAACTGATCGAATAAATCGTCAATCCTTGGGAACGGGTACTTGTTCTTAATCGTCACTTTGTTCAACTCGCGATAATCTACGCAGAGTCGAAGTGTGCCATCCTTTTTCTTCACAAATAGCAGCGGAGCTCCCCACGGTGACACGCTCGGCCTCACAAAGCCTTTATCGAGCAAGTCTTGTAGTTGGCCTTTCAACTCCTTTAGCTCTACCGGTGCCATTCTATACGGAGCCTTCGAAACTGGTTCCGCCCCGGGAATCAAGTCAATGACGAACTCAACTTCCCGGTCCGATGGCAGTCCCGGTAACTCCGCCGGAAACACGTCCGAGTACTCGCACGCTACTCGAATATCCCCCAACTCTGGGTACTCATTTCGAGCATCTACCATGGTTGCCAAATAGGCCTTACACCCTCCTTTGATCATCTTCTTCGCCCTTACAGACGATATGGTCGCCGCGAAGCGCCTACTTTTGCACGCTTGGTACACCAACTCTTCTTGATTAGGCTCACGAAAAGTGATCACCTTGCTTTCACAATCTATAACTGCATAGTATTTGGAGAGCTAGTTAGTCTCCAAGATAACATCGAATCCCCACATCTGATCCAGCACTAGCAGATCAATCGGCATAATCCAATCGCCTATTTACAGTGGACACGCCAAATACTCATTATGGACACTGAATGAATGTTCTGGGGCGTTCACCCACCAGTAATCCTCGTTGTACACCATCTCTATACCATGAGTTTGAGCAAATGATGTGCTAATGAATGAATGAGATGCGCCTGTATCAAATACTGCTCTAGCTCTAGTGCCTTTAATCACAATTATACCTGCCACGACATCGTCGGGTGCTGCAGGTTGCTGCTCCTCCACCTGAGCGGCAAAGACTCGGCCGCTAGGCGCTCTCGATCCCTCCGGCTGACGCGGTGAAGACGCGCGCCCAGTCGACATCGCTGGTGGTAACCCCGCAAGCTGTCTCGAGGTAGATGATGCTGATGCCGCCGTCGGCGCAGACGACATCCAGCTCGGGCACTCCCGGATAAGATGTCCCGGTTGGCCGCACTTGAAACACTTGCCATCGTGTTGCGGGCAAGTCGACACTCGGTGCTCTCCGCCGCAAATAACACATCGAGGAGGTCTCCAGTTCCTCAACTGCTGTCGGGGATACCGAGGGGGATACCGAGGGGGTTTCTTAGCATTTGGCCAGCCCCCGGCACTACCCGCCGTTCGCTTCTTGCCCTTGTCTTTGCTCTCGGCCATAGCCTCCCGTTCCTCTCGAACGTGAGCGCTACCATGCTCCGCCCACAATGCTCTATCAAAGACCTCCGCAAAGGTCGACAACTTCAAGATCTGCACCTTTTCGTAAATTCTCGGCTGGAGTCCTTATAAGAACCAATCAGCCCGATCTCGATCATCTCTAACAATATCGGGAACGCAGTCGATAATGTGAGAGAACTCTAGCTCATATTCTCCCACCGATCAGTCACTCTGTCTCAACTTGCGGAGCTTTTCTTGCAACCTTCGGTTCACCGTGTCGGGGAAGTAGTTCGCGAAGACTGCTCTCTTGAACTCCTCCCATAGCATAAGCGGAAGATCGGTAGGTCGATCCCGCTTAACTCGTTTCCACCACACCATCGCCGCCTTCTCAAGACAATGGGTGGCAAGGTATACTTTGTCCTTCTCCGAGGTATTGAGGTCCTCGAAGAGCGTTTCCGTCGAGTCGATCCACGACTCTACAACCGCTGGCTCCACCAAACCACCTTCGACGGTAGGTGGGTCAAACTTCTTAAACTGGATGAGAACCGCCAACGTGCGCTCCCGCTCCGCCTCTATCGCTACACTATCGAGGTTTGAGGTGTCCGATCCGGCCGGTACTACCATAACTGGCACAGCCGCAACTGGCTCTGTCGCTAAACCCTCGACCGTAACAGGGGGCGCAGGAGTTCAGCACCCGCCTGCGTCGCCGCCGCCTGCTGACGCTCCAAGGCCTCCTGGAGCCGCTGAATCTGCTCCCCTTGGCGTTGAACAGACTCCGCCTGCTGCCGCACTACTCCGATAAGCGCGGCCACTTGATCCCTAAGCTCTCCGTCGCCACTCGCTCCGGATCGCTCGGGCTCCGCACTCGGCTCCTCAGGCATCGACCTTGTCTGCGGTCGTCCACGAGGTGCCATTGCTTCTTGAAAAGAAGCAACTCGCATTAGCTACATAACCAACATTACTTGACCATACCCAATTCGGTGAAAGCAACTTATGCATTCGTTCTCGCCCCAAGTATCATGTCGTCGGCCGCCCGACACAAAATAAGGAGTAGGAAACAAATGAAAATTAAATTTAGCCTCTAATCACATTAGAGACGTCCCAACGTAACTCAATCACATGCTTTCGCTAACTTTGATTCCACGTCACTCACGTTTCCTAGATCCTTAAGGTCTTCCAATCCTAAGGGTCTCTAGGTCCATTCCTATTATTTCATTCTTGGCTTTGATATCACAATATCTGTCATGCCCCAGGACCGATACCAATTTGGGCTGGCCCGAGCACGTCAAACAGACGCCGAACGGACAGAGTTTCTTCTGTACGCCCAAGGCTCATCACCTGTACATTTTCAAACAAGAAGTGCACTAGCGAAAACATACACAAACGGCTTATACGAGGGTAAACAATAGCCATGAGTGAAAGTAAGGAAATAAACATCTACACAAGTACTATGATTCACTTTTGATCACATACATGTATCCATTTCATCCAACTTGTACATTCATAAAGTCTTTACATTGCTTGCATCATTTCTTTTACATCACATTTGCCCTAAATAAACATTACATTTGCTTTATACATAATCATCTTAAACCATTGAATATAAAAGATGATAAAAAGGTATACTACTAACAAAATATAAAGCCCGACTCGGGTGGCCACTGTCTAGGGTGCGATACCTTTACCGCGGTCGCTCGCCGGCTCGCTCGGTCCCGGCTCTGTGGAATAGTGGGGTGAGAACTACAACAAAGTTCCCAGTGGGTTCGGCCCCAATCTCACCGACTTTCCCACTATGACTAACTCAGGCATAATAGAAAAGATAAGCAGAATAGTAACCAACTATAATCATGATGCTAATATGCCTGAACAATAAAGCAAAAAATATGGTCAATGTAAATCATGCAAGTATGCAAGTTCTTTATTCCTTACTCTTTATTCTTTAATCTTTGTTCTTGTTCTTTGTTCTTTAATCTCACGGCTAACCCGGGGGTTTCGCCACATTAACTTGCCCACATTAAGTCCATCATCGCGGGCCCTCAGCTGCCTCCCGCTAAGACTGTCCTCGGGTTTACTCCAACCCGTGATGCAAAACTACGAAGCGCATCGCCCGAGGGGGAGCGACCGCCCTCTAGCACGGAACTCATAGCAAGTATGATCGATCCTTAACTCTAAGGATATATAGTTCAATCATTGTCTTTACACTAACTCTAGTGTTTTTTACATCTCTTTATTTTGCTAACTCTAGCAATCATCGTTCTTTAACTTTACTCATTCTTTATGCCACACTTTGCATTAACTTTAACCATTGTCATTGTTCTTTTCATCACATTGATTCTTTGATGCCACACACTAACTCTAGTGTCGACTATATACTTTCGAATGCCACTCGATCTATGCTCCCGTGTCACCTTGTTCTTTTATCTCATTAGGTTCTCACATTACCTCTCATGCATATATAGGGTGTTATAGGTTCTCAACCAACTAGAAATGCACGTGTACTCACATTATGCAACATTTACATAATTATCATCACATTTTACCCTACAATGCATGCAACAACATGTACATAAATGCTCAATTAAATGACACATTAGGCATTGAGGGAATTCCAACAAGTTTGGATAGCACCACCCACCTCGTAGGCGTACTAAGATGCTACGGTGATTTTCTTGGGATTTTTAGATTCCTAGTTCGTCACCTGCGGCAAATCAATGCCCTATTAGGCCATTTTGCTCATATCTTTAGATTGGCTTTTCGTAACGTTAATCCAAGCGCACCAACACGTCGAAAATACCCCCAATTAGGTTTTTAGAGGGTCAATTTTATTTTAGAACCCTCACAAGTAAAAGCCCCAATTTGGGTGCCCTAGCTCAACCCACATCAAAACCTAGGGTTTGATCTCATTAGGAAGCAAAAGAAGCTTCAATCTACTCTAGAGACTCCATAAAAACCATCCTTAGCTCAATCCAAACCCTAGTTTGGATTCTACCATGAGAGGGGTGAAGCTCACCTCTAAGCTTCGTCACACACACCCAACCTATGGTTTTGATCTCATTAACAAGCAAAATAAAGCTTGAAACACTTATTAGGCTCAATTAAAACCATTTTTAGGTCACTTAGTTCACATTCTAGGGTTTTACCATGAATAGGATTCAAGCTTACCTCTAAGCTTGCTCCTAGGTTGCTCCAAAGAGGAAGAAGAGGAAGTAGCTCTACTCCTTAGCTTCTTCTTCACCTCCTACTCCTTCTTCTTCTTCTTTTCCTTTTTCTTTTCCTTCTTTTCTTTGTCTTCTTCTCCTCCTTCTTGTCTTCTAGAGAGAGAAAGAGAGGAGAGAGTGTGAGAGGGTGAGAATGAGAGGAAATATCTCATACACCCCTCATACATAGCCCATATAATGCATTTTTGCATTTAAACCCCTCAACTTCTATTTTATTAAACTGCCCCAACTGGGCAGATTTCGTGTGCGGGGACCGGTCTCCCCGACCAGGGATCGGTTCCCGTAGCTCCTCCCTGCGGCAGCCAGGGCCTCCGCGCAATGCGACCGGTCTCTCACTGGGGGACCGGTCTCTCGGGGACCGGTCTTTCCCCGCAGGGACTGGTTCCCGAGAGCTGGTTTTTTGGGACTTAGCCGATTTTCGGCCTTTCTCATTTCTCACGCGTTCGGGGACCGGTCTCTCCCACCAGGGACCGGTCCCCGAGAGCTCAAAAACTGCAGTTTGCAGATTTTTGATTCTTTAGCTCTCGAAAACCACCCACAATGCACTTTCGATCATTTTAACACCTTCGAACTTTCCGAAGTATACCATCCTCGTACTTTGGTCAATTTGACTAAAGTTCGATATTTATTTTTTGAATTTTCGGTATATTACAATGGTACTACTCAGATTATATTATAATCTTATCGAGTACCCCTACCGCTGAAGGCTAATTGAAACCCTACAGCTCAAGGCTAATTTAAAAGATCAAAGAGCCTCTACAACAGTCCAAACACCCAATCGTGGTTCAATTTAGTTCACGATAGTCGACATACAGTCGCAACGACCTATCCGGTCCCACAATAAGTGAGGGTGCTTCTCCACGAAGCAAAACACTAGGTACAAACCTCCCCACCAATTGAGCTCACACTTCGTGTCTCAATCGGGAAAACAACAACTCGAAAAATATCCTCTATTGCGAGGATTCTCGATCAACAGATGCTAACGGCCAACTAGGCCCCAAATCCTTCCTAATTACCCAATTTTGGGTAAGAAGACAGTCGTCGCAGCCAGCAGAACTAAATCCTCAAGTCGCACTATTTCGTGCTTAAAACCTCAAGGCTAGTCATGTCAGCTCGCAAGACCAAGGGTACCAAGTACCCACAATAAGTCCACACCAAGTAAGGCCAATCCATTCGTTGGTGCACAAAACCCTCACACAAAGTAGGGTGTTCAAAACGACACACCCGATCAACCGATCGCCCTACATGCATCGAAAAAGATCAGCGCCAGCAAATCGTCGGGTTGGGTCACTACACACTCGGTGTATCCTCGATCTCACGATCCAACACGTGGCATTCTAGGCTCTCGGGTCTAAGCTTGGACTACCGTCCTGACCAAAACTCTGCCCTACTCGTAGGTACCGGGCCGCTGTCACTCAAAACTGACTGCACCTGCCCAAAGGGCCCAGGCTCCACAATCCACAAACGGTCCAGGCACAGTCGTCCCCAAGCACCATCCGGCAAACAACCGATCAATGGATGCAAATAATGCAATCAAGATGAAATTCAAAAAAAAAAAAAAAACACTACAAAACATGCTACATGCAGTAGCCCTCTCAGTTGCCACTTCCGGCTCCAGCAAGTCCGCGGGCACACATCCTCTCGGGTCGAGGTTGGCACCGACGCTCCAGTAATCCCGCCATTCCTCGGGCATTCAAGCTGAAAATGGCCTGCCTGGCCACACGAGTAGCACCTGCTCCGACTCTGCAAGCATTGCCGTGGATAATGACGTCCACCGCAGATCACGCAGCTCGGAGCCTGGCGACGATCCAGTCCTCCATGCTGTGCAGATGAGCCACGTCCGCGCGACTGGCTCCGGCTCCTGGGGTGTCTTGGCAACCATTTCTCGGCGAAAGAGCCATGTCCTCAAAACCGGTCCTCTTTACCTTCCTCGACGATTTGCCGACATGCAACTTATCGCTCTTGGACGCCTCCCTTGCCACTCCGGTAACCTTTATACCTTTCCTCGCGGTTACGGCTTGATCCAAACCCTCCTGGGGCCTCCCAAAGTCAGCCGTCTGATGGTTCAACAGGCTCTCCAATCGCCTGATTCCCTCGTCCTGTCGACGCAAGCTTCGGCCTGAAGTAGCACCACACTCGTCTGTCGCTCCACCACGCCAACTAAAGTAGACAACTGTTCCCTCAACTCCCGAATCTCGGTGGATTGGGGGGATGCAGTCTTCCCCGGCTCGGTCGCCTCGGCTGCCATCGTAGGTGTCGAAGACGTCACAAGCTGCAACAACCATAACAAGCACAGGTTAAAACAACCCATGCTAACGCAGCCCCACTCATAGCTACAATATCCCAATCACGCGGAAGTAATGAAGTGACTTCCTACTATTCCTTGATATCACGTTGTCGGCCGCCAACGTGATCTTGCAAGGACATAGATGTTATTCACTCCGATTCAACTCCAACATTTTAGGAGTTATAAATATGACCCAATCATAATACTTTCGCTCATAAATGGTCCTAACAGACCCCGTCTCTCACGTTCCTATCCCTTATAATCCAACTGGCCTAAGGTTTGCTAGGTCCCCTAAGACTCAACCCTAATATCTGATACAAAAATAATCTGTCACGCCCCGGGACCCAACGGAAGCCTGTCCGGTGCATGTCCAGACCCGCCATACGTCTCAAACATATAAGGCGTCTACAATAAAACGATAAATAAAGCAATGATAAAAGAACAACTAGAAGTATCAGAGCATAGTACAACTAGATTCTACAATAGAGAAATAAACAAAAGGCGAAAATCCACTAAGAAAGACCATAAAGTAGTACAACAAAACCCAAATACAAGTGCTAAGAGTAATACAATGGTGGTCTCTATACATAGGAACAAAACTCTCCCTCACCAAAATACAAAAGAGAGTAAACCACCTAAGAGCAAAAGCAAGCTCCGCTATCTAGCTACGCGACCCCTATGCCGCGATCCGGTGCCAAAACCGGTGCTGAAGGCTCTGAAATAAAACCATTAAACAGAGGACGTGAGAACTATTAAATAATAGTTCCGAGTGGGTAATTATTGACTTCAGTGAAAAGCGCCACTAGGCCCGAAACTAAGCAGGTAAGTGCGAATAAATAAGCAATAAGAATAACAAGTATTTAAACATGAATACTTACTAAACCATGATATCTCTACTTAGCATGAATTTGCATAGGTATGATGCTATTCTAACATGTATATGCATGAATATACAACCAACATAATGTCCACAATGTGATTTGTAAGATGTCATTGTTTACTATTCTAGTCAATGTCCACTTGGCATGTTATGTCACTAGAATCCCAATCCTGTAGGACCTACCCACAAGTAGTCCGGCCTGCGCCGTGACTAATGGCCTCGTGGTAGTCAACATCCCTACTCTAGGAATGAGCCTCCCCCAGGGCATCCCATTTCGGCGCGGAATCCCGCACGGGCGAGCATGTGTCGCAATGGCTATCTCTGGAGTGCCGGCTTGTGGGGAGCGACCCTCACAAGCATGTGCGAATGAGCACAATGGCAAGCAAGCGTAAAAGTCCGTCTCAAGTCTCAAATCATCATGTCTAAAATATGGAATGTAGCAAATATCTCAATGGCCTATCACTATGTCATCATGTCTAAAATATGGAATATAGTCGATGTCACAATGGCCTATCACTATGTCTCTATATTGCAGTTTAACAGTTTACTAGTTCGGTGCCCCTTTATGGCACTTTTGTTTGCTTTGTCTAAACATGAGTTAGGAGTTAAAGAGTACACAATTCTAGTTTTTTTCATCATATGAGACATGTTTCCAACCCACAAGAAAGAATACTACTCACACGCATATATAATACACATAAGGCTCTACTATATAGAGTTGAATTTTCATGATACATAGCATATGCATTTTAAGTATTCTAAAATTCATATAAATCCTTTCTAGCATGAATATGCATGCGATACGATGAAACGAAAACATTTAACCACTTAGGAGAAGATTTCTCCTATTTCAATGAAGTCAAACCCACCGTGACTCTCGCAACCCTTCGTTTCGCCGAACGAAATTGCCCACTACTCTCCTAGCACCCTAAAGGTAAGGAAAAGAGAGATACACGAATGTTACGAACAATCCTAAGATCGATCATTAACCAACTCAAGCAAAAGGGCGAAAACTCACCGAATGAGAAGAAACCTCTCTCGATCTGCAAAAGGGAGTTAGAGGCCTTCTAATCCAACCTAAACAAAGATTCTAAACCAATCAATTTGGTTCCAAAAGCCTCAATCCAAAATTCCCAAAATAAACCCTAATTTTCAATTCTAGGATTTTATCTAGTAGAATCTACTAAAATATGAATCAAAGAGGAGATTAAGTTTAGTAACCTCACTAGAAGCTTCAAATCACCCAAGAACCCAGCTAGAGTTGAGATCTTCCCTCCACAAAGCTCCAATCACGAGCTCAAGGCTTCTTCTATGGTGGAAACCAACAAGAAGCAAGAAAAAGCAAAGAGGAGGAGATCAAAACTAGCTAAAACCTATCAAAAATGGAGAAGAAATCAAGGAGAAGAGGTCTCACCTTGCTCTCTACGTTCTAGGGCTCAAAAGGGCACTCTAAGGGGGCTGGGGTGCTATATATAGAATTGCAATAATTGCAAATACAACCTCAACTAAAACAGCCCTTTCTACAAAGTGTATCGGTACACGGGAAAGTGTACCGGTACAAACCCAGTGTACGCGCGAACCCGAGGTTCGGGTGGTAGAAAATTCTATTTGTACCGGTACAACCATCAAGGTGTAACCGGTACACTTTCTGTACCGGTACAACCATCAAGGTGTACCAGTACAAAGCCCAGCAAAATACAACCCGAGAGCAGCCTAAGTCCATCACTTTGGTGACCTTAGCGCTACTTTAAATACTTCCATTCTCGGGATACGAGCCATGGGTCGGAACACTGTTAACGGCCCTCCAGAATATCTGGAAAAACTCGGGACACTGATCAAACACTCGAACCTCGCAATTTGCAAAGGTTCAGTGTGTTACACTTACCCATTAGGAACTATTGATTAATAGTTCACACGCCCCCTGTTTTGTTGTTTTTGTTACAGAGCCTTCCACACCGGGTGAGGCTAGGGACTGCGGCAAAGGTGTCGCCACTAGCTAGTTGCAAGGGGTTTTGCTATTAGGTGATTCACTTCTCTTTTTGTTTTACTTGGAGAGGATGAAAATTTTGTACTCTTATATAGAGACCACCATTTTGTATATCTAGTCATGTATTTGAGATCTTATGTTGTACTCCTTTATTGTCTACTTTAATGGATTAGATCCTTTATCCTACTTGTCTTTAAAAAATTGATGTTGTATGCTCTGATATCGCTAGATGTTCATTTATTGTTACTTTAATTATCGCTTTGTTGTAGACGCCTTATATGTTGTAGGCATATGGCGGGTTTGGACACGCACCGGGCGGGCTTCCTCTGGGTCTCGGGGCGTGGTAGTGATTGTTGCGCTGTGGGCACTCATTAACCTTGTAAGCCTTGCCGCAGATGACACAGGGTTTGGTGCTCTACTCCCCCGCTCGATCCTGACCGCGTCTTGCGATGTTTAGGTGGTCGCCCGTTGCTCAATTGGCCACCACCAAAGGTCTCCTGTGCATGTTTCTTATCCTCGTTCATCTCGGATGCGTCCCATTCGATTCGAGCCTCATCCATATCATTCTGCACCATCAGGGCTCGATCCATGCTCTTATCGAACGTCAACACACCATGGGACAAGATCAGAAGTCGAATACTGGGCCTTAGCCCTCTCACAAACAGCCGGGCCTTATGGTACGTACTCATTATGGACCACGAATGGAATTAGCTCAACAATGTGAGAAAAATCTTGCCCATATTCTGCCACGGTATAGTTGCCCTGCTTGAGGCACTCTAGCTCGCGCTCTAGACCTTGCTTAGTGGGTAGATCCCAGCAAGTTTCTTCTCAAAGTGGCGCAACCACCAACGGTACGCCTCACCTTCCATGCAGTGGGTAGCCAGAGGAACTTTACCCTGTTCCTCGATGTGCAGATCTCGAAAAAGCTTCTCCATGTGGGCAACCCAGCTCTCGACTTCCCAACTATCATCATTCCTTCCCGCAAACTTTGGCGGATCGAACTTCCGAAACTCCGCCAACCTCGCCCTAATGCAGGCGCCCTCTACTGCAAGGGTATTAGTACCCCTAGTGGAAACTGTCGTGGTGGCCGTCGTCGCCGTGGTCGTGACGGCTGGAGCTGCGGCAAGCGCAGACATCGCGGGAGGATCCGCGATCGCCGGAGTGTCCTGTGCCGGAGGTGGAACTGGGGTAGCACCAGCTGTAGCTTGTTGCTGTAAGAACTGCTAAAACATGCCCGCGATGGTCGTCAGCTGACCCCTCAAATCAGCTACCTGGGCCTCGAGCTGCTGGGTACGAGTATCACTAAGCGACTCCGTGCCCACGTACTCCCCACCACCCCCTCTCGTAGGAGCACGATCTCTGGTACTGTCAGATGTTACCGCACCAGCACATTCACCACCACGACTCAGATGAGGGGGTCTACCACGAGCCATCTGCAACAGAAAACACCGTCAAGCGAACCATTCAACTCAACATAGAAACACACCGGGACTCAAGCCCAATACCCCGCACTCGCTTGCCTATATGCCTTAGGTCTCCCTACGGGTCAACCTAACCAGTGGTTCAGTTAGGAAACTTGCAAACGTAGTTGTAGTTGTTTCATGCTCTGATACCAAATGTGAGACCCCAGGTAGTCCTATATATAAGATATAATAGGGTTAAAACTCTCACCTCGGCTTAAGCATTTTAGGTGGTGGTAAGGCCCAAGAGAATAAGAGAGTTAAGCGTGCTAAGGCAGGAGTAGTCCTAAGATGGGTGACCCCCTGGGAAGTTGGGGCGTCACAATTAGTATCAGAGCCAGTCAGGGCTTAAAGATGGGAGAATATGAGACCCCAGGTAGTCCTATATATAAGATATAATATGGCTAAAACTCTTAACCCGGCTTAAGCATTTTGGATGATGGTAAGCCAAGAGGTTAAGAGTGTTAAGCGTGCTAGGACGGGAGTAGTCCTAAGATGGGTGACCCTCTGGAAAGTTGGGGCGTCACACCCTCTCTCCCCGCTCGTTTCTACTCTTTTTCTTTCTCTCTACTCCCTTTCTTTACTATGCCCCCTCCCCATTCCCTCTCTCCCCTCAAAATCCCTTCTTTGTAAGAGAATCGGGCTGCGGCGGCAGTGGCGGCAATAACGGTGGTCATGGCGACGGCGACAGCGACAACTTGGCGGTTATGGCGACGACGACGGGTTTGGCATGACGGTGGTGATGGAGGCGGCGGCGGTGACAACGACGGTCATGGCTTGGACTGCGGTCTTTTTCTCTCTATTAAAAGAACAAATACCTTATAATTTTTCTTCCTCTCTTTCTTCCTGTTTTATCTCCTTTTTATACTTTTTTTTTGGCTAGGATGTGCATGTTCTCTAAAACTCTTACTCATGTTAAATTTATATTCTTATAATTTTTTTTCCACCAACCCAAATAAATATATATATTTTTTCTTTCAACCAAACAACCGTCGTGAAAAACTATTTTTTTTTTTCCTACAAATCAAACATCAAACGACGTAAAATTTTTTTCCCGCAATTTTACGTGGAACCGAACACACTAGCAATAAAATTTTAGCTCCAACTTTTAAAAATATTACAATTAAATATCATAATTTAAAAACTTTATGTAACAATCCCATCCACAATCTACAATCAAATTTCACAACTTAAAAAAAATATATGTAACCACTCGGCCCACAATCTACAATCAAATACCACAACTTAAAGTTATCTCTAACAATCTGGCCCGCAATCCCGTTGGTCGTGATGTTTTCGTCAGTTCACAATCACCGGGTAGTACGAAGTAATTTTCAAAATTATTACAATCAAATCCTACAATCTAAAGTCATCTATACCGGCCGGACCCGCAACTCCGTTGGTCTTGATATTTTCATTAGTCCAAGGTCACCAAGTGATTTTCAGATTATTATTACAATAAAATCCCACAATCTAAAGTCATATGTAACCCACAACCTTGTTGGCCCTAATGTTTTCTTTAGCCCAAGATTAGCAGCAGTGTAACGCCCGTCTTACATTTTTCACTGATGAACCAGCTCTGATACTAAATGTAACGATCCAATATACTAACAATAATAATTCGTTGGATCCAAACCACCGATCCAAAATACTTAAACCCAATTATTGTTATTAGGGTTCATAATCTTTTACATATCCAATCACAATTCTGTTTCCATTCAATGTGATACTATTGGAGTACTGTCACAGTATCGCTAACGCAAAAGTGATATACTATCTTATCTATTGGTGCATTATCAACCATAATATTGATACGTTACTTTTACGTTATTGACTTCTATATTTAGTCAAGTAAATTAAGTTATAAAATTTAGTTATAATAATTTTGAAATTTCAAGGAAAAAATTATAATAAATTAAAATTTAAGGGCTAAAATATCATGCGCATCATAGTTTAAGGATTAAACATGCAATTTATTCTATTTAAAAAGAGAAAAGAAGTAATGTGCTAACTCTCCTTTCTTTGGGCTGTCACATAGATGCTTCTGAGCAGTTATAATAGGTTTATAATTTAGTTGGTTGGAGTTGTATATTTAAGAATTAATTTAATAATACTATAATCACAAATATCTTGTAAATTTCTTATAAACTTATAATTTTAAATGGCTAGATTTACTACTTAGTTTCGTGATTCGTGACCCTCCAACAATTAATTTTACAAATTTATAGGAATTGATTAAGATTAGGTGGTTATGGTTTATTAATAGTTGTTCACAAATCACAAAATTAAGTAATAAGTTGAGTTACTACAAACTATGAGTTTGTACAAAGTTGGTAAAATGTTTGTAATGCATAGTAATTTAAGGGATAATATCTAATATACCTTTCGAAACTTTAGAAATATTTTGTTTATCTTTTGAAGGACCAAAATAGCTATGTTGATTTTAAAAAATTTATTCAAAGATTCTCCTGTCTCCTAGAATTTACGAATGAGATTGGATTTTAAAAGGATGTTTTGGTAACATCAGAATAAATTTGAAAATTTTGAATAGTAATAATAAGAACAAATAAGCAAAAGCCCCTTAATTTAAATAGGTTCCTAAGAGATTTTGTACTTGGATTCTCAATAACATTACATGAGGCTAGATGTCTAGTAAAATTTAAACTAGAAATAATCAATTCTATATAGTATGAAAGAGCTGTTCGTCTCTAGAATTTTAAGCTGCTAAAAAATAATATTTGTAACATTTTTGTTTCGCCTCTGCTTATACTTTAAAATTTTTCTTTTTTTTTCGAGAGAGAGAGAAATAGTAGATTTTTGTTAGGAATTTACATACAAATAGTTCCATATTGAATAATTAATAAGAGAGAAAAAAAAATGATAGGATATATAGGTCCAAGCCTAATAAGCTTTAGTTTTTAAGGGTAATTTCGAACGAGTCACTCAAAACTTAAAAAATATCACAAATGCCCCTTTAAAGTTGTCAATATCATCGTTGCCTCATAAAATTCATAAACAGTGTCATAAACATCCTTTCCGCCAATATCCGTATAGAAACTTTTATTTGGGTTAAAATATAAAATGATAAATTTGTCCTATTTTAGGCTAATTATATATAGTTAATATTTTGGCTATGTGAAAGACTAATGAAATTATTTTGTGCGTACTCCCTCGCTAATTAAATTTCCACACCCCCGGTCCTAAACCCTGAATCCTAAAACCCAAAAAATCCTAAAAACGTAAAATCCTAACACCCTAAAATCCCTAAAATCTTAAAACTCTAAAAACCCTAAACCTCAAAAATCCTAAAATCCTAAACCCTGCAATCCTAAACTCTAAATCTTAAAATGAAACAAATGGGCAAATTTTAAATGAAGTTAATTAATGCTACAAAAAATTTTGAAGGTTTGAACAGAAAATTTCCTTAAAAAGAGAGAGAATTAAGAGAGAGGGTAAAGGAAAACTTTTAAATGTAAGCTTTAATTAATAATTTTCATTTTCATAGGTGAAGTTAACTAATTTCATTGAGAATGGAATCTCCACAATTTGCACAAAAGTTTTTACCTTTTTTTCTTTTTTCTCCATTATATTTTTTGTTCTCTATAATTTGTTACATTTTCTCCATCTTCTTTTCTATCATCAGCATGATCTCTCACCATCTAAATTATCTTATGCTTCTCTTTTATTGGATGTTTATGAGCCTCACGTATATTTTGATGACAACGTTTAGCAGAAAGAAAATAATAAAAGATTGATGGTTTGAGCTCGGGATCAGATCAAGAAGGTCGAAAAGATTTCGAACAAGATTTGGGCTCAGTGATCTGATCAAGAGTTAATCGACGATGGCTTTTGTCTCCACTTTTCTTTTTATTATCTTTTTCATTTTTCGTGTTGCTATGTGTACGAGTTTGAATTAAGTTATTGTTTAGGTTTGGGAACGATTCAATATTTTCTCATGTTCTTTCTATTTAGGGTTTGAGTTTTTTTTTTTTTTTTTTTAAAAAAATCCTACNGACTAAAATTGACATGCAAAAGAAAGCAAAATAGAGGATGGTATGATAGTGTTGTTAATTTTAAAATCTCTTTTAGTAGTGTCATTTTATCGCGGTACAATCAAGAGATTTGAAAATTTGATTGCAAAAAAAAATATATTAGGGATCAAAATAAAAATAGTGAAAAGCTTAGGGATAGGGATCAAAATAAAAATAGTGAAAATCTTGGGGACCAATGTATAATTAATTTAAAAAAAATTATATATGGGCTCCACCACCCCCCAAAATAAGGAGAGGGCTTCTTTATGGTTGCCCTTTCATGAGTTTAATTAATAAATTAATTAATATAGATTCTTTTTTGGCCAATTTGCATAAAAAATTCACTAGTTTTGCGCTTTTGCAAAAGTGGGCCACCTTTTTCGTTTTCGCAGATTTGGGCCGTATTTTATGCTGCCTGACCAAAATGCCCCTCGTCTACATCTGCCGCTCGCGTATTCTCTGAGATACGTATCCCTTGTCGTACGGTCCTGACGGGCATTAAATGCACCCCTTGCGTTTTACGCAACCTCGCTCTTTTTCGAAACCCGGACCAAATCCACCCCGCTATTCGCTAGCCCCGCTATTTGCTGTTTGACTTTATGAATTTAAAATTTTTGAAACTAAAAGACAAGAACTGCGCGGCCCGCAACAGGGATAATAGTGCAACGCCCGAGAGCAACGCGAGGAGAAATAGTGCAACAGCCCTTCTAACAGTGCATCCTTCGGCTCGCTCTAGTGCAATCTCTACCAAAACGATGAGCGACGCTCGCCTTTGATCTGCTCCCTCACCAGGGCAACCTCCCACTCCCTCGGAAGGTACTAGTTCAACAAAAGGCTCGAAGGAAGTAGTTCAACAAAATGCTCGACGTGGTATAACATTCCCCGATTTTGTGCAATAAATAAAAGAAAATGCGGCAACCTGTTCAATCTTTTAACGCAAATGGTGCAACGAGTCCACAGCCAGTCAAAATTTTCTCTGTATTTGGTGATATAATATGAAGTTAATAGTGCAAATAAGTCTATAAATTTTTCTACGGCAAAGAACGACATCCCCTCCAAATGCAGGCAAAGCAGCGGCGAGGTAGGAGGGTCGACGGCCGGGGTGGCGTTCAGGAGGTGCAACCTAACACCGAAACAATTAAAGAAGATAATAGTGTAACATCTCTCAAAAAAGTTTACTTTCTAATTTCAACCGTTTAATAAAAATGCAACGTTAAACACGAATAATAGTGCAACGCAAGGTAAAAGAGTGCAACTAAGCTTGTAAGTGTGCAATGCGGTCGTAATAATTGTGCAATGGTTTGAAGAAAATGGTGCAACAAGTCGTCCAGTAGTATACAATTTTCTTCCCAATTGGTGATAACATGAAATTAATAGTAAAACAAGTCTATAATTGGTGCAGCAATGATCAAAGCAGTGTAAAATTCTTCGCTAAAGCGTGTAACATTACCATAAGCTGTCACGCCCCGAGCCCGATCCTTTTGGCCGATTTGAGAGCGTCGAATAGACGCCGAACGGACAGAGCCTCCCCAGTCCGCCCAAGGCTCAACAACAAGTATCAATAGAGTATAAGGATTGCATAAGCGGAAGCATACACAATGGCTCGCACGAGGGCAAGTAATAGCCAATAGTGAAAGTAAATAACTAAGGAAATTAATTACAATTTGCATCATTTCTGTAGACATATGGTGTGTCCACATTGGCGGGTTTTAATTTAACCCGATCCACTTCAGATGTGGATTGTGATTTATCCTAATGGGTTTAGGATAAGAATAAATTATATGTTTCTTATCAGTTAAGAAACGTATCTATTAGTGCATATCTATTACATGTTAATAGATTTCCTAATCCTTATGAGATTCAGGATATTTAGGGGTTCTGTTATTCTATAAATACATCCCCTTGTTTTCTCCCATGGGAGACGATTGAACACGATCAAATTCGTAAGAACCCACGAAATATCTTCCTTATTCTCTCTCTTCTTCCTCTCTGGGATTTCCACCTACGTTCCCGGGGTTTTGGAGGGTGGACATAGAAGAGGACTCTGGTAGCCCTCTTCGATCGGCATCCGTCGCATCAGATCCGCATCCGATCCGTGGCGTAAGACGTACGCGAAGGAGAAGGCGAGAAACGTGGGAGATCCAGAAGCATCGAGACAAGGACGATTCAAGAAGGCTTGTAAAACAAGTAATCCGATCCGATTCGGGTTCCCCGGTACGTTGGCTATCCGGTTTGTAAGTTTTCGCTGCCCTATTATTTCCAACAATTGGTATCAGAGCCTGCATGCTTGTTTTCGCTTTATATGATCATGCTTGTGATGCCTGTGTTTTAGATCGCATGTTTTTCGTTGATCAATCCTTGNGGTTAAATTGCAATTTTGGTACTCAAATTATGAACTCCGTTGCACTTTTGCCTTCAACTTTGATTTATTGTAATTTATGGCTCAAACTTTTTAAATTGTTATAGGTATGTTTTACATCTCAATTTAGTTGACGAAACAGTGATGTGTATAAGGCCTCAAAGTTGACCTTTTTTGACTAGCGGTACCGTTTCCAAGTTAACGGTGTAGAAGGATCTGAATCGGTTAAACTTTTAATAAAAAATTTAATTCATTATATAAATCAAGATCAACTCCGATCTTGAATTTAAAAATCCTATCCCTTATCTTTAGGAGATCATTCAATTTTGATTGTTCATTTTATACCCACTTGATGATTTTTACTATAAATTCCAAAAATTATAAAAGTCAATTTTAAATACTTAAAATACTCTAGATGATAATATGGATTGTTGATTCGAAAATTTTATTATAAAAAATAACTTATAAGTACGAAGGCCTTTATATTCTTATATACTTATAAGAACTAGTTATAGTACATGTGCGATGCACTTCACATTAAATTAAATAAAATTTATATTTATATTTTAAATTTAAATAGTTATTGGTGGTATTAGTCTATTTATCTTAACTTTTTAACTTTAATTTATCTTCGCATAAGTTTTATATATTTTTAATTTAGTTATACTGTAAATACTTTCCATATGTATTTTATAATATACATTTTTTAATGTATATTAAAAATTTTAAAATTTTGAATTAATTGTAAATTTTAGGTTAATGAATTCACATTTAAATTTTGGAACAAAATTCAAAATTTAAAACTAATCTTGAATCTATAATTTGAATATAAATAGTTATTAATGATATAAATTAATAATTAATTATTTTTATTTTGAAATAGTTGGTTTATAGAACCAAATTTTAAATTAATTTTAAATTTTAAATTAAATATTAATTCACGTTTGAAAATATGAAGTAAACTTAAAATTTAAAATCGATTGATATGCTTATGTTTTAATCATTCTATTTTTCAAATATAATTTGTTTTTATTTAGTAAATTGAGAGATAGTGTCATGCCCCGGATTACCACGTTTTTCCGGGCATGCCAACAGACCCGCCCATACATAGAAATTTTTCTTGTATACGAAGCGATAACTGTACCTGTAAATAAATTCAAGCTACAATCATAAGGTAAAGAGCTGCTAAAAAGAAAAGTAACATATATAATCTCGAGGGTTCCAATACATACAAAATGTCTGCTACACCACTCGCTCCAGGGAGTACTCAGACAACAAGATTGTATGTACAAACACCCCAAAATTACCTGTGGGAGGTACTCCTCTATCACTGCAACCAGGGAAGGAATCTAGCTCGCGACTCCCTTTCCTTGATCCAAATCAGCAACAGCAACAGCCGCATACAGAGGCTCTGCAAAAAGGGGTCAACAAGTGGGTGTGAAAACTACTGCAAAAAGGAGTAGTTCTTAGTGGGTACCGCTACCGACCTTAATGGCTAACCCACTAAGTCTACAGAAAGTATGCACAATGATAGTAAAGGAAGCTGGTAAAACTCTTCAACTATATGTCATTATACTATCGCTAACCCACACTAGCTATCTGTATATGTAAGAAAGATGCAATCTCTGACCCAATCTAACTAGGGACTGTGAACACACCCGTCCCGCCTGTCGAAGCTACACCAACCACCATCACACTGGGTAGTTGGTGAAGAGCAAGTCCAACCTGGGCACTATGACATCAACGCAAACGCACAAAACCCGACTCCGGATTGATACTCCTGGGCGTAACCCAACCGAGTATGCAAGCGTATCTATACCGAACTCAATCAGACTCTTACAGACTATAATCAAAACAAATATGCCTAACTGGTCTAACAACCAAAACTCACGTGTTCTTGGCACAATCTGATACAAATACAGGAATCTGGGTCCACCGTCAACCGCGACGGCATCCGACAGTCCGAAACAGTCTATACACTACTGTAAAAATAAGCTCGGTATCTTAGCACGAGCGTAAACTCACCCTACACTAGTTTGGATATCTACCGCATACAAACAGCAGCGATAGGAACAAACCACAGTTTTTAAAACTAAATCTGGTAATTTTCAGAAAGTGATAGTGTAGAATCTAACAGTTTTCTCCTAAGTCAATTTCAAATCCAACATGTAAAATAATACAACTAGTTTAACTCCAAATTCAAATTTCAACACTAATCCATGAATTTAAGTACTAACAAAAAAATACACAATTGATACATGTCGACGATGCTAAAACTTAGAAGATATTCCGACGATTTCGGTAAACTTCAACCCACCTCGTAAAGCTAATCCAACTACAGCGAGAAGTCGACAAGAGAGGAAACCACGCGCTTGCCCGACCTCTGAACGATGCAACCGCCACGCTCGCGCGCTCGCACGGCCCTCCGGATCGAGTCGACAACCTCCCGAGCTCGAACCGCGACCTAAACCACGTACGAGTCCACCAGCTAGAGAGAGAGAGAGAGAGAAATAAGAGGAAGAACAGGCCACAACCCTCTCTCTGTGAATATAACAAGGCTGGGAAACATGGAGTTGAACGACACGTCGATGGACCAAAATGCCCCTTACAAACTCCAACATCCAGCTGGAATACCAGTACCAGATTTGGTTACCGGTACTGGGCCCCTCAGCCAGCAATCTCGCACACGGGGTATCGGTACCAGCCCGATGTCGTACCGGTACTCAGCATCAAATTGGCACAACCTGAGAGCAGACTGTTCTGAAAATACACATGGATACCGGTACTCCCCTACGTGGTACAGATACTTAATAGTGAAAATCTGCACTTTGCAGATTTCACTGTTAAAATATTGCTCTCGCGTCGCACTGAGTCCGTTTTGCGTCCATTTCGCGCCAAAACGACTCCGACTTATCCCGACACTCTCCAGATGTGCCGACAAGCCTCAGATGCTGAAATCTCACGGGCAACCAAACACCATAGATACTACAGATAGTGGATACTATAAAAAAAATATAAGATATACAATAAAAATTACAATAAAAATTATACTTTATAAATTTATATGTTATATTAAATCTACTATCTCACATAAGAAAATTCTACTATTATGAATTAAAATTTAAATTATCAAATTGGCGGGTATTAAATTTTGGCGGACATTACAAATTTAAAATTTAATTTTGAATACTACGTGATTGACAGGTATTATGTTTGAGAAAAAAAATATTTGAGAAAATGTATGGATATGAGATAAATTTAATTTTATGTATTACGTGATTAGTAGATATATTACGTGCTTGGCAGGTATCTGTATTACATGATTGGTGGGTAGAAAAGAAATATTTGAGAAACGCGTAGATAGAAAATAACGGATATTGAGGATATTTTTGTTAACAAAAGTGACAGATAGTTATATTTTTATTCGTTGAATGAGATTCAATGAAAAAATTTTAAGATTTATATTTGAGAATAAATTATTATTTGAATAATTATTTGAAATGATTAATTAAAAATCACTAGACATGAAAATATTAGTAAAAAAGATAGAGCCATTTTTTGTAAGAAAAAAAAACTCATGCTTTTATAAATTGTATAGATATAGTAATCCTACTCATATAATAAAAACTAAATAATATTTATTTTTCAAAAATATTTTAAATAACCTTACAACATAAGAAAAAACCACCATCCTAAATTGGGCATTACTAGAATTTTAATATTTTGGTTGAGAGTTTTATTTCTCATTTATTCAAGAGCAATTTAGTAATTGGATCGATACGAGAGATTTGAGAAGCTTCCCACAAATAAAAAGTATTATTGAACAATATAAATTTTGGAAAACAAAAAGTCACCTCATCCATAAAATTATTTTATTCCACTAAAACTTCATACGATTTGGGCACAATAACTCTATTAAAGTCACTTTCATATTTTTGGCGTATTCAAGAAAAATATGGTAGTTTTATTGACATAACACGCAAAAAGATATAAGTATGCACTGGCTAAGTAAACAGTATAATCCAATACTTTAAAGGATCAACAATATTTTTAGGCTTTACATTAATCTACAATTTGTTCATTTAATTATTGTACAAAAACTTGTAGAAACCCCATCTTCCAATACAGGACATTAATATTATTGTAAAAAATTCGATTGTATACTATAATTATCGTCTGAATAATCGATATGATAGAAACTATTCGTCTGGAAATAATATTAAGCCATTAATTAATAGTGGATATGATTGTTTAAACTGAAAATCCCTTTGAAGCAAGAAAAATTGAGATTATTTTTCGTACCATATTACTGAAAAATTTGATGTCATAAAAATTTTAAAAATAGTCTTAAAGGCATTGACATAACTATCATGATCCCTTTCACATTGTAAACTACTTAATAAGATTTTAGTTCCTATCATTGAACTTCATTATAAATTATTTTATTTCATAGGTTCATGCATTTAGGCGCATGGCTATTAATTATTCAATAACTAAATCTCTATAGAAACTTATCCTAACTATTTATAAGCTCCAATATATTTTTGCAAAAAAAAAATGTATATGAGTATCCTATGAGAATATATTTTAAGAGTTTAAAATATTTTCCCAAACTTAAATAATTTTTGGCTAAAACATAGGGAGCTTTTTATGGTGAGAATTTTCCTAGGACACAATTAAGAATCAAATGCTATGATCTAAGTACACACACTTTTATACTTTAAAGAACACACAAAAAAATTAAATATTATTATTTTAAAAGTAATTTGAAATTTTGACACTAAGATATTTATTCTCAGATGGTGATAAAATTAAGAAAATTTAAAATAGGTTTTTTAGGTTTTCAAATATAAAAATGTCAAATTCAAAATTTTTACTTATCCAGATTAAAAAATTGCTCCTTTAATAAGGACTAAATTATGGTAATGATTAAATGGCACGAATAGTAAATGAGATTTTTTTATGTTATCTTATATTGTAATATTATATAAAATTCTTAAGTCAACTTCCTTAGATAGCAAATTTAAATAGTAAATTGATGTGATCAATTAATAGATATGTTGTAGCACATTTTGAGCAGTGGTAAAATTAAATATTCCCTGTTATTTTATTACAAAAATCTTAGCTACTAAAAATATTGCATGAATCGGGCCACAACTTTTTACAATTAAATTATTTTCTATGATAGTAATTTCGAATTAAAAATTCACATCTTTAAAATTAATTTACAGCATTTAAAATATATATAAAAATTAAATTTTATAATTTTTTAATATCTATTTATTTAGTAATCAAGGGTCTTTTTTTTCGAAAAACTATGATTAATAGTTTAATAATGTCTCTTAATTTTTGGCCACATCGATATGAGATTTTGTTAAGTTCAATAATATCTTATTAATTTATATAACATGTTTCGATAAACACAATTAATAGTGTCATATTAATTTAAAGGGGCAATTGCTTACATACTCTTAAAAAGTTCTCAACTTTCTGATTTATCACTTTTAGAAGGCTAATATTCAAAATATCTTTTTTACGTTCCAACTTATTTCAAATATACCTCTAGAGTTAAAATCTGTTAATAAACTCTGTTATCTGTATAAAATTACTATTTTGCCCTTTCATATATACCCTTCGACTATCACCAACTTTTCAACTTTTCTTATTTGCCCTTAAGTCAAAGGCACAAAAAGTATTTTGATTTTTGATCTTTTTAAATATACCCTTTTACCGTCACCAACATTTCTTATTTGCTCTTAAGTTAAGAGCAAAATTGGTATTTTAATTTTTTTTAACTGTAGTATACATTTAACTCATGTTTAACCCAAATTAACTTTTAACAGGGGATAACTGCGGGAGTATTTTGCAATAACGGTGGAACATATGAAGGATATTTTAGAAAGAAAAAAAAAAAGGTAAATCAAATATTTTCAAACATATAAGGGGTATATAGCTAATTATCCCTAATTTAAAAGTAAATGCCCAAAGAGTCATTAAATCCAAACAAATTTGCACTTAGGAAGAAAAGGAAGATGATGATGACCCCAAAGAAGAAGATAAAAATAAAAACAAAAAACTAATAATTTAACCCTTAAATAAATATTTTTTATTATCATTTTAAAAAATAATACTATTTGTATATGTTATTTACAGGGTGTGCATTTTACGCTCTATCATTTAAGAATTTAAAATTTCTTTCAAATTTTTTGTATTAAAGAAAAAATTGACGAGACAAATAAATAAATCTGGCCTTTCAATCTCCATGGCATAAAATTTATATTCTTTATTAAAATATACAGGTGACATTGCTCTTTTTGTTATAATTATTATTTTAATATGAAAAATATTAAATATATATTTTCAAATTATAATTTTCTTTTTAAAATGTGTAAAACTATCAGGCTATTCCGAAAACTAAAAAATATTGGTACAGAAAATGACTAGGGCTACTGAACGATAATCGTGATCTCCATGAATAGACGAGATTTTACTGGAATTGATGTGACCTATTTTATCAGGTGAATTTAGATGGTTGAGAACTAATTGAACTAGATACTAAAAACAGACACCTAGTACTTGACCAAGTTTCGACTGTCCCTATCGCAAATAACAAAGGGTTTGATAGTTGGTATTGAAAATTTCAGATTTGAAGCTTAAATAAAAAAAAAATAAACGAAACGAATAGCATTCTACCTTCTTCTCAAAAAAAAAAAAAAAAAAAAAAAAAAAAAAAAAAAACTTTACCAAAGTGAAAAAAAAAGTAAAGCTTAGGGATCAATGGCCTAATTAACCCTCAAATTTTTCCAACCAAGAAAATAATTAAAAAACAATAAACAGTTCCCTACATCCCCTTCAAACACAAAAGACAAAGCCAAAAATCACTTTTTAACCTAAAAGCGCTTTTTAAAAGCTAGACCAAACACCCCAAAAATCTATCCTCTACGCTCTACAATTACCATATATACATACATAATACATAAGGGCAATTGCTTATATACTCCTGAAAAATTCTCGACTTTCTGATTTACTATTCTTAGAAGGCTATTATTGAAAATATCATTTTTACGTTCCAAACTATTTCAAATATACTTTTATAGTTAAATTCGGTTAGCAATAGCTATTATCTGTATAAAATTACTATTTTACCCTTTCAAATATATCCTTCCATCATCACCGACTTTTCTTATTTGTCCTTAAGTCAGGGGCACCAGAAGTATTTTGACTTTTGGTCTTTTCAAATATATATCCTTCTATTATCACCAATATTTCTTATTTGCCCTCAAATTAAGGGCAAAAGAGGTATTTTGATTTTTTTAAAACTCTTATAGATATTTAACTCATGTTTAACCCAAGTTAATTTAATGGATGGTAACTGTAAGGGTATTTTAGAATAACGATTGCTCGCTTATGTATGAAGTGAGCGCCAAAATGGATTGCCGTGGGTAGTGTTAACTTCTACGGGGCCATTAGGCGTGGCACATGCCAGACAGCCTTCGGGTGGGTCTTCATACCAGACAACCTTCGGGTGAGTCTTCATGCCGGAGAGCCTTCGGGTGGGTCTTCATGCCAGATAGCCTTCGGGAAGATTTAAACATCGAGTAGGTAAATGACAAGTGAACTTATTGATGAACAAGCTAGAAAGTTGACATCTTGACGTTAGTGACAATGTGTTACACTTTTACTGGTGTTGGAAGTAATTCCAGGATATCATCAGTTATTTCAGCTTAAATGAATTATCTTACATACATTGGGCATATGGCTAGTTAAATTGTCACTAACATGAATGATAGAACTTAAGGGGTATATTGAAAAGAAAAAAAAGTAAGGGTAAATAAAATATTTTTGAAGTTTTGAGAGGTATATAGGCAATTATCCCTAATATATATATATATATATATATATATATATATATATATATATATAGAGTTGAGCTATGATACTTTTACAAGTATCACCATCATGGTGCTATTAGGTTTTAAGCCATTGGATCTACTTTTTGATTATTAATAGCCTTTGGATTAAACACTATTCCACCTACCACCACCTACCACCATCATCTCAACCTCACATCTCTCCATCCAAGGACTAAAAACACATAAGTATCACCCCCATGATACTTTTACAAGTATTCTAGCCCTACTCTATATATATATACACACACACTCCGTGTTATATAAACTGAGTCCGGCTACTATACTCTTATGAGTGCTTTCGTACTCATAAGTTGTTTTCGATAATTTAGCTTTCGAATCGACGATCTATACCGTTAAACATTATTTAGAGCATTTAAAACTTCTAGAAATCAAATTTTATAATTTTTCGATATCATCTACCTTACGATCAAAAGTTTACAAAATTGACAATTTTTAACGACCGGTACGAGATATTTACTAGTTTAAAGGTATAAAAGAATCGAAATTGGCTGAATTTTCGATAGAAAATTTTATTTATTACCTAAATAAAGATCAATAACTCCGATCTTAAATTGAAGGATCCGATCATTCATTTTTAGGATGCCGTTTGATTTTGACCGTTTATTTTATACCCGCTTGATGAATTTTATAATAGTTTCGAAAAATTACGAAATTTATTTTCTAAAAATTTTAAATATTCTAGATCAAATTTAACGGTATGAACCGTCGATTCGAAAGCCCCAATATAAAAAATAACTTATGAGTACCAAAGGCTCTATACTAAACCATTATTATGACTTAACTAAGAGAGATGAGAGAGAATGTAGAGAGAGAGAGAGAGAGAAAAGATGACAACATTTGTGGCAATAAGAGGTCGAAATATTTAGTTACCGTATATACTCTTCCAGGTGATAAGAAAAGGTTATATATGAACCTGCAAATTATTTCAATTTATTATGATAAAAATAAAAAATATATATAATTTATTAGAGATGAAAATATAAAAAATAAAAAAATAAAGCATATAAATATTTATATGTTTTAGCTATTGATATATGTCCGGAAGAAAACTTTCATTCTCATTTACATAATAAATTGTATATTTATAATAATAACTAAATTCTAATATAATTAAGAATGTTAATTCATGAAGAATAAATATAATTTAAATTTAATTTAATGAAACGAGTAAACAATTAAAAAATTTTATGATTTAAAAAAATCGAGACATATCAAATAATTTTAACTTAATTAGTGTTAGCTTAATTATTTTTTTTTTTTTATTCAAAAAGATTCGGATGGGTTCTCGAGTGGTGCGGCGGATGCAAACAAAGTCTAGGGCAATTAACCCTGAAAATTTCCAACCAAAAAAATAATTAAAAAAATAGAAACAGTCCATAACACATGCCTTCAAACACTAAAGACAAAATCTATCCTCTATACTCTACAATTACCATATATATATATATATATATATATATATATAATACATTCAAAAGCACCACCTCACCACTGAGGTGGTGCTTTTGAGTTTTAACCATGTGATGGAGAGAATATAAGATATGTGACTGATTGATGGTGGTAAGATAGATGTAGTTTGATCAAGGGCTATTAGTGATGAAGGAGTAGATTCAAGGGCTAAATAATAATGATATTTTTTAAAAATATTCTAGCTAAATTCCATATAATAATATGTATAGTATATATATATTATTATACAAACCATTATTATTATGATGACTTAAGAGAGATGAGAGAGAGAAGAGAGAGAGAGAGAGAGAGAGGTAAGATGACAACATCCATGGCAAAGAGAGGTAAAAGAAGTAGCCTCCCTCTCCCAGTTGACTTGCAATCTTCCCCCCTCTCTCCCTCTAAATAAGAAATGATGATGGGTTGTGATCTTCATTACTTATCCCCCCTTTGGCTTATTTGATTGACCCACAAAGGAGAAGAGAGAGAGAGAGAGAGAGAGAGAGAGAGAGATGAAGAGGAGAAGGGAAGAGACAGAGAAGGGCTTCACAGAGATAAGGTTGGCAATGGAGGAGCTCTCCTCATCACTAACCCCTCATGAGGAGACCAAAGCCTCCACCTTGGCTTTGCTCTCTCTCTCCAAACAACTCCTCCACTTCCTTGGTACATATACATATATACTCTCTCTCTCTCTCTCTCTCTCTCTCTCTCTCTCAAAAACTCAATGTTTGAAAATGGGTATCTTTCAAAATCCTTTCTTTTTCTCTCTCTAACTCCCCCCACTCTCTCAAAATCTCAATCTTTGAAAATGGGTATCTTTCAAAATCCTTTCTTTTTGATTCTTTTTCTCTCTCTAACTCCCCCCACTCTCTCAAAAACTCAATCTTTGAAAATGGGTATCTTTCAAAATCCTTTCTTTTTGATTCTTTTTCCTCTCTCTTAACTCCCCCCACTCTCTCAAAAACTCAATCTTTGAAAATGAGTATCTTTCAAAATCCTTTCTTTTCGATTCTTTTGTGTAATTTGAGCTTTATTAAGTGCTATGTCATCCATATAAGCCCATGAACAAACCACAGAAGGGATAAGAGTTTTTTTTGTTTTTTTGAATTGTTATGTTTTGTGGTCAGGAGAGGGAGTTTGTGTGGGGGTTTCTACTGCAATTTTGCTTTGCATGGTAGAGAAAAAGTAGTGTTCGTCAGGGATGGGGCTCACACTACTCAGAGCTTATCAATAGATTAAATATCATTTATATATTTATATACTGCAATTTGTGTGGGTCAGTGTGTTCTCTTTGTGGTCACATGATGTTTGGGAAAAAGCTTTAAAGATAATTGTTTTTGCAATTTTAATTGAAAGGGAGTTTAGTATTTCAGAAACAAATATTAAAAAAAATTGAGAATGAATAGGAAAATTTGGGTGCTTTATTTTCATTACAAGCAATTCTAGTTGGTTTACTAATTAAAACGACAATTATTCTTTTTAAATAATCCCTTAACTGTAGAACACAGTTTTTCTTTTGGACTACCAAATTTTGTTTATAATTTTTTCTCCTAAACTGTAACTCACTCAAAATCGAAATTTGAATTTCTTTGATGTGCAATAGAATCATGATGATGTCTACAACATTTGAATTTTTGATATTTGAACTCGAATAACAAAAGGCTAGCGAAAAAAAAGAAGAAAAAAGATCATGATGAAATATTTAGCTACTACAGCTTCATTCTAAAACATTCGGAAATTATCGACCACTATTCAGGTAACAATTAGTGAGAATAGTCGACGACGTAGATCTTTACGTTATTGATACTTGTCGATGCTATGCGTACAAGGCTACACGAATTGCTTGAGTGTTTTTGCAAGTAACTCAGAAAAAAAACATTATCTGCCCTTTAATTATTGACTTGTATTTTGGATCTTGTTTGTTTTGTTGCTGCAGATAAGATTGGCCCTACACTGCTAGTGTTAAGACAAGACATACAACAAAATGTGGAGGTAAATCTCTTGTTCAAGATAATCGATATTTCCAAGAAATCATTCGATGTTTTTACTTGTTTTTCTTGTTTGTGTGCTCATTCATTTGATAAATACATGCATATATGAGCGATACACAAAGTCAAACATCTATATATAAATTTCCTTTTTTTGGTTTTTTTTTAGCGTCGCAAGTCCTTTTCTCATACCTTGGTATTTTCCTAGATTAATCATTTCACTTTAGAGCTCTAGATGTAGAACTTAGAACTCCAGGGTGTAGTAGCATCTAAGTACTATGCTTAACTAAATTGGAAAAGGAGAGGGAGCAGGAACTGGAGAGATATGAAAGCTCCAAAAACTTACATGAGCTTAATTTTCCGAAAGGAAATTAGATATTATGTAACAATCATATGGTGTTATATATGCCTCTTATATACTGGATACTATCAATCAATGATGTAATGATCTCTAAACTGATGTCTTTTAATGGGATAGATATGCTGATTTAATCGGAATTCGCAAGCATGTTCTGTTACTGAACGACAGGACACAAACGTGCGTCTTGAAACCAAACTAATTTTGTATTCTTCTTCTTCTTCTTCTTCCCTTTTTCTTTTATTTGTTAGAGAGTGGAAGAAGCGTATGCGAAAGATCCATCCAAGTACTCAAACTTGACGGAGATATTAATGATAGAGGTTGGCGAGGGAACGACAAGGAAGCCCAACAGTTGCACCAAAGCTATTCTCTGGCTAACTAGGTATTGGAACTCAAAACATTTTTTTTTTAAGGGCCGNGGGGTAAATTGCCCTGATGGTCCACAGACTTTTTACCTTAATTCTCAATATTTTGTTAAGAGTTCACATATGAATAGTCCCACATCAGATAATTATAAGATAGTAAAAGAGCTGATATATACTAGTGGGCACAGACCTAGAAGGTTTAAGCTTTTAGATTGAATGTGTTTCATTAGATATGTCATATCCTTAGACTCATGTTAGCTTCGGCTGGGCCCAGAAGCTCCCTAAGATATTTTAATCCTTTGCAGCCGTGTCAGCTCAACTCGAGTGGTGGCAAATGATAAATTTAGTTGTTTCTTCTTCGCTTGTTTCAATTCAAATGCGTGACTTTACATTATTCTCTAAAAGTTTCTCTTATTGCTTTATTTTTTTGTTATTAATGCGGTATCTTGGTTCTTCTTTACTAGGTCCACGAACTTCGCTGTATCTTTGCTGGAAAGATTAGTGAAGTGCTCCGAATTGAGCCTACGAGAAGTGGTGGAAGAAGCTTACAGGAGTACGCTAGAGCCGTGGCATGGCTGGATCTCCTCGGCTGCTTATCGGGTATCACTATTTACTTTCTTTGCGCTATATATACACTCGAAATTCAAACTAGTAACCTCTTTAGCTTTCAACTATCCATGTCGGCAAAATCAGTGAAACAGTACATATAAAACGTCACGCAAGTGGAAATCATTGATCATTGCAAAGCTCTGTCGATTCATTCAGTATGAGGAATGTTGCGCGACTACGTCGATATAATGTTTTAACTGTTTTTAAACACAAGAAACCACCACAAGAAAATTTTCAATGTTAATCCAAATTTAGCCTATAACGATTGCTTTTGCTTGGTGTATTTAATTTCGACTGTGCATAATTGCATACAAATTTTGATATATGAATTGCACATATGAGATTGATAGAAAAATTAATCTGTTTATGAGCAGGTAGCTTTAAAGCTCATTCCGGAGAGAGAAATATTTGTCGATTTGTTGATGGGTAAATCCCTGTGCTTCGAGGAGTTGACGGGAGATATAAAGAGCTTACTCTCCATGCTTCAGCCTTTTCTAGATGAAATTAATGCCATTTTGGTGAGTACACTTAAAAATACATAACATTTTGTACAAATAGACACCGCACCTCGACTTCTAATTTCTTTTGATTTGATTTATTTCCCTAAACTGGATTGGTGAGTCGTTAAAATTAACGATTCCGTTAGCTCTCAGCGGTGAGTAGTTGACGAGAATCTGCATTTCCGTCAGCTTAATAAGCTATCAAAACAGTCAAATTTTGCAGAATCGCCGATAGATTGAGGAAAATCCCCAAATAATAACCTACTCATTAACATACATACATTTATACCTGCTTATTTATATATGTTACAGGCCTATACATGTTCATATAATATGCGCTTTATTGCAGAAAAAACATCGGTTCGACAAATTGAAGTCGACGTAAAAGGGTTGATTCCTCCGATCTGATCCATGTACATAGGCTAACTTACATCCTTGTAAACTTTTGATGTTCCAATTTTCTGTAAATTCACCCTCTGTACAAATCAAAAGGTTTTGTTTTCAATTTTCTTCTATTGTATTGGATGTGTTAAAAATTTCAGATCAGATGTAAGGGTTTGGTTTTGTTTTGTTTTGTTTTGTTTTGTTTTATCTGTTGATGTACTGGAGAAAAACCAAAGGTTTCATTGGGTTTAAATGAAATATTATTCCTATGGAAATTTCTCCTCTGTTTTGATGTAAATAAATCTTTGCATCTATATCTATAGAAACTTTTGAAAAAGCAGCATATTATATATACTTAAAAGTGGATATAAATTTTACACTCCTTTTATCCACGGGCTAGCTTTTTTGCACCAGTGTTATCACTTTTTTATTTTTTTTATTTTAGTACTGAAAATTAAGAGTAGTTTTCCAAACTAGGGATGTGATGGATATGGACACCTGATATTTTTGTTTTAATTATTAATATATGTAAATAATTTAATTTAATATTTAGTATATCAAATAGTTGGATTTGGCGATGAATTGAATTTTTACGCTCGATTGCATTCGGGTATGGTTTTGGGTTTTGATTTATTTTTGGGTCCGGTTTTGGATTTTGCAAATTCATCTCGAAAATGACCCGTTGACATCGCTAGTCTAAACCCTTGGATGCGAGGGTGTGAGATTTACATGCAATAGTTTGGTGTATGTACAACATTTCTCTTCTTTCCTCTGTATCTTAAAAGTGCTTATCTTATTAGAACTTTTTATGAAAAAAAATTTGATTGAAAATGTAAAAATCTGGAATCTTCTAGTAATGATAATTGAGCTTAATCATTTTGGGCTAACGAGTTATTAATGTTAGCGGGCTGGGTTTATTATATTTGGTACCAGAGCTGAATATCAGCCAAAAATATAAAGAGTTAAGTATTACACGGGATAAAATTGCTGCACCATGAGTTTTGTAGGAACTTTTAGAATAATTTCGCTTGAAGAGAAGGATCTATTAAATTATTTAATAAGCACAGAAGTTAATAGGTTTAAAGGATTATTCTCCAGATTGTTGTTGAAGTTAACCTACAGAAAAAGCTTGAGCGAGATCAATTTATATAAAACATCATAAAATAGAGATACATGCAAAACTAGACAACAATTAGGGCACCAAGTTTGCTTAATTCAGTAGCCCTTGTATTTCAAACCGTTGGGTCCGGCCCAGGACAACTTGGGCTGGGCTTCGCGCAAATCTGAGATCCGTTTTGCGTAGCTTCTGATGCAGACGGTCCGGCCTTAGAGTAAACGAAGAAGCTAGGCCGAGCCAAAGCTAGTCGAAATCAAGTCGATTAAGATTCGCGAGACGTGATTCTGATTGGGGTTAAGTTAAAGTGCCATAATTTTGCGTTCGAGCGTCCGTTTTGGACGAACAGCCTAAATCCGAAAGCAACTTCTTTAAGCCCGACGCCCTCGGGTAAATGATGAACTTAGACGTCATATTTGGGCCCAAATTCTATCGAATTAGCCTTCTAGGCGTTAGGGATGTCAATGGGTATGGATACCCGAAATTTTATTCGAATCCGAATTCGAATGAAACGGATATATCCGATGCTAAATGGGTATGGATTTGGATATGGATATCAAAAATAGAAACCCGACGGATATGGATTCGAATATGGATTTTGACTGAACCCGACCCGAATCCGCATTTATTTTGTATTATATATAATATTTGAATTTGTATTTTAAAAATTTAGATTTAATATAATATATTTTAAAATATTGAAAAAAAGAAATAATTGTTTCGGGTTCAAATTTTGGGATTCGGGTTCGGGTTCGGGTTCGGGTTTCGGATTTCGGATTTTTGGTTGGGTTCGGATTTGGATATAGATTTTTCGTCCCGAATCCGACCCGTTGACATCTCTACTAGGCGCTAGCTTTAGTTATTTTTTTCACTATTTTAGAAAAAAAATATTTTATTCCATTCTTGANATTTAGATTTAATATAATATATTTTAAAATATTGAAAAAAAGAAATAATTGTGATTTTTAAAATCCATCGGGTTCGGGTTCGGGTTCGGGTTCGGGTTCGGGTCTCTGGTTTGGAGTTGGGTTCTGGTTCGGATTTTTGAAAATCCGTCCCGAATCCGACCCGTTGACATCTCTACTAGGCGCTAGCTTTAGTTATTTTTTTCACTATTTTAGAAAAAAAATATTTTATTCCATTCTTGACTTATTAGAATTGGGTTAGATTTTTTTGAATCCGTCTTGATTTGACGAGTATTACAATAACTTAGGATTTTTTGTTTTTCACTATGTGTGAAAAGTTCTAGCTCAAAGGGTCTAAGATTTACGCAATCGCAGATTTTGGAGCTTTGCTTTTGAAAGAGGTTTTTTTGATCGCAGATTTTATGTTTGCTTTTGAAATCCTAACAACACAGTCCGTTGCTTGATCAATTCCTACGTCATCTACTTCTCAAAATCGGAACCGTTGAAGAGAATGAATGGGAACGAATTTTACGGTAACTTGTAACAGCTCTGCTCAGACACTACAACAGACTTAGGTTATAGGGACGCATGTTTGGGATACTTTTATGTAAGTGTCCCATTTATGCCAAAATTTTTTAAAAAATATACTAATGCCTAAATATAAAGCCCAATCCAACCAAAAATAAAATGTTGCTCTACTCAACCCACCCCACCCAGCCCGTTTGGTCCGATTACAAATAAAAAAGAAAAAAAAAAAGAAAAATCGATTATCATCTTCCCTTCTTCCCTCACTCAATCCACTGAAATTCTAGACGAAGAGCCCTTCCCTCTCCTCCTCCTCCGCCAGCACAGCAACGAGATAGAGTTCCGGCGGTTGCTAAATGCTTAAATAAGTATTAGTAAACTAGCAGCACTCTTTTTAGTTTATAGCGACACTCTTTAACTGTCACTATATACCTAACGACCCCACATATAGCAACACTTTAAAAAGTGTCGGTAATTTAGCCAGCAGCACTTTTTTTAACATGTACCGATATTTAAAAATGTCGCTATAGACCGTCTTTGTTGTAGTGAAATAACATTGACAAACAAACATGATCATCATTAAATAGGAGTTGGGCCAATCAATTATTAGTGGATTCGAATCCAAATTGCTGCTAAGGAAACGTGGTGTGTTGGGATTTGTAGCCACACCACACCAAATATTTCCAGCTGTTTGCTGAGATAAAATTCGCTCTGGATTAGTATTAGCACGTGCAATTATTATTTAAGCATTTGTTGCCTCTCTTAGTAATTTGCGAATTATTTTCGAATTATTAAAAATTTGAATAAAAATAGCCCATATAAATTATGTATTCGAATAATTGGTGAACGCATTTTTTAAGCCGTATTTTTTAACAAATTTAAAAAATAGGTTACAAATTTTATCCGTATTATATCCATACCAAATTTTTGCCGAATCCGAATTAACTAACTATGTTTGTTGCTTCTGCAGATGAACAGAATTAGAATTATCTGTGCTCTTACAAGCATAGATACCTACGTACTTCTAAGTCGTTTTCAATGCTGAAAATTTTGAATTAATGATTGGCTCCAGTAGACTTAATCTAACGTATTTAAAATATCTTAAAAAATAAATTTTATAATTCTTTAATATCATTTATCTGGTGATTGAAAGAATTCAAAATCAATAATTTTTAATGATTGACGTATATTTTTTGCAAGTTTAACTATGTAAAAGTATCCAAATCAGATAAACCTTTGTATCAAAATTTCTTATACAATCTACAGCAACATTAATATCTCTGATAAAAATTTTAGTACTATATCATTACTTTTTATAATATTCTGATGATGATAACTGTCAAGGAAATAAATTTTTTTTATTTACCTCAAATGATAGTTTCCTCATCATGTTAATCATATTATTCATATCAACAATGTAATTGTACTTTCTGTCACGATGTTTCGATTTCAGAAGACGATTTTTTTCTCGTGGTAGAAAAAATGGGATTAGTGATCCGCTTATATTTTCAATAACCCATAATTAATTGGTTAAATTTTATCCTTTTTGAATTATTCTTTTGGATCAGTCACTTAAGAACTTTGGTCACTAGTAGTGTATAAAGGGATTAATTTCAACAGATCCCTGTAAATATAGTAAATGATAAACATGTCCCTACAAAGTTCAACTTTCATATGTTGTACTCGTAAAAGTCCCGTGTTTTCAAATATGTTTCTGCTGTTAGAGTCCGCTAGAAAAATTTAGTTAACCATAAGTTAAATATTTAATTATAGTTAGTTTTTGACATTTTTATCTTTTATATTATACTGTTATGATTTTTGAAGGAATATATTTGTGATGACAAAATTAAAAATATAAATAGTTTTCTAACGGTAACAAATCAGAGAGATATATTTAAAAATATCAGGACTTTTGTAGGGACAATATATGAAAATTGAACTTTGTAAGAATATATTTGTCATTCACTATATTTGCAGGAACCTATATAAAATTAATCCTAAAAAAAAAAAAACTAAGAAGGAAAATATTTTTGTGGTAGAAAAAATCCAATAGTTATCTCTGCTCTCTCTTATATAGGAATAATTTTTAAAAATCAAAATACCTTTTTAATAAACATTCACAATTTTTTTTTTTTTTTTTGAGAGATAGATAGTATGCTACTCGTCTTGTTTATTTCATTAAGAAATAAATTTAGCTGAAAATATGAATCAACTAGAATTCGAACACTAACCATCAAATCTTTTACCACTTGCGCTAGGGACAGTCGGTCATTCACAACTGTTAGTCAAAGGCAACTAGTAGTTTCACAGTTTTTTCTCTTCACATAAATCATTTAGAGCGAGCTAGCTAGAAATACTAATCCTACATATGCATGCAAATCGATTTCATTAATTCGTATAATTACACCTCTTGATATGAGATAGAGGATCACGATCGATACTTAACTTCCTATAGTCGAGAATAAATCTTTTTTTTTTTTTTTGAAAGGCGAATAAAGTATTAATTATTGTTAAATCATACATAATGAGACAGAGAAGGGTGGATGATCGATCGGTCTCGATATATATATATATATATATAGAGAGAGAGAGAGAGAGAGTAGGGTTAGAATACTTGTAAAAGTATCATGGGGGTGATACTTGTGTGTTTTTAGCCCTTGGATGGAGAGATGTGAGGTTGAGATGATGGTGGTAGGTGGTGGTAGGTGGTGGTAGGTGAAATAGTGTTTAATCCAAGGGCCATTAATAATCAAAAAGTAGATCCAATGGTTTAAAACCTAATAGCACCATGATGATGATACTTGTAAAAGTATCATAGCTCAACTCATATATATATATATATATATATATATAAAAAAGAGGACAATTCATGCATGTAGTTAGAACTATACTTTCATTGTTAGAATAGTACGTAGCAAACCACTTTATTCGATAGCGAAGCACAATTAGTGGTGTCTCTCAAAACAATCATGAATTAATGTATAGAATAATATATACTTTTAAGTACAAATTCTTTTGTTAATTTTTTTTGTCTAAGTAAACCATTTAAGTTGCTTCTAACCTACCATCATTATTTTTTTTTTTTTATGTGAGAGATAGATAGCACGCTACCCGTTTTATTTATTTCATTTAGAAATAAACTTAGATAGAAATATGAATCAACTGGGATTTGAACTTAAGTCTCGGGTACCAATCACCAAGCCCTTTGTCACTTGCTCTAGGAACAGTCGGTAACCTACCATCATTAATTGATGTGTTATAGCACCGTTGAATATCAAATTAATTTTTGTGAGAGGTTATATTTTCCGTGTTACTAGCGGTTAGGGATATTGCAACATTTGATCATGCACAAAGATTCCAAGCATGTATAGGTTTGAGCAATTCAAATGCATGTTTATTTTAATTGTTATGAATCATCTAAGAGCTAGTGCTTTAAAAATATGGATTGAAATTGTTAGGATTTGATTAGATTTGAAGTTGATTTTTTAGTTGGATAAGAATTAATATTTAAATCTGTTGGAGATAAATTAAAAATTAAATATTAATTAGAATATAAATTATAAATATTTAAATCTATTAAAAATAAACTACATATAAATATAAATATTATTTAGAGTAGAAATCCCAATTATCTTACGATATGGGTATATTTTGGGTGTAGCTTTATATATAGCTTCATGTATGTAAATTAGTAAATGAGCCTAGGTAGTGTACAGATGAGAGAGAGCCTTTTATGGCGGTGATCATACCATGGAGAAGTTTAGCCCCGGTTGTATGCATCTAGTGCACGGGTGCATGTGAGAGAGAAAAAGAGAGAGTTGTCTTATTGTGAGTTTATAAAAGACGAGAGAAGGATAAGAGAGATTTAAAAAGCGGGTCAAATTATAGTTACTTATGCAGAAGAGAAGTCAGGTGTAATCTTTTCTTATTTAATAAATCATATTTGATCCGCATATTGTTTATTTAGTTTTCTTTCTCACTTTTATAATTGTATCAGTTTTTACTGAGGAGACATGTTTATAGTAAAAATTCGATTCGACATTTTCGTTGCAGAATCCTAACAACTGGTACCGGATCAACAGTAGCCGGTACTAGGGCGAGTGCCGGATTCCCAACAGAAATAATCCTTTAAACAAGATTTGAGCCTCTGAATATCATCATTTAATTACTTGTGCACATGACTTTCCAAACATCATTTTAAATTTATTTTTTCTTCTTACTTAGTCCTAGGGGACCACTATTAACATAACCGGGGATCACTATCATCCTAACCGCACATCTCTTCATCCAATAATTGAAAACTTATGAGTATAAAAAGGGGTTATACGCATAAGAGTATTGCGTCTGGGGTGCTTTTGGAAGCACGGAGCACTCCGTGCTTCCAAGTTGTTTTCGATGTTGGGACTTTCGAATCGACGATCGGCTCCGTTAGACTTGATCTAGAGTATTTGAAGTATCTAGAAAATAAATTTCGCGATTTTTTGATATCATTTGCCTAGTGATCGAAGAGGCTCAAAATCAACGGCTGAAAATAAAAATCTTACAAAATATGATGATATGATATTAAAATTTTAGATCAAAGTTATTGATCTTGTTTTATATGGTATAAATAATTTTCTATCAAAATTTCATGTGATTTGGATATTTCTACACCGTTAAACTTGCAAACGGCTCACCACGGCCATTAAAATTATTGATTTTGAGCCTCTTCGATCACTAGGCAAATAATATCGAAAAATCACGAAATTTATTTTCTAGGTACTTGAAATACTCTAGATCAACTCTAACGGAGCCGATCGTCGATTCGAAAGTCCGAACATCGAAAACAACTTGGAAGCACGGAGGGCTCCGTGCTTCCAGAAGCATACCAGCCCACTATATATATATATATATATATATATATATATATATAGAAAGAATTGAGCTCCTATGCTTTTAAAAGTACCAAGTTATTGGTGCTTGTAGATTTTTAGCCATTGAATTAAGAGATATACGGTTAGAATGATGTGGGCCCCCTAGGGTTTAGTGGGTGGTTGGTTGAATAGTATAATCTAATGGTTGAAAATGATACGAGGAGTAGATCTAACGGTAAAAAACTTACAAGCACCATAGCTGGACTCTATATATATATATATATATATATAGAGTCCAGCTAGTCTCCTATACTATCTATAGTACCGGAGCTCCGGTTCTATAGTCCCGTTTTCGATCTTAGGGTGTTCAAATCAACGATCCACACCGTTAAAACTGATCTAGGGTATTTAAAGTTTTTAGAAATAAAATTTTATATTTTTTCGACATAGTTTACTTTATGATCAAATTATTTCAAAATTGTTATTTTTCAATGGCTGCTATGGCGAGTTTGGAGTTTAACGGTGTAGAAGAAACTAAATTTCTTCAAATTTTGATAGAACATACTTTAAACTATCTAGATTAATGTTAACATTCTTGATCTTGAATTTAAAAGTCATATGCTCAAATTTTAAAGATTATTTAATTTTCACTGTCCATTTTGACATAATTTATTTACTAAGTAAACGATATCGAAAAAAACTAAAATTTTATTCTTAAGAACTTTATATACCCTAGATCATATTTAATAGTGTGGATCGTTAATTTGAACACTCTGAGATCGAAAACAAGACTATAGTACCGTAGCTCCGATACTGTAAATAGTATAATAGCCTAATTCTATATATATATATATATATAGTCCGGCTACTATGCTATTAATAGCATAAAGCACTTGGTGTTACCAAGTTTTCTGCCATTAGATCTATCCTTTTAATCATTTTCACCTGTTAGATTATACTATTCAACTAACCACCTACTCAACTCTAGGGGGCCCACATCATCCTAACCATACATCTCTTAATCCAATGGCCAAAAACTTGGTAGCACTAATGACTTGGTGCTATTAATAGCATAGTAGCCTAGTTATATATATATATATA
>NC_033625.1:6189373-6459763 GCF_001540865.1 Ananas comosus
TAGCTCAAATATATATATATATATATATATATATATATATATATATAGAGAGAGAGAGAGAGAGAGAGAGAGAGAGAGAGAGAGAACTAGGCTGGAATACTATCAATAGCACCAAGCTATTGGTGCTATTGATTTTTTAGCTCTTGGATTAAGAAATGGGTGGTTAATTAGGATGATGTGGGCCCCCTAAGGTTGAGTGAGTGGTTGGTTGAATAGTATAATCTAACGGATAAAAATAATCAAAGTGTTAAATCTAATGGTGGAAAACTCGATAGCACCAAATTCTTGGTGCTATTGATAGTACCCCAGCCGCAATATATATATATATATATATATATATATATATATATATATATTAAAAGGTTAATTGCACCATTAATTCATCACCAATTTTTAGTTGGTTTTCAAATTGCAGCATGCACATATAAGAATGGATGGATGCCGGAGAAGGTGGGGATGCATGGCTAGCCCAGAAGAGCATCTAATTTATATTGCCGATGCTGCTGCCAGCAGATCTGGATCTGGTGAAAGCGTCGGCACCAGATCCGATGAGGAGGNTAATATTTTAAAATATATTATATTAAATCTAAATTCTTAAAATGCAAATTCAAATATAACATCAAATATATATATATATATATATATATATATATATTTGATGTTATATTTGAATTTGCATTTTAAGAATTTAGATTTGATATAATATATTTTAAAATATTAAAAAGAGAAATAATTGTTTCATGTTTGGATTTTCAGGTTCACGTTTCGGATTTTTGGTCAGGTTCATATTTGGATATGAATTTTTAAAATCCGTCGGATTAGGATTTGGGTGCGGGTTCGGGTTTGATTTTTTAAAAATCTGTCCCGAATCTTATATATATATATATATATATATATATATATATATAATTTATTTTACATTATATTATAAGGCTAAATTACATAAAACCTTCTGTCAAAATCCGATTTTTCACTTTCTCCCCCTATAATTTAAAAACCTACACTTTGCCTCCTTATAAAATTAAAAAAGTTCACAGGAAGGGTACGGTGTGTAAAATGACCATTTTGCCTCTCATCATTTTCGTTTCCTCCATCATCTTCCTCAACCGCCGTCTCGATCGGCCGCGATTCACATCTCGATCGACCGCGATTTCTCTTCAATTTCTTCTCCACCTGCTCCCCTTCTCCTTCTGCACCCTCGCCGCCCCTCGATTTCGGCGATAGTAGGGAGGAAATCGAGGTGGGCGTTGGTGGAGAGGTAGGCAAGGGCAACGAGGGCGAAGGCGAGGCGGCGGAGGAGGGCGAAGGCAATGTGGGCGAGGGCGAGGCAGTGGAGGAGGGCAAGGCGGCGAGCCGGAGGGAGGCGAAGCAACAGGGAAGAGGGCAGAGGGTATTTTTGGTATAAAAAAATAGTTTATAATAGAACTCTAACGGTAGGGGGTGAAGTGCACATTTTTTATTTTACAAGGGGACAAAGTGTAGGTTTTTAAATGACAGGGGGAAGTGAAAAATCGAATTTTGACAGGGGGAATTTCTGTAATTTAGCCTATATATATATATATATATATATATATATATATATATATATATATATATATATATATATAATGTAAAATAAATTCGGGTTCCAGTCAGGTTCGGGTTTGGGTCAGATACAGTCAAAATCTATATCTGAATCCATATATATCTGTCAAGTTTTTATTTTTGATATTCATATTCGGAACCATATTTGTTTAGTATCGAATAAATTCGTTCCGTTTGGATCGGATTCGAATAAAACTTCGGATATATTTATCCATTGGCATCCCTTCATGTGGTCTTGCAAGCCTTTAAGCTAAGAAATTGATGGGATTTGGAGAGAGAGAGAGAGAGAGAGAGAGAGAGAGAGAGAGAGAGAGAGAGAGAGAGGAGGTGGTTGTTGCTTTCCTTTCACTACAAATGTCCCCACCTGGCTTGTTCAATCCCCAAATCTAGCTTCATTAATTTTACTCTTCATCTACCACCATCCCTATCCTCTAGAACCCCTCGTGTATTTGTCTAATGCTTCATATATATCTTTGCTAGTTGATCTAGAGAGACAAGGCATTGATCCAGGTGCCAATTAAATGTTGTGCATCATGATCATTTTATTCTATATATAAATCACTACAATAAAAATAGTGTATAATGACACTTTTAAATATCGATACAGGTCAAAAAAAGTACTGTTGGCTAAATTACCAACACTTTTTAAAAGTGTTTGCTATATGTGGGGTCGTTATACATAGGGCCACCTTAATGTTTGGCACCCACTCCTCCAGCGACCTATGGCGAAGGGACACGTGACAATCATAGCACTCTACGGTCTCTGCAAAATTCTCGCTGCCAAACTCTTGCGCCGGAACTCTATCTTGTCGGCTACGGTGGCAGGAGAGGAAAAGAGGATATGTTGATCAATTTTTCTTTTTCTTTTTTTCTTTTCTATTTGTAATACGGTCGAGTGGACTGGGTGGAGTTGGTTGAGTAGAGAAACTTTTTGTTTTTATTTGAATTGGACTTTATATTTAGACTTTACTAAATTTTTTTTAAAAAAAATTGGTATAAATGGGATATTAATCCAAAAGTGTCTCTAAAATATATCCCTATAATCTAATTCTGTTGTAGCATTGCAAGGAATAGTAAATGATGTGGTAAGCATGATCAAGAGTTCCCAAACTCCTATCTCACACTGGTTGGACAATTTATTGCCTGCACCTGGTACATGTATTAGTATATCTCATGCGGTGCAACTCTAAATACGTATCAAAAAGACCGCAATATCGATCAGAATCCAATTCATTAACATTACAAAGTTGCATATTAATTAAAGATTACAAAATTATTTTGGATACTTAACTTTTACGAGTCAAGAAGTGCACTTTGTTGTTCTGTTAACTGTTTAATGTATAGATAATAATTTTTGAAGTGCATGTTTTCATATGTAGGACATTAATTCTCCAGATGATATAGATTATTAGATTTAACTTTCAAATATTAGTTATTGAGTATTAGATACGATACATAAGATATACAGGTAGAGTGAAGTGCAATCGATAATTTCTCAATGAACCTGTGCTATATATATATGCAGGTTCAGCGAGCCAAATAAGGAACAAAAATGGCTTCGGGAGGGCTTCCCAAATTATCATTTTTTTTTAAGGAACATAGCCCGAGAGCAAAAATTTACTTAAATAAAATAGATGATACAGAAATAAGTTCTCCAAGGAGGACCACCCAATATATTTTTTACTAGACAAATCCCAATTAGCTAGTTGATTAGCTTGTATAGCAATTTTGAAGAAACGAAAGTTTCATCCAAAAGAGAAAACGTGGCATGTATCGACGAAGGACTGAAGCGTTTTGAGCCTTATTCTAGCGTCCCAGGTGAACGACTCGGATTAAAATACGCTAGTTGATCAGTTTGAGAATGTAGGATCTATCACTACATAGATATCGGATTCGGCATCTCGAGACATTTGGTAACGTACGTAGTTGAAGTTCTTCCTCCCTCAACTATTAGCTGGTGCAAAATTTTTTTGATTCCCATTAACTAAAAAGCTATAACATGGGCCAAAAAATTATTAACAAAAAAGGTTCAATTTATTTGGATAAATTACTAATCATATCTAATCATTTTATTTTAGCAAATAAAGTTGCAATATTTATACAAAAAATCCAAAAAGAGTTGCCTCTACCCTAGGATGGAAAATATTTTATTTTTTGAGCTAACATCTAATTTTTGTACAAGGGCTATTATTTTGAGTTAACAGATATGACATATATTTTCTAATAGTGAAAGAAAAGTAAACTTCAACTATCGTACCATATAACATCGAGATGTACAATCCGAAGCCTAAGTGCCAACAAATCTACATTCTTAAATGAATAATTTGGGATACAAATCCTTCTCAAACAATTTTTGTTTCTGAATAGACTCGCCGAATTAGCTTATGCCATTGACAGGGGTGCCTAGAGCTTGCTGTGTGACCCCCCATCAACTGGGGTTCTTTCTCAATTGCTTGGATGCAAACCCAAAAAATAAAATAAAAAAGGTCATGTAAAGAGGGAAGCATCAGATAGATGTGATCTTCCATCAATAATAAGGAAATGGATTGGTGGTGATCGATATATTAGCAGACAATCTCTTGTGATGGTACACACTCTCCTACACACCCTATAACATTGGCCAAAATATAATAGGTTTAGGCTTTGTTTGGGATTGCAGGGATATTGCATTACGTGCGGTGAGAAAGGACAATGGAAAAATACCTGTTTGTTTTCGTATGTAATTGTGTTTCGCATATTGTGGTTAGTTGGTTACGATATATTTTCTACGGTTCCACCGGAGAACGCAAAAGTATATCCCTATATGCTTTCTCAACTCCATTTTATCTAATAGCGTTAGATACACCTCAATACCAAACTAAGCCTTAGGTAGTTAAATTTGGTGAGACAAATTAAAAGTTACATAGGGGGTGTTTGGCCCTACTTCCGAAAAGTGATTTTGGGTCAAGTAAAGTGTTTGACAACAAGTATTAAAAAATCTAATTCTACCCTTCAAAATANGAAATCAAAAATTAAAATTTAAATTTAATTCTAATTTTTAAATTTTAAATTCATATTTAAATTTTTAAATTTTAACTTTTTAAATTTAAAATTTAAAATTTAGATTTTAAATTTTAACTTTTAAATTTTAAATATCAAAATTTAAATTTTAAAATTCAAAATGTGAAATTTCAAATTTAAGATAAAAATTTAAATTTGATATTTTAGATTTTAAAATTTTAAAATTTAAAATTTAAAATTTAAAATTTAAAATTTAAAGGTTTAAAATTTAAAATTACAAGTTTTAATCGTCAAATTACAAATTTTTAATTTTTAAATTTTAATTTTTAAATTTAGATTTTAGATTTTAGATTTTAGATTTTAAATTTTAAATTTTAGGTTTTAAATTTTAAATTTAGATTTTAAATTTGAACTCAAAATTTTAATTTAGATTTTACATTTTAAATTTTAAATTTTCAAATTAATTTTTAAAATTAAAATATCAAATTTTAAATTTTGTACAAATTTAAAATTTAAAAATTTTAATTTGAATTCAAATTTTAATTTTTTTTGCCAAATTGCTTTATAAAATCACTTTAAAAAAATTTCTTTTATCTATACTCAGCTAAACGCTCTACAGATTTTAATCAAAATCAATTATCCAAACCAAAATCAATTATGCAAAAATCACTTTTCTAGAATTTAAGCCAAACGGGCCCATAATTATTTTTCCAAATGCAAATTATAACTACAAATGTGTTCATGTAATTAATTCTTGGTTATCCCAAGATTACTCATCTAAAAAAAAATTTAGTAATGAAACTGTTGATAATTGCTTCACAATTAGACTCTCATGGGCACCAACGATCGATCGTTCTTATTTTAATCTTATCAATTTTCACTAACTTTCCATCTGTTATTGTCTCTAAAAACAAATTAATTAGGTATCACTAATTCTTAGTTACTCGTCGATATAATCAAGGTACTTATCAGTCAATCACAAGATGTAGGAGCAAGATTGAAACAAAAAAATAGTGCAAGTAATTAATTTATAATTAATTTTCATTTAGTTGTTTCCCTTTGTTAAGCATAAATTAAACTCCTTTTGTTGAATTATATGTATATAGTTCATCGATCTTTGTTAAATAAAACTACTTTATGCTGCATAAATTCCTCACTTATAATAATAATTTATCATTTAGATGATGTTATCATCCTTAATAATGATAATGCACGTAAAACAAAATGCATGTGCTTATCACTAGTGATATACATTTGTCACGTATAATTAGTTAATTAGTGACAAATGAGCGCAGATTCATGTATATTAATAATTGTTTTCATCAACATTTGGAAGCTATGCTCATGACCAGTATATCTTATTATTATTATATTTAAGCCTTGACCCCTAGTTATATGTGGACCCTTGTAAATAATAATAATAATAATAATAATAATAATAATAATAATTAGAATAAATGTAGATCTACTAAGAACATTCCATATGCATAATAATTAACAAAGGATCATATATGGAGAGAGAAGGGGGGAATAATTCCAAGAATAAGTTGTAATATTTAATTTTATTTTATTTTTTTGAGAGAAATATAAAAATAAACTCAACTAGAAATATAAAACAACTAGACTTTCAATTTAGGATTTCGGGTATCAACCATCAAGCCCTTAGGCTTCGTTTGGTTCGGATATAAGTAAAAACTGCTTATTCTGGGAATAGGTATAAGTTCAGATATAAGCGAGAATTAGAATAATTTTATATTTGGATAAAAATTAGATTGTTTCCGGAAAAAAGAAAAATAGCGTTTGGATAGATAAGATGGAATAAGAAAAATAGTGGATAGTTATAAATAGAAAATAATGATATTATTCCTCTCATTATATTTGAATTTAAATTTTTAAATTTTACATTTATAATTTTAAATTTTAACTTTTAACTTTTAAATTTTAAAAATTGAAATTAAAATTAAAATTTTCAAATTTTTAATTTTAAAAATTTAAATTTTATATTTAAAATTTAAATTTAAGACTAAATTTAAATTTGAAAGATATAAAATATCAAATATAAAATTAAAAATTTAAAATATCAAATTTAAAATTTAAACTTTAAAATTTAGAATTTTAAATTATAAATTTTAATTTTTAGATTACAAATTTTAAATTTTATATATTTAAATTCTAATTTATAACAAAAATCTCTCTCTCTCTCTCTCCCTCTCTCTCTAGCAACGGGGGTTGGTGGGAACAAGCTTGCTTGGTGGGATAACCCGCTTTGAATGGGAACTAATAGTTCCCACCCAAAAGATTTGTGTTTGGGCACAACAAAAGGCGCGCGAACGTACTTCCCAGGCACCGAGGTTTGCCTAGAAGCAGCCACCCTTGAAAGAGTGCGTAATAGCTCACCGATCGAGCGCTCTTGCGCCGAAGATGATAATTTTTCGACTGTTTCGTATTTTGTGCCGAAGCAATTTCCGGTAAGGCTCTTACCCCCCCTCTTGTATCCAATCCAAACCTATCTTAGCAAACTGCGGTAGATACGGTCAGTTGTAATATTTTATATTCAACAGCCAACACACTACTGAATGAGATATGTTGAAACAACTATTTCTTTAAAAACTTAAGCTCTCAGAAAGCAGTATGTATTCAATGTTTGGAGCATTAAGAAATGTGAAACTTGTCCGAAGGATTTGATGCCCACAAAGAATGAAAGATAAGGCCACAATTGGCTTATTTCCCTTCTAAGACCAGGCAAGAATAGTTATTCTCCCATGTGTGACCTTTTATTCTTGAACTACATGCTACGTTTGCTGTCCTCATTTCCACAAGCAAAAGACAACTAAAACCTAACACTCTCCTTCTCAAGTGATTAGACGGGCTCCCTCAAAACATTCTTAATTAATACAATAACCACTTATATTATCGACCGTACTTAGCACAGTTGGTTACATACTTGATAGTTGGTATCCGAGATATTAAGTTCAAAGCGCAATTGTTTCATATTTCTAACTGAGTTTATTTCTAGAAAATGACCGAAGCAAACCACTAATTGCTTCACTCTATTGCTCTTGATTTTCATTTGAATGTGAATTCGAATCCGAATAAGACAGTCGTATTTGAATTTAGACGAATTCGAATTGAACACATTTAGATTTTTCTATAATTTTATGGCTCTCGAAATCGATTCTGAACTCGAAAAATTAAAAATATTGACAATATTACAATGAATAATGTAAAGATATATTCATATTCTACTCTACTTCTATAATAACCATTACTATCACATTGTAATTCACATCCGCGCTTTCCTGTGCTCATTTATATGTTTTTTTGATTTTTTTTGTTGTGCAATTTAATCCTTTTATTTTTTTGGCCTTTGCTTGTTTGGACAAAATTTTTCTTTGGGACCAGTAGTCCTTGAACTACAATGTAATTAATGAGAGAGACATTTTATTTTTTTTGATCCTTAATGAATATTGGATTCTTTGGTAGGACACCACGATAAATTGTGCTTTAGCCGGAGCCGGCTCCATTTAACAAAACAAAATTTTTGGTCAATAAATAAATATTTAAGCCCAAAAAATATAAAATAAATAAGTAAAAAAGAACCTGACAAATGGAGCACATAAACATCACACCTTGCAATTTTCTCTTACTTTTAGTTTTCTTTTTAGTTGATGATTATTGCCTAGTTTCGTAATGTGGTGACTATTTTCTTTTTTTAATGCTTTAGATATCCCAGAAATTTAAATCACGTTTAATCTTTCTCGATCTTGTATGCTATAAAATTGTGATAGTAAACTGACCGTACCCAGCACAACTGGCTATGGGTTTTAAGTTCAGAGCTTAGTTGTTTCACATTTCTAGTTACGTTCATTTATAAAAAAAAAAAAAAAAAATGAAACAGGTAGCTTGCTATCTTTCTCTCTCGAAAAAAAAAATTGCAGTGACAATCGCTACTGGAGAAGGATGTGCTTTCTGTAACAGTTGCCGCTGCAATTTTACAACATTGAAAGTGTTTTAAATTTTTTGAATAATTCAGAATAAGAAAAACTTCAAAAACCCCCCATGTGGTAAGAAAAAGAGAAAAACGACAGGGGATGAAATTGATAAGAAAAAGAGAAAAACGAAACCACAAGGGGGCAAATTGATAGATTTTAAACCACAGGAGGACAAAGTGAGAAACTACAAAACCACAGGGGGGTTTTTTGAAGTTTTCCCTTCAGAATATAAAGTAGCTGCTTCTAAGCCTCAGATTACCAAAAAAAAAACAGACTTTTATATACCAAAAAAAAAAAAACTAAGTTTTAAATCTTTAATATTTGTGCATCTCATGATAAATCAAGATCTCTAACCCATGCACAGTGCATATATTTACAACAAGATTCCAAGTATAGAAAACATATATCATTCATTACCCCCATTTTCCCCTTTCAACTCCCAATTCTCTGTACTCATTAACTTTTTTCCCTTTTTAGGAATGAAAAGAATAACTTTTTATCAAATCCCCAGTGAATAAAAATACTTAATTTACTGAACCTTTTTGGGCTCCCACCAATATTCACTCTTGTGGGTTCAGGTTCTTTTAACCATTTAAGCCACACTCTCACCTTTAAATTTGCCCCACAACTCCTGTTGAGGGGCGTGGACCAGTAACTAGGAATGGAACACCATGTAGAGGGTGAGAACCCCAAAATTTCCCCATCTTTTAAATGCTTTTGCTTTTATTTCCTTCTCGGCTTCTTAAATGCCGTTGCTTTCGATTTCTTATTTGGTATTCTCATCGAGAATTTCAGTGCCTATCAATACGAGCCGTATTCCGTAGATACAGCATTCGTGCCGATAGCATAACTCAAAATTCTCTTTTCTTTAAATAAGCAGATCATTTTCTCAATAAAATTTAAAAAATTTTGATAAAGATAACATAATAAGCAATTATAATATTTCATACTATTATGTGTGGGTATACATATATATTTTGTGTATCTGAAACTGCACTTTCAATTTCTAAAATTTAATTTAATTGAACTCTTTTTCTTTTGTTTTTTTGCTCTAGGAATTATTGACCAATTCATCAAATACTTGTACCTATCCTCATTGCACCTCTTATAGATATGGGGCCCAAATTTTAGTCTCCTGGGCTCCTCTTTATTTATTATCTGTTATTTTTAAAGCTTCTGTATGTGCTCTCTCAGTCTCACACCACCCCCCCTCCATGCTGAGTTTGTTGTGTACTTCTACCTCTTCCTCATCTGCAATTGATATCATTTCATGGGTCTGAATTAATTTCAAGAAAAGAAACACAAAGAAGAAAAAAGAAAAGAACTGTAACATGAGTGTGGATTCTTGTGTTGATTTCCGACCAGATGACGCCAGCCGGATCGATACGAGAACAGCGAATGTGGCGCTGTCTCTCAATTCTCTCGAGCAGCGCCACCGCCCTGTCGCGATTCTGTGAGCTTCTTTCGCTTTCTCCTGATTCCTATGCTACATACTTTGCTTTGATTCATAAGATGAGATATAATTGCATGTGTAACTCAGAATGTTTTTCTCCTCTATATATCTTTGCTGTAGTTTTGGTTTCATTGCTTGCGATAATTTCTCCGGTTTAATTCAATTCGATGCGAAATGAGATGAATAAAGTTCCATAACAGCTTAGGCGTTCGACAAATGTAATATGATTAAAACCTCTTCTGTGCTGCAGAAGTGTTCTGATGTCGATTTCAAGAATGCACAGGTAAAGATTATATTTCGTTCGTAGTTTACGACCGATGATAAGTAATATTTTATAGTTTTTTTTACAATCGAGATTAAAGTTTTACGTTAGAATTTTTAACCTCGCATTACTGCGTAGGAAACAACTAAGATTCAGCTAAATATTGTGTCTAATTTCGCGTATAACATATTAACATGGCCCCCCCTTATGCTTCTGCAATCTGAGCTCTGTCTCTGATTTCGGTTTCGTGTTTCACAATAATTTCTTGGATTAATTCAATTTGACACGCGCACTCTATTTGTTGATTCAAGATTATCAGTTCAGAGAATGGATTTCAGTTTATGTTCTTCTTTGCTATAAGAATATTTCGGCAATTTGGGGCTTGTTTCCTTTAGATTGCTTATTCATTTGATTTCTTTGGTTTCGTCGTGGACGGCTTAATACTTCGATAAACCACTATCTCGATAAAAAGAAGGCCCCAAAGAATCAAGGTCCTGAAAGAAGTCGGCAAGTTCAACCTACTCATCGTCGAAAAGGGCCCGAGCTTCAAGTCTCGGTCTCTAAAACTCGTTCTACTTACGATCGTATGCGGGATGATTCTGACACTGATATACGCCCCGACAGTGTACAATGACCGTCAGCCCCGTTCCAGTTCTCGGTATGTAGCTGTTCTTACTGCCAGAATGTGTTACAGCGGAGTTGAAGATTACTCTGCAGTTTCTGCAACTTATAATCGATTGACGATCGAATGCAGGTTCGGAGAAGTCGGTTGGATTTGGGACCGGACGAAGTTCGATCCCCGATATGTATCATCCCTAGATATTCAATGGAATGACATATCGAAAGCCCTCGAAAATCTGCACCCTGCAAAAGGAAAGCTCGAAATTGGCTTATTGAACTTCAATTTTACGGAATTCGGCCACTGGAAGCAAATGTACCCCAACACAGATCTTTCAGTTATTCGACTCGACCGCGCCGAAAAAAGTGTTACATGGGCGAAGCTCTACCCCGAATGGATCGACGAAGAGGAAGAGACCAAAATTCCGGCATGCCCGTCACTTCCTGAGCCCGAGTTCCGTTTGGGCTCGCAATTCGACCTGATCGTCGTCAAGTTACCGTGCAGCAAGTCAGGAAGCTGGTCGAGAGACGTGGCGCGGCTGCACCTGCAGCTCTCGGCGGCCAAAGTCGCGGTGGCTTCTTCGAGAAGCACTTCTCCGGTCCACGTTCTTGTGGTGACCGATTGTTTTCCGATCCCGAACTTGTTTCCGTGTAAATACCTCGCGAGAAGAGAAGGCAATGCTTGGCTGTATAAGCCGGATTTGAGCACACTCAGGGAAAAGCTCCGGCTTCCGGTCGGGTCCTGCGAGCTCGCGGTCCCTCTGAAAGCTAAAGGTCAGTTCGCTATGTTCCCGCCTTCGTCATTTGGATTTGAAAACTAGAAAGAGCTGCTGCATAAGCATGAACATAATTCGAAATTCTGCAGCGCGGTTATACTCGGTGCGCAGACGCCGGGAGGCGTACGCGACAATCCTGCACTCGGCGGACGCGTACGTCTGCGGGGCGATCGCCGCGGCGCAGAGCATCCGGCAGGCGGGGTCGCGCCGCGACCTGGTCATCCTCGTCGACGAGTCGATCAGCGGCGAGCACCGCGCGGGGCTGGAGTCCGCCGGCTGGAAGGTGAGGACGATACGGCGCATTCGCAATCCGAAGGCCCGGCAGGACGCGTACAACGAGTGGAACTACAGCAAGTTCCGGCTGTGGCAGCTCACCGACTACGACAAGGTGGTCTTCGTCGACGCCGACCTCCTCGTCCTGCGGAGCGTGGACTTCTTATTCGCGGCGCCGGAGATCAGCGCCACGGGGAACAACGCGAGCCTGTTCAACTCCGGCGTGATGGTGATCGAGCCGTCGAACTGCACGTTCGGGCTGCTGATGGAGCACGTCCACGAGATCACGTCGTACAACGGCGGCGACCAAGGCTACCTGAACGAGATCTTCACGTGGTGGCATCGGATTCCGAGGCGCATGAACTTCCTGAAGCACTTCTGGGAGGGCGACAGCGAGGCCGCGAAGGCGCAGAAGACGCGGCTGTTCGCTGCGGAGCCGCCGGTGCTCTACGTGCTCCACTACCTGGGGATGAAGCCGTGGCTGTGCTTCCGCGACTATGACTGCAACTGGAATGCGGATATATACAGGCAGTTTGCGAGCGACGCCGCGCACGCGAGGTGGTGGAGAGTGCACGACGGAATGCCGGAGAATCTGCGGAAGTTTTGCTTTCTGAGCACGCGGCAGAAGGCGGCGCTGGAGTGGGACCGCAGGCAGGCCGAGCAGGCGAATTTCAGCGACGGTCATTGGAGGAGGAGCATTCGCGATCCGCGGCGCGGAGTTTGCGTGGAGAAGTTCTGCTCCTGGGAGAGCATGCTGCTGCACTGGGGCGAGACGAATTGGACCGGCGCGAGCACGGTGCAGGTGCAGGGGCAGGTGCAGGTGCAGGCGAATCCGAGTTTATGATACAAAGAAGCATTTCTATAGTTGATCTTGGGATTTTTTTTTTTTTCTTTTTATTTTGGAATTTGTTGGATTCTATATCAATCTTTTGTTTGTAGAAATAATTTGATAGAAAATATATAGTGTAATCTTTGTTGAAAGAGAGATTTTTTTTGGGTTCAGGTTCGAAGTGTGAAGGTGGCCATGTTTGATATCTCATTTGTGTGGTGTTTCGAATGTAATAAAGATTCTGAAACCTGATATGTTGAGGAGTTACAGTTTCTTTTCTTTTTTTGGGGGGTTTTATTCGGATCCTTTCATTTCAAGAGAATTGGGAATTTATTTGATGGAAGATAATAGCGTTTTTTTCCTGGAGATGAAAAATTCGTCCGCCCAAATTTTATCAATTTGTAAATTTTATTTCGGTCAGTAAGAGGGATCTTGAACTAAGAAATAGATCTAGAAGCTAAAAGAGGGTATTCCGAGCAATTATAAAAATTGGGTTCATTAATATTTTCCTGATATAGTACATGCTATCACACACCCGGGAAGGGGCTCGCGTCTAATTAGTTAGTTGGTGAGGCAATAGCTTACCAAAACCAAGGAATATATCAGCTAGATATGATGTAAAATGGATCTTGTTCTATCGTTGATCAGAGATTTCTATATAAAAAATACGAATCAGAGTTTAAAAAAGGGGAAGGAGCCGTCGACCCGCAACACAAAGAGGAGGATTTATTCAATCACATAGTTTGGGCTCCTAGAATATGGCGTCTTTGCAAGAATCTATTTAGTTGTATCGAAACCACTGAATCGAGATTTGCCTATTGGGCCGGGTCATTTTGGGTCAAGCGGATCATCTATCATAAAGAGGATGAGCTTCATTTTTACTAAGGACATGTTTGGTTCATGATTGGAATAGGAATGGAAAATGAAATTGGATTGCTTTGGAATGGGAAATGGAACGACGAATCATCCAAAAATATTTGGTTCATTATTGGAATGGAAATCGGAATGAAAATTTAAAATTTTTGAGAGAGGGTTTTGATTAAGAGAGAGGAAAGTGATAAAGAGAGAGGAGATAGGTGTTGATGAAAAAGGATTTTGAATAGCTTACTTTGGAATGAGCCAATCCGAGATCTAAAGCCGGATTGGATTATAAATAGATTTGGTCATTTCCATTCCGGAGTGAAATGGGAATCGGAATCCGATTCCTATAAAACAAACGACAACTATCGGAATCAATGAATTCCATTCCGATTCCATAATCTAAAATAGGTGAACCAAACATGCCCTAAATGTTTTGGTTGCTGGTTGCTACCGAGTAGAATTTCTCATGAATTGTTCTTATTTTTCTGCTATTCACAATTTCATATGTTTTGGAAATGGCTAATTTTGTTTTCCATGTTAAACAATTGGTCATATACTTCAAAATTTTAAAGCCGTTTTATATGAAAATTTTATTAGTTCTGTACTTTTGTAAATGTGGGCTAATTTTTTTTGAATTTTGTAGATACGGTTCAAATTTTTAAAAATTTGACCAAATTGCTCTAATTCGTCTCTCCCATCTGTCTTTTTGTTTTCCTCTATCTCTCTTTCTCTCTCCTCGCTCCTCTTAGCTCCCTCTTCCTCTCCATCCTTCTCTTTCTCCTCGATCGCCGCCATGCCGTTGCGCTCCTCATCACCTATGTCACCGACGTCTCCGCCGCCACCAACTGCCTGGAGCACTCGTCCTGCAACAGTCATCTCCACACTGACCCCTAGCCATTAACCCCAGCTCAAATTCTTGTTCGCCGCCGACCTCTCCGCCTTCGCAGAGGACCGCAACATTTAGGGCATGTTTGTTTGGTTGGAAGTGGCGTGAAAGCGGAGAGGAGGGGGACGTAGTGGGGTGAAAGCGGAGAGGAGGGGGACGTCGTTTTCGACATAAACGATTACTTTCTTTGTTTGGTTCGCTGTAAAAAAGTTACGGTCGAAATTAGAGTTAACCTGAAATAGCGTAATTAACTTCGGCCCATCGTGGATCGAAGTAAATTACGATGAAAAAAGGTGAAGAAAAAATAATAAAATAATATACTCGGTAAAGATAGTTATATTTAAATATATTTAATGATAGTACTAATTATTTTTTTATTCAGTTGACATATTTAAAATATGATAAAAATTAATTAATTAAGTTTTAATATTTTCTTTATTTAGTTTATACAATTAAAATATGATAGAAAGTGATTAATTAAGTATTAATAATTTTTTTACTTTATAATTTTATTGTTCTATTACTATAATTTATGTATAAAAAAATATTTTAATTATTTTAAATTAAATTTTAATTATATAAAAATATAATTATATTATTTTTATTTATTAAATTATTTATTATTTATATATAAATTATAATTTACATCATACATTTCCTATCAAACAAACAGCAGAACAAATAAACTTTACTTCTATAACTATGAAACAAATAGCGAGGAAGAAGTAATTTTTACCGAACTTCACTTCAACCCAAAGTCTAGTTTCGATGAAACAAACATGTCCACTGCTCCTGAGCAAGTTCATAGTGCAACATACTGTCAAAAATTATAAAATGCACTAGTTCAGCTAGAGTGCTTTTAGAAGAACAAAAATCTCTACGCTCCTAAATTATTTTCCATGATGAGATTTTCAAATTGACGATTTGCCCTATTATATTCATCTAGAATATTTAAAATATTTTAAAAATAAATTTTATGAATTTTTAATATAATTAACTTGCTGACCAAAAAAGCTAAAAAATCAACAACTAAAAAAAAAGGCTAAATTACAAAAAATCCGCCTGTAGTAACCCACTATTTCACTTTTCCTCTTGACATTTAAAAATCTACACTTTGCCCCCTTGTAAAACGAAAAATGTTCACAGGGGGGTTACGGTGTGTAAAATGACCATTTTGCCCCTCGCCATTTTCGTCTTCTTCCTCATCTTCCTCAGCCGCCCCTTCGATCGGTCGCGATTCCCACCTCAATCGGCCACGATTTCTCTCCATTTCCTTCTCCACCTGCTCCCCTTCTCCTCCTGCACCATCGCCGTCCCTCGATTTCGACGATAGTAGGGAGGAAATCAAGGTGGGTGTTGATAGAGAGGTAGGTAAGGGCAACGAGGACGAGGACGAAGGCGAGGCGGCGGATGAGGGCAAAGGGGATGTGGGCGAGGGCGAGGCAGTGGAGGACGGCGAGGCGGCGAGACGGCGTGGCGGCGGCGAGGCTGCGAGCCGGAGGGAGGCGAAGCAACAAGGAAGAGGGCGAAGGGCCATTTTCGGCATAAAAAATATTTTATAATGGAACCCTAACGGTAGGGGGTGAAGTGCACATTTTTTATTTTACAAGGGGGCAAAATGTAGGTTTTTAAATGTCACGGGGGGGAAGTGAAAAAGCAGGTTATTACAGGAGAATTTTCTGTAATTTAGCCAAAAAAAATCTCAAAAAAGAGAGGATTCTATACTAAAATTTTTGCTCAGAGATATGATCTTGTTTTAAATAGTATGATTCAACACTAAAATCGTGTAGATCGTAGATATTAATATTACTATAAATTAGTATAAAAAAAAGGCTAAATTAAAGAAAACCTCCCTGTAATAACTCTCTTTTTCACTTCCCCCCCTGACATTTAAAAACCTACACTTTGCCCCCTTGTAAAATGAAAAATGTGCACTTCACCCCCTACCGTTAGGATTCCGTTAAAAAATATTTTTTTATGTCGAAAATACCCCTCCGCCCTCTTCCTTGTTGCTTCGCCTCCCTCCGGCTCGCCGCCTCGCCGCCTTGCCGTCCTCCACTACCTCACTCTCGCCCACATCTCTTTCGCCCTCCTCCGCCGCCTCGCCTTCGTCCTCATTGCCCTTGCTTACCTCTCCATCAACACCCACCTCGATTTCCTCCTTACTATCGTCGAAATCGAGGGGCGGCGAGGTTGCAGGAGGAGAAGAGGAGTAGGTGAGAAGGAAATGGAGAGAAATCGCGGCCGATTGAGGTGGGAATCGCGGCCGATCGAAGGGGCGGCTGAGGAAGATAAGGAAGAAGACGAAAATGGTGAGGGCAAAATGGTCATTTTACACACCGTAACCCCCTCCCCCGTGAATATTTTTTATTTTACAAGGGGGCAAAGTGTAGATTTTTAAATGTCAGGGGGGAAAAGTGAAATAGCGGGTTATTATAGGGGGGTTTTCTGTAATTTAGCCTAAAAAAATTTTATGAAAATTTTATCTGATTTGAATATTTTTATACTATTAAACTTGCAAATGGATCATATCAACCCTTAAAAATTTTTATTTTGACTCATTTCTAATTACTAATAAATGATATAAAGAAAATAATAAAATTTATTTTAAAAATACTTTAAATACTGCAAATCAAGTATAACAGAATTGATCATAAATTCAAAAATTTCATCATTAAAAATAATTTAGAACGATGGAGAGCTCCATACTTCTAAACCAGCTCAGCTGATTTCAAAATAAGCAACATAAATATTTTAAGAAAAAAAAATACTACAAAAGTTAGCAATACTTTATCACTATCTAAAATGATGGATTTTTATATACAATAAAAAGAATTCCGATTGAATTCTCTAGAATTAAGAAAACCTTATAAAAATTATTTTTAAAAATTCAAAGAAAAGACAATATTTTAAAACCCATGTTGAACAACAACCGGAAAAAGTTACTACGTCAAGGATCACCGTTTAGTTGAACCTGTGACACCCCATGTCGTCATAAATATTTAAATTTTTAAAATTTTATTATATAAAAAACTATATATTCTTATTGTCGTATTATACTTAATTATAAAATACTGATTTATAAACCAAATTTAGTAGATATAAGTTTTCAAATATCATTTTTCACAATAAAAAATAAAATATGCAAAAAAAACCAATCATAAATAAAACTAAAAATTATACGAACGAAGAAAAAATTAAAAAAAAATTAGCCAGTTTATTCAGAACCGGATTGGTGCATCGGTTCACTATTCAAATTGTGGGTTCAACGGTTCAAAACGGGTTTCTAACTTGGGCGTTGGATCCACATCTCGTCCCGAACCCAAAATTAGGCCGAAAATGGAGCCCACACCGGCCCACAATCGAGCGGACGAACGACTCAATATTTATAAAATGAACCGGACCGAACAGAACTGGACCGGGCCGGATGTATCTAGGGATGTCCACGGGGTGGATTCAGAACGGATTTTTACAAACCCGAACCCGAACCCGACTCCAAACCCAAAACCCGAACCCGAACCCGAACAGGACGGATTTTAAAAATCCATATACAAACCCGAACCCGACCAAAAATCCGAAACCCGAATCCGAAAATCCGACCCGAAATAATTATTTCTCTTTTCAATATTTCAAAATATATTACATTAAATCTAAACTTTTAAAATAAAATTCAAATATAACATCAAATTTTTATATACATATTACATATAATGTAAAATAAATTCGGGTTCGGGTTGAGTTCGGATTCAAAAGGGTACAGTCAAAACCCATAATCCTCGGATTTTTATTTATCTAAAATTATATCCATTTAGCATCGCATAAATTCGCTCCGTTCATGTTCGAGTTCGGATAAAATTTCGGGTATCAGTACCCGCTGACATTCCTAGATGTATCCGTTAACACAAGCATTTGTGGCCCACTTGGATATTTATTTGGTGAAAATATATGGACGCCCCTTCAACAATAGGCCATTTTGAAATGGATCCTTAACAAATTTTCTCTTCATTGAGTCACCCTCAACTTGTAATTCTTTTGTTTTCATTTGATTTATGATACTTAGTTAATTTTATTGGTTTATTAAACATTAATTAGTTTAATTTTTATTTGGTAAAAAATAATTAAACTCATTAAATTTTGACGAAATTAATAGCGCTTATTTGATTAAAAACGCTTTATTATGAAAAACAAAAAAAAAGTTAAAGATCCAAGTCCCAATGAAAAATTATAAAAAAAATAAAATTAACGTTGAGGGGGCCAATTTCAAATAGCCTATATGGCTATATCCAAAGTGGTCTCCATACAATGTTTTTTTTTTTTTTTTGAGAGAGAGAGAGAGATAAGTAGCACATTACCCGCTTTATTTATTTCATTTAGAAATAAACTTAGCTGAAAATGTGAATTAACTAGGATCCGAACTTGGGACCTCGGGTATCAACCACCAACTCCTTTACCACTTGTTTTAGGGACGGTCGGTGGTCTCCATACAATGTTGTTTGCATCGACTGGACAATTTATGTAAAAAGTAAAAACCCTTTTTATATAATGTATTAATTTTATTTTTAAACCCTTATTCCTCTCCTTATATTCAAATAATATTTTTTTTAGAGTGGAGAAATTAATTGTAGTTCCCTCTTATTAGGAATAAGAGGGAATAAGAGTGGAACAACTGTTCCACCTTCCCCTCTGGAACAAGCTTATTCTCATTTGAGAACAAGCTTAATAAAATTTAAATCTAATTTTAATTATTATATTAACTCATTAATTAATTTAATTAATATATTTAAGTTAGTATCTATTACTTAAATAGTTAATTAATTAATTAATTTAATATTTATGATTAATTATCTCATTAAAAATTAATTATTTAATGTGTTTATCTAATAACTAATATTTATATTGGTCAACTAATTAATATTTTGACTAATTAAATTAATTTATTAACTAATCATCTAACTAATTAAATAATTTTCTAATTAATTAAAAAGTTAAGTAGTATTTTATTAATTAATTAATTAATATATTTTTTATTATTCTTATACAATATTCTTAGCTAATAAAAATTTATTAATTTATTAAATTATTTTTAATAAATATTTTTCTGTTAATTAGTTAGAAAAAAATATTTTTAATCTAAAATTATAATTACTTCTTATTCCTACTATTCCAATCTACTCATCCAAATACTATTTATCTTATTAATTTTCAGGGACAATTCAACTTTCATTCAAATAAAAAATTAGTCATATTCCCGCTTATTCCAAAAGTTGTACATATCCCAGAAATGAGTAATTCATTCTTATACCTGAACCAAACGATATATACCGACCAATTAATAATTAAATGCAGGTAATTTAATAAATATGCACCTTATATATATGGAAATATGAAGGACATGTATAATATATAGTTTACTTTATGCACATTAAAGTTTTATTTATGGCTGGTCCAGAGATTCCAACTTTTAATTAATATTGGGACTGTACCAGAATGTACAGTGAAAAGTTAAATATTAAGATAACAAGAATATGGTAATGCTAGGACCATATCATGAATATAAAGTAAGTGAAGGGGTCTGAACTAAAATAGAAGTAGATTTAATGTTATGTCGGCTATATTATTTTCAGCGGTGGTCTAGGTTTGGCATAGGATGCAATTAATTTATTATCCAAATTAACTTGTTTCCTTAATTGTATCAATTATAATAATTAAGGGGTTGGTTTGTTTGGTCCTCAAAAAGAGTATTAGCCCTTTAATTAGATATTATTAGATTTGCCTCAAAGTTTGAATATTGGTTTCCATTTTGTGCCCTTGATTCTCCGACAGCTTTACGGTGCGACAAATTTTGAAAAACAATTTGTGAAGGAAAAAGTGAATGTCCGTGATGAAAGCGGAGAGCTCGGGCCTACTGAAGAAACTCGTTAAAGATTTTTTTTCTTCATTTTACCCTAAAAGTGATACATCATATTGTACTTTCATAATACTGTACTTTTTTTCACATTGAAGTTATCTTCTCTTTCGTCCGTGCTTTTTTTTCTGTGAAGATTTTTTTCACATAAATTTTTGTGTTTTATATTTTCTCTTCTTCTTTATTTTGTGGTTTGTCTACTTTGCGATTGCTGTTTTTTGTTTCCATTTGTGCATTCATCATAACATATATCTATATTGTCAAATTATTTAAGCACCCTTGTTGTAGGTTAGAGCTTAAGATCAATTAAGCAACTCTTGGAATTTTTTTCTTTTCCCATTTTAGCAGCAAGGAATGGTGTGCCTCAAATTTAATGGTGCAAAATAGTATAACTAGGGTATATGATATATATGGAATCCAATTGTTTAGCTGTTATATATGAAGGAAGGTGTTTTAACCACATTGTAGAAGACATAATGAGGACATAGAATTTCTATACATCTTATTAGTGGAGCACCTAGCAAAAACTAATTAAGTATCCACATGATTTATTGCTTAATTAATCAAGAAGCCTAATTAAAAGATTAAAGATGCACAATCAATTAATGCACCCTATTTTGTCTTTGTTGCCTCTTCCCTTTTTTTTTTGGTGCATTGCTCTTGTCATGTGCAACTGATCCAAAAGCCATCTCCTCAACCCATCACAAAGAAAACTTGAGCTCTCACTCTTTCCTTTTTTACTTCCATTTAGTAAGCTTGAAAGGTACCCACATCTAATTCCATTTCCTTCGGAAACTCAAAGGGGAGCATTTAATTCAGTGCCCTTGATGTGTTCCCCTCCCCCATCACAATCAAAAACACATGCCCACTTTGTTTCTTTACCTCTCTTTCACACGGAGAAATTGTCGCACGCGCCTGGTGCACCCACAAAACTTTGATCACGAGTTTATACGATACGAACAAATGTGTTTTACGTGTAAGTTCTTTAGACGTTGCCTTTTAGTTTATCAAAAGTAGATTTTGCTTGTAAAAATTTGATCGTGAAACGGCAAATGCGGTGCATGATTGGACAGGTACATACACTGAGTGCACGCGACAATGTCTCGTCGTCCTCATGTGATCGATGAGAGTGAAATGAGTGATTTGGTTCAATCGATCTCGGAACCAGCTTTTCCTTAACAAGGAAAGGGCCCCTCATAAAGTGGAGATGTTAGAGGTAGCTATATAAGCCTACTCATTGCTCTCTCTCTCTCTCTCTCTCTCTCTCTCTCATTTGATCCTACTGCTAGGGTTTCATCAAAAAGCGTGCTGTTGACTGTTAAAATAGGCAATAAATAACCATCTTGTGTGGAATCCACACCATATGCCTAGCTAGCTACTGTGTGGATATATAGAGAGCAGTAATGGGTTTGTGTACTGCTGATCATTGAGTTCCAATCCTTGTGTAGCCCTAAGCTAGTGTGGAATCACTTCTTTCATCAGAGTCCTCAGTGTAGTATTGATTATTTTGTGTCAGTGAGTGTGTTAAATGAGCTTGTAGAAGAAAGCAAAAGTGCTTACTTCTTTCCTTTCCTCAAGTACGCTTATTAAGTGCTCTCGTTCAGTTCTGGAGTTGAGTATATTGTTGTTAATTTGATAGTAGTATTAGAAGAAGCACTACATATATATACATACATGTACGCTTTTGATAGTGCTCTTCTCTATTACATATTCAGAGGCACTAAATTGCACCCCTTTTTTTTCTGATCGAGCTCAAAATATATTGAAGCTTTCTAGTACGGCAAAAGCTATATAGATTTGGATATCTCTATTTTTTCTGACGGTCGATCATGTAACTAAAAATAGAAGTAGGCTAGGCCAAACAGGCCCTAATTGCTCAACATCAGCGTAGACTTTTATTCATGATAAAGACAAAATGCATGCTTCCGTGCACTCACACGCCTGAGGGGAAGAGGGAGCAAACACACACTGTTGTGCGTGCACAGAAACACACACGCGCACACACACGCACACAAGAGAGAGAGAGAGAGAGAGAGAGAGAGTAAGCTAGCTAGGCTAAGTTATATAGTAGTTAGAGATAAGAGAGCTAGGGTTCTTGCTTGGTCAAAATAAAAAATGCTTTGGAAGATTAGGTTGGTAGGATATATTGGATGATGGCGAATTTGTATGAAAGAGTTGGGGTGTTATCCACTAGCACTCGTAGGGTGTGGGCCATGCATGTATATATGGTTGACTATACCTCCCATTTTTGGCAACTCCCACCATAATGGCCTTATCTTCTCTTTATACCCTCTCGTCAATAGTGGATACGTACGTAATTGATTAATTAACTCAGCTATATATCTAATTACATGTCAATGTATATATATATACATACATAATATATAGATAGATATATACCTTTATCTTTCTATGAAAAAGAGAGAGAATTAAAAAGGGAGAAATATATAGAGTGAATGGTTCTTTATGCTTGCGCATGCATATATGCATGCATGCATGTGATTCCAAACCCTTTTGGGTTGGGAATTTCGCATTTCTCATTATTTTGTATTATTCTTATTCTAATTACATGAAACTCATGCATTAGCCATGCATGTATGATATAGCTAGTATTGCTTAATTTGTAATATGATACATCATGGTAGTGCATGCGCTAAGCCTTTTTGCAGGCCATAAAAGTGCAGGTCCTCAACCAGGTAAACCTAGCCCTAGATTTTTCTTCTTTTTTTTTTTTGCTTTAAATAGTGAGGTTGAAAAACCAACTTAAGGCATGTCTTAATTTGATTTATGGACCAAGATTGCTTTTGCACTGAAATATTCTTTAACTTTTAATTAGTTGATAAAAAAAAAATTCACAACTAGTTATTTATGATATTAACTACTTAATTCCTATATGTTGTTGATTAAGTACTAATTGATGGTGAGATTACAGTACTATCTAACATGGAAGAATTAATATAGACGCAACATTTTAATACGTGATCAAGGCAATCACTTAAGCAATACGTAGAGCTCCTAGCTGTTCACTTTTTATTACCATCATCTCTTTGCTTTATTTGGAAAATTGCTTTTGCTTCTGTTGGTAGCTAGAGTGAAGATTCTATTGAAATCGCTAAGTAATTTTCAAATTGATGACAAGTCGCAACTTACATTATTAGTAAGACAAGATGAAAGGATCGCCACGACTTGAAAGCGAAGCATGATGAATGAAGTAGGAAGATGCTTGTTGCGATTATGCCTATCACATTGTAGCACTTCAATTCTCGTCACATGGACCACAACTTTAACAATTTCCTAACCTTGAGTCTTCATTTTCAATTGTGTACATGATCTTACAATCCAATCCTATGATAAAATTTTGTTTTGAAAAATTCTTTTACTTTGATGATATATGCAATGTGACATCGACATGCATAACTATTAGTTCCATAAACTTGTGGGTGTGTTTGCAACTTGCGACACCTCTAACATCATCGGAGAGAAGCATTCTTAAACCTCTAGATGCAAAAGATTAATTATTTCACAAAAACTTGTATTATTTGAGAAAACAAATGACTTAGAACTTCAAATACTCAAAACTATGGACCAAAACCTAAATCATAAAAAAAAAAATGCAATATATAATGTTACTGGAACCAACTAGGTTTAATGTAAGAATGCCATTAAAGCAAATGAACATCACAACCATCAGAAAAAGGAAAAATTAAAGAATTGATTAACTATTGCCTACTGAAACCTAGCTAGTTTCTTGGCTTTAAAAAAAAAAAAAAAAAAAAAACTTCTTTTTAGTTTTGCCAATATATAGTTGCATCTCATACGTCTTTCCCATGTTAAAGAACTAATTGGGAGTTTTTGGAATTAACAACTCTAATATAATTAGTAGTTAATAGTTTTCTCAAAAAAGAAGCTAAAAATGGTAGTCCTCGTGTATATGTGAATCTTATATAATTATACAACACGCTTTACTTTTGCACGCTTAAGCTGAACTTTTGAGTTATGATTAAGTGAATGCAGATTTGGAAAAGAAACTTTGTATTTCTTTCTTTGTTTTATTCCTAAATGTAGCATTACTACAGAAGAATACAAACTATAGGAGGTAGTTAATACTAACATTTAGAGCATGCCTATGAAAGAACAAAATTTTGGGGCATGGGAAAAGCATGCATGCATGTCTTTGTATGCAATAAAATATATTAGTAAAAGTGTTCGTGCAATACACGCTTAGCACAAGAAAAGAAAACAAGAATTAGAAAAAAAAAATACTAAAATTATAAAAGATAAGTTTACTTGAGTTTCCATATATATATATATATATATATATATATATATATATTTCTTTCGCATCAAATAATTTTATAAAATTTATTTAATTACTCAAGATAACAGAACTATATATTTTATTCCTAGGTAATTAATGATTTTGATAGCTAACAAAATTATAAATTTGGACCAATTTTTGTTCAACTGAGAAAAATAATCATGGAATTATTATTAATTAAAATGACCAAAATATGCTCCCCATACATCTAGTTTAAAATACTTTACATGAATGCATTTACTTTCAACCAAATCATATTTACTAGGAATAATGTTATCCTGTAAAAATTCCATATGGTTAAATCCACTAACAAAATAAAAGTTCCCTTCTTCTTAAAATAAAATATTAAGATACTATTTTTCCATGGTTTGAGTTTAAATTTCACCAAACTTTTTATTTTTATTCAAATTTCGAGCACAAATGTGAAAAAGGTATCAAAAAAAACTATTGAGATATTAATTTATTGTTTGTGAAATACTAGTCTTACTCTTCAAGCGAAAAAAACGGCTCGTTTTTAACGCAAAATTTGCTAAAATACATCATCAAAATATGGTAAACAATAACAATTGCTGCTCATGTGGCTGTTTTACATATGGAAGGTTCAAATTCTTGCAAATCTATCCTAAAAATGAGAGGTTAAGGAGCATTTTTTTTCAATAAAAGAAAAAAAAAACTTCTCGATTTAAATAATGTCAAAAAAAAAAATCATGAGCAAAGCACATGATTTTTATATGTCAGCGCGTGAAAATTTTGTGGCATTAATTAATAGTTGGTAAACATATGATTAACGAATTTGAATTAGGCAATAATTAATACACGAGAAGCACGTGGAAATAAGTACAAATGGACACCAATAAAATGTTCTTTATATGGGTTGTAAAAACAAAGGATCACTCTTTTAGTCTTTTAAGCGTTGCTTTTACAAAAGTAATAACTGGGAAATGTTATTATAAAATGTATTATTTATATATATATATATAATTTTTCTTAATTGTGTCTCAAATTTTGAGATTCGAGCATCTTCACTCTATTTTATTTTGATTGCTCCATTTAATTTAGTTGAAATTATCTTTAATTTATAATTTATAATTTTTTATTCTATTGAAATTTTATTATTAATATAAATTTATTTTTTACTTTCTGGCTCCGTATGACAGTTAAGTGCATTAAAAATATTTTGAAGATTCTAAATTTGTAATCATAGTATTCTTTTATACTTCACTTAAACTATAATTACAATATCCACTCAGCCTTTATTGGTGGTACTAAGGCCGAATCATATAAAATTATTTAAATTTTTTATTTTTTCTTCAAATTTCTTTCGTATTTTCGCATAGGACTAACTAATTTTTTCAAAAAACTTTTATCATAACATTTTAATTATTTTTTCAGTATAATAAGACATTTGAGACTAAAGTTTGTATCTTAAGCCTTCAAAATCATGTCTTTGTCAGTAAAAAAAAAAGAAAAAGAAAAGATGTTTTAAATTCTCAATCATGTTGTTATATCATAGAAAACAGGGAGTAGTGGAGCTCAAGAACCCTTATGGGATTTTAAATTCTAGTGGCTTTTCCTCTCTTTTCTTGTGTGTTGGGAGATGTGAGCAATGCTTTGGAGGAGAAAGAGAGACAAGGAACATAAATTAGCTATCACTTTAAGTGTCAAAATGTTGGGGAAAAAAAAAACTTTTTAAATTGAAGAACTTTCGATCTACTAAAGTGTGCATCTGATGCTTTATTTTGATAAACAGAATAAAAAATAACNACAAAACTTATTTCCGAACTCGACGGATTTCAAAAATCCATATCCAAATTCAAAACTGACCAATTTTCCGAAACCCAAAACCAAACCTAAACCAGAAGACTAGAATTCAAACAATTATTTCTGTTTACCATATTTCAAAGTATTTATATGAAACTTAAAATTTTAAAATATAAATTTGAATATAATATTAAATATTAAATTTAAAAGTGAAATTTAAATTAGAGGAATTTCATATTACTATTTAAAGTTTAAATTCAATGATTATATTGTCAAATCATTTGAAATTTTTCTTATATGAAATGCCAAATTATGAAAGGAAAGATAGAGAGAGAAAAAGGAAACAAAGAAAAAATAAAAATTTTGAAAATATAGTAGATATAAAATGACTAAATTGCCCATGTATTAAAAGACAAAAATATTCTTTTTTGAAGTACCTGGTAATCGGTACCTCTCCTAAAGTGACCTGCTATTACAGGTCACAATTTTAAAAAAACTAAATCCGAGCCTTCGAATACACGTGAATGAACGGTAACAAAAAAAAAAAAGTATAGAAGCATTACTATATACACACACACACACACACACATATATATATATATATATACACACACGCCACACACACACACACACACACATATATATATATATATATATATATATAGAGTCCGGCTATGGTGCTTGTAAAAGTACCAAGTATTTGGTAGTTGTAAATTTTTTACCGTTAGATCTACGTCTTTGATTATTTTCACCCGTTAGATTATACTATTCAACCAACCACCCACTCAACCCTAGGAGGCCTACATCATCTTAACCGCACATCCCTTAATCCAAGGGCTAAAAACTTACAAACACCAATAACTTTATACTTTTGAAAGTATAGGAGCTCAATTCTATATATATATATATATATATATATATAGCTCAGCTAAAATATTATTAGTAGTACATACTATCCACTTTAACACTCTTAGCCGGATCAGTACTATTTCACCAACTACTCACTCAATTCTACGCATACAATAGTTACAAAGTGAATAGTATTATATTATATATTAATATTAATAGTATACAGCACAACTCTCTCTCTCTCTCTCATATATATATATTGAGGCAAAGAAAGGACAAGTTGGGGTTGTGGGATAGGAACCCACTTGCCTTCATCTTCTTCTTAACAAACAAAAAAGATCATTATCCTTTCTCCCAGTATACATTGTCTTCTGGCTCCCCATTTTCTTTTTTTTAATTATTATTATTATTGTGGGAAGCATTAGGGCTTCATCATATGCTCTCAACAATCTCCATAATGATATACTGGCATGCTATGCCTTAAAATTGGAGTTGTTTCCTAGATTCCAACTATATATATATCTAGTAGATTATGCAATAACCGAGGAGGGCCCATTAATTAGTCGATAGCTGACAAAAGTCTCTAGCACTTTTCTGAAAAGTTAGCCAATCATGGTGTTAGCATCTAATAATTTTGGAGAAACTTATAGTTACGTAATAGAACTACATGTATTATCTCTATTGAATCTGATCAAGTCTAATTTGTAAAACGATCTAGTTCTAGCTAGTAATAACAAATCTTTTTGTTAGAAGTATTTTTCTTAAGAATCACTGTTAATACAACTTATGCTCTTATAATACATTACTTTCTATGCATGATAGTAGGAGGAAAATATACAAGTCACGGATATAATGTCATGCCCAAAATCAAACCATGAATAGAAAATTTTGTCAGTGCAATATGCAAATCAAATAGAAGAGAAACAAATTAGTAAGGAGAAAAAGCCATTTTGTTGTTCCATAAACAAAAGTGAGAATTAACTCGGTTGTACAAAGAAATGCTAGCAAATGTGCACGTGCGATGCATGTTAAACTAAAATAATTTCAAAAAAATCGTTTGTTATACGATCATATAGTTTTTAGGAGCGTGTAAGGAATGGGAGTTTTGTAAATGCATGTCAGCATTTTGAGGAATATAATTAATCTCACGAAACATTACAACGCTTAATCCAACAATTGCAAACCTATTCTTTTTAAATTAAATTAGGATTTACAAACTCGTTTTAAGTTTTAGTATTAAAAAATTGATGGGGAACTTAGGATATATATATATATATATATATATATATATATATATATATATATATATATACCCTGCAGAGACATTTAACTACAGTGCGAAAAGTTTCGTATGCATGTGCACAGTGTACTTTGTTTGGACATGTGACTGTGTATATATATATATATATATAGAGAGAGAGAGAGAGAGAGAGTCCGTTTGCAATAGTATTAATAGTATCAAGTACTTGATGCTATCCAATTTTTCACTATAAAATCTATCTATGATCAATGTTATCTATTAGATTATGTTATTCTACCAACAACGTACTAAACTCTAGATGGACCACAATTAAACCCTAGGGGGATCACTATTATCTCAACTTTATAATTTTTTATTCAAAAGTTAAACACCAAAGAGTATCCACAGCTGATTACTATTAAAATATTCCAACCCAACTATATATATATATATAGGCTGGGGCTACTATACTCATATGAGTATAGAGCCATTTGTACTCATAAGTTTTCGACCGTTCAGATGAAAAAATATGCGATTAGGATGAAAAGGGTTACGGTTAGGTTGATAGTGGGCCCCCTAGGGTTGAGTGGTGGTTGGTTGAATAGTATAATCTAACGGGTGAAAGTGATTAAAGGGTATATCTAACGGCTAAAAACTTATGAGTACAATAGGCTCTATACTCATAAAAGTATAGTAGCCGGACTCTATATATATATATATAGAGAGAGAGAGAGAGAGAGAGAGAGAGAGAGAAATCCAACTACTATATTATCAGTAGCACGAAGGCTTTCGTGCTACCAAGTTGTTTTTTATTATACGGCTTCTAAATCGACGATCGATTCTATTAAATATGATCTACACTACTAAATTCATATTAATTTTTTTGATATAATTTGACTAGTGATCAAAAAGTCACAAAATTGACAATTTTATTGGCCGATCTGATGCGTTTGTAAATTTAACAATATAACAATTCAAATTTGATGAAATTTTTATAGAAAATTCTCTTCACTGTCTAGAGTAAGATAAGTACCTATGATCTTAAATTCAATTTTTTTATCGTCATCTTTTATGAGATTTTTATTTTCAATCGTTTATTTTTAGATTACTCATTTGATAGGTAAATGATGTCGAAAATTATAAAATTTGGCTTTAAAATTCTTTCAATAGTGTAGATCATGTCTAATAGAGCCGACTATCAATTCGGAAGTTGCATCATCGAAAATAACTTGGTAACACGCAAGTTTCCGTGCTACCGATAGTATAGTAACCGAAAAGTACCAAGTTACTGGTGCTTGTAGATTTTTGGCATTGGATTAAGGGATGTGCGGTTAGAATGATGTGGGACCTCTAGGGTTGAGTGGGTGGTTAGTTGAATAGTATTATCTAACGGTGGAAATGATTAAAATGGTAGATCTAACGGTAAAAAAATTTACAAGCACCAAGTGCTTGGTGCTTTTACATGCACCATAGCCGGACTATATATATATATATATATATATGAAAAAATGCTTCTTGCACCCCAAGAAGGGATGTACATCTTACACCCGCAATCCTAGGATTGATAAAAAATGAATTGATTTTTAGTGAAATTTAAGAAAACTGATATGATGATAAGAATGACATTAAGATATAGTTGGTGTAAGATCTAAATTCCATTTTAGAATGTACCTGTAATATTGCTCATGTTTCTATATATATATATAAAGAGAGAGAGAGAGAGAGAGGTATTTTGGGTTTAAAGATATGGCTTTGAAGTTGGTGAGGTTAGATGCTGCCCCGACCCAGTACACTACGTCTCGAGCTAGAGATCAAGTTCAATGTTTAGGTTTGATGTTGTAGTTAAGTTGGATTTTGATAAATCATGTACAAACTCACTTGAGCTGGAGTGGTTTCAATATGGAGTTTTCTTGTTTTCATTTCTTATCGATAATAATGGACTTATGAATGAATATTATCAATATTATTAGACCTGATCTAAACTATTAATTTCATGTCCTTAGTACTCAATTTTCATGATTATTTGATATATCCCACTTTATAATTGAGTGGTTTCAGAACAAATGTGTAAAAGTGAAACACCGTATAAAATAGATGATACAATTCTTCAATATTAAATTAGAGATACTGAGGTTAATTTTTCTCCGTAGTAAAAAGAATTTTCTATTATATCTTAGGCANCTAGTCTATTTATAAATTCATTGTTAGTTTAATGGTATTAAATTATTTCAACTTGCCTAAGATAAAATAGATGATACAATTCTTCAATATTAAATTAGAGATACTGAGGTTAATTTTTCTCCGTAGTAAAAAGAATTTTCTATTATATCTTAGGCAAGTTGAAATAATTTAATACCATTAAACTAACAATGAATTTATAAATAGACTAGTAATGCCAATTTTAAGACTTTATAATCACTAGATAAACAATATAAAATAATTGTAAAAAGATTTTAGATACTTTATTCATTCTACATCATGTCCACTAATATGGACCATTGATTAAAATACCCAACAATCATAAAAAAAAACTTAATTAATGCTTTATTTGAGATTGTGGGGATCGAAAGTATGTTGCATGTGATAAAAAAGTATGATTGGAAAATCCTATATTTGTTTCCAGAATCGCAGTTTAATACATCGTATAAATCTTTGCCACTTAGTTTTCTAAGTAAGTAGTAGAGACTAACATGGCTTTAAAAGTCACATGCTATTATAGTTATTAGTCACCAGGTATTCATCTAGAAGATATTTTGGTCTCTATAGACTGTTTCTTATATATAAAACACAAATTCTAAATAAAATTTTTAGTTCAAATTTAAATTTTCAATTTAAATTAGAACTTAAGATTTAGTTTTGAAGATTAAAAATATAATTTAGCTTCATATTTAAAAGTTGAATTTAAATTTCAAAAATCAAATTTTACATTTTGATACCAAATTCAAAAATCAAATAGATTGAATATTATCTAATTTGATAGATAACAAAATTAAATAAAAAGATTAATATTTATTGGGAATAACTAATTTGGTATATGCTGCTAACTCTTTTTCAATATCGCCATATTAAATAATCTAAGTCGGTAATCTGTATATATAGCAGGTTACTTCGCATAAAATCCAATCGTACACTTAACCAATAAAGGATTTGATTTCAATACCTAATGGTGTATTGAAGCATATCTTTTGTTTCCTTACAATAATATCACATTGCAGAAATCATAATGCGTCGGTTATGATGTGAATTTTATGGTCCTACTGAAAAATAAAAAAATATATTCTTATTTACTCTCGTCACAACTTCGTTTTGCGTAATAACATTAGATGATCCCCAATACCAAATGAGTCCTAACTTTTGGATTTTATATAGTGGAGAATAGAAGATTAAATTTACTTTTAGATTTTTTTTGGTCCTTCCAAAATAAAAAAAATGGTGACTTTAGTTGTTGTAATACCAAAGATGACCTCGGCCGTATAGTGTCAGATTGTTGACGCTAACTATTAATTCTAAAATCTCGAACGGTTAAAAATATACAACTAATTTATTTAAAGCATAGAGATATAGCGCCTCTTCGAACATAGCTCGACTCGACTCGACCTCTCACTATTTCGAACATAACTCGGGTCAATCTGACTTTCCGCCATAGAACAACAGAATGCTGACTCTTTTAAGCCAACATATGGGACTCCTACCCATCGTCTCTAGAGCAAGTGGCAAAGGGCTTGTTGGTTGGTATCCGAGGTCCCAAGTTCGAATCCTAATTGATTCACATTTCTAGTTAAGTTTATTTCTAAATGAAATAAATAAAGCGGGTAGCGTGCTACGTATCTCTCTCTCCAAAAAAAAAAAAAAAAAATATGGGACTCCCCATGTATAGAAGAGCTCCTTGTGGACATTTTTGGGGAGGGTTTTGAGTGGGTAGGTTAAGAGTGAGCCCTAGGAATTGAATGCATGCATTCGTCATACATAGAGAGAGAGAGAGAGAGAGAGATAATGAAAGAGAGAGTAGAGAGAGAGAGAGAGGGAGAGAGGAAGCTCTAGGGATGTGTAAAAGCCTGCAATACTTCACGAGGAGCACAGCTGTACACTTTGATCATTTTGGTGCCTTCCCTATCTCTCTTCCTACAACACCACACTATTTTATTTGCCTCATCATACTCTTCTTTTTTTTTTCTGTTTTTTTCTTTTTCCTTTTTTTTTTTTTTTTTGAGAATACTGATCACCATATCCAATTCAGTAAACAAAAATAGAACACGCCTCCGCAACCTTCCCATGGTGATTAAACAAGCTATAGCTACTACACCTGTGAACAAATATATATATATATATATATATATATATATATATATAGCTGGGTGTAACTGGACTTTTCTGCAGAGGTCGCAAGTTCCATTATTTTTTGGTTTGTTAAAAAACACTAAAACGGATGAGATAAAATAACAAAACTGGACTTACTCTTATCCCTCACTTTAATATATTTAGTAATACATTAAGCCAAAATCCTATAAAATGATAATTAAGTTTTAGGCAAAGAACAACTTGGTATAATTTGTAGGCTTTCTATCTTCGCAATGTTGCAATGTAGTTAAATAGAAGTAAATGACTCTCTCATGGACAAATTTGGTTTGAAGAAACTGCATGACTTTTTAAATTTTTTTTAAGTGCACTATAAGATAAGGGGTTTATTTTTCTTTTTGAACTTACTCTACAACTTTTATTATTTTATTATTATTATTTTTTTACTGATATAGCTTTCCGTCACAAGTCCATGAGAATTACACAACTCCAAATTATTGCTCAAAAGATCAATCTGATAGAAATAGATTTAGAAACAATCTTAACAATTTTATTAATTAGAAAAAGATTCACGTACGCCAGATATATAATGAGAGATAGAAAAGATTCACGTACGCCAAATATATAATGAGAGATAGAAAAGATAAAGGGAAAAAAAAAGACATGCATTTGATTTTGCTACAATGACAAGAACCTCTTGGAATAATTATTAAATTTGGTTTAGATTTGTAGTTGTCTAAATTGAAGTTAATTCTCATCTAATTAGAATAAAATATAATTTAAATTAGTTTGGCTTATATATATGGATTATAAGTAAGAGGCTAATTCTAATTGAATTAGAATTAGACATGTGTTTAACAGTTAAATTGGACTAGAGTTAGATAGACTCTAAGTTTAGAGTGAAGCAGGTGCGACTAATTAGAAGCCATGCACTAATTAAGTCTAAGTTGCTGGGTGGTCCGTACGGCCAAGAGAATTTCTTTTTTTTTTTTTAGAGATAGGTAGCACGCTATCCGCTTCGTTTATTTCATTTAGAAATAAACTTAGCTGGAAATGTGAATCAACTAGGATTCGAACTTGGAAACTTGGGTACCAACCACCAAGTTCTTTGCCACTTGCTCTAGAGACGGTCGGTAGAGAATGTTGTCCTCAGATTCGATCTCATTACTTGTAAGGCCATGCTTCATTTGGAGATACTCTAGGCATGTGCGCATCATATATATCTATTTAGGGTAAACTTTAAATATTATTCATGTGATTTCGTACTTTCTTACTTTAGTATCATTTGGTTTAAAGTGTATCAATTTAGTACCCTATGGTTTCATTTTTCTCTTTTCGCCAGCCCCTCTGTTAACTTTTCGTTAAATCATATACAAAAAAGTTCACATACCCTACCTATATATATAGTTCATCGGATATTCACTTTACTACCCCTTAGTTTTAACTTTGTCATTAATTTAACAAAAAAAATTAGTAGATGGAATAATAAAAAGAAAAAAGTAAAACCACGGAATACTAAAGTGAGAAAGTGCGAAACCACAGGGATGGTATTTGAAGTTTTTCGATCCTATATTATATTCTTTTGGCGTCTTATTTTTGAGATATTCAATCTTTGTACTCTGTCTTCGGTATTAATAAAGTTTTTGCTCTGTCTTCGCCCGTGGACGTAGGCGGTTGGCCGAACCACATAATTTCAGTGTACTCATTCCTTTTCTTTTCTTTTTTTGTGTTAATTATTTTTTCGCCGTTCCGATTTTAACAATAACCGATGGAGCGGAAAAAGAACGACATTTTTATCAAAAAAATATAATATTAACGAAACAAAAAGGAAAAGTATAGATTAGAACTTCTGTTGTATATATTTCCTAAATAGCAATATTACGTATCTATACACTCTAAAGTGGATAAAAACTATACAACTTATCCTTACCATTTCTCTTATCCAAAATGATCTGACGAAATAGGTAAAACCCTAAACAGATGTAGAAATTGAATTCGAGACCTTCTAAAAAGATATAAACTCAAAGATAACTTTAATACTTCTTTACAAGAAAATTAATATAGTAAAAAAAATAATTCAGATATATTAATCTTAGGACTACTTTGCATTCAAAAGTTCTATTTAAGTTCTATCGATCTAAGAGTATGTCCAAATCACCGACCGTCCCTAAAGCAAGTGGCAAAGGACTTGGTGATTGGTATCCGAGACCCAAGTTCAAATTCTAGTTGATTCACATTTCCAGCTAAATTTATTTCTAAATAAAATAAACGAAGCGGGTAGCGTGTTATCTATCTCTCTCCAAAAAAAAAAAAAAAATTCCCTATTTCGAGAAAATCTACTGTATCATACTTACACAACATCATCAATAACTAATCAATCATATCTTTTCTTTTGAGAGAAAAGCACAATAAAAATATTTTTCTAGTAACCACAATGAAATCTGTGAATCCAAAAAAAAAATCTCATTGATTGGGGACGCCAGATTAGTAGCACAACTGGTGTATTCTTTCTAGACTTTTTTCCCTAACCAATCTCCTACCCTTTTTCTTACCACCCAATCACATCCTTGACAATGCTTTTGGTCTCATTAGTTATATATAAAGTCTACTACTATCTAAGCAGTCATAGTAGATAAATAGTTTCTCTCTCTCTCTCTAGATCTCTCTCTAGATCTCTCTCTATTCAAGCCCACTCCTATCTTTCATTTCCTTGTACAGAGCCCTGAGTGGGCAACTTAGGTATGGATAACATCACCACCACCAACACCAACAGTAGCAGCTCTTGGGACCTCGAGATGAGTATGGGGAGCCACCCATTCCTGCTCTTTGATTATCACCAACCCCCCTTTCAACTTGTTCACCCCTCATCAGAAGCAATATTACCATTAATCCATGCCCATAACATCCCTTCCCCGTGCTTTTCCACCCCTCCTCCTCACATAGAAGCTGCTCCTGCTGCTGCTGCTGCTGCTGCTGATCACCACCGTGATCAAGAAGAGGAGGAGGAGGAGGAGGAGGAGGAGGAGGAGGATCGCGAAGGGGGGGAGGGGGAGAGGGAGGAGGAGGTGTACAAGATCGCGGCGATGCAGCCGGTCGACATTGACCCCTCGACGATCAAGAAGCCGAGGCGGAGGAACGTCCGGATAAGCGACGACCCGCAGAGCGTCGCCGCGCGCCACCGCAGGGAGCGCATCAGCGAGAGGATCCGCATCCTCCAGCGCCTCGTCCCCGGCGGCACCAAGATGGACACGGCCTCCATGCTCGACGAGGCCATTCGCTACGTCAAGTTCCTGAAGCGCCAGGTGCAGGAGCTCCAATCCAACCCCCCGCCCCCTCCGCCGCCGCCGCCGCCAATTGCGTCGGCCCCCCACCGCGCGACGTTCCTCGGAGCGGTCCCCCTCTCCGCGCCCGTAGATTGGGCCGTGCATGGCGCGTCGTCGTCCTCGTCCTCGTCGCATCAAGGGCTAGGGTTTGGATTCATTGCGCCGAAGCAACCATGGGATGCACTGAATTAGCTATAGCTATATATAGCACTACGATCTACAGGTAATTAATTGAGCAATGGAAACATTATCGTTTAATTGATTGTGAGCTCACAATATTGCGAAAAATAAGATCAAATGATGGGTCATGTAGCTAATTATAATTAACTAGATTACATATTATTAATGGTGGTGTATATAAATGGCATTAATTTTCATCATGATCATTTTACCTCACTGCATATATAGCTTGTTGTTGTTGTTGTTAGTGTATGATGTCATGATGTAACACAAGTTTGTTGCATTTTATTTGACTTGGAGGCCTATGGAATCATGATAACGGTTACAGTGGCCTTTTTAATTTATATATATAAATTATTCCCCCTTGTTATTTTCTTGTCACAGGAGCCATGTGCACCTAAATTATACCACCATTTAGGGTTCAAACCATGTATACCGTAGACATAAATATACTATATATATGGGCCCTTTAAGTACAACTGGGATATATATATGTCGAGGAATTACATATACACATTTTTATATATTTATATATATATATATATATATATATATATGGTATATAAATATATTATTTTCCTATATACAAATTGTGTGCACTTAAACCGACACACTTTATGCTTGTTTGTGGTTGTGACCGCGTGTTTAATTTAGAACATGCACATGCACACAAAATTATCTGTTAAGTGTAAATTTTGGGATTGATAGTTTGTAGTAAACATTAATCTTGTTTTATGGTAGCACTAAAACTTAATCATTTAATTATCTACAAAACTTATTAATTAATAGTTTATATATCGGCATATATTTTGTCGGAATTAAAGATGGAACTTATGTCGCCAATGAAGCATTAGCATTAAAAAGTGCATAATGACATTATTAAGGTTAGTTAATTTTATATCTTCGCTTTTTCTTTTGCTCTTCTTTTTTTTTTGGCTCAAATTTTAAATGGTTAAAGGCGTATATATACATATAAACTTACCTGGTTTTGTTTTTTTTTTTTTGTTTAAAAAACAAACTGGATTAATCATGCAAGAAAATCCTTATTTTAGTGTACACATTAATAATGGCACGTGATGATACAAAGAGTAGGAGAGAGTCTCTATCCATTTTTGAGCTAACATTAATTCCTCAAAATCCTAATTAATGTGACAACAATTATCTATACCTTAGATATAAAAAAAATAAAATAAAAAATAAGAGTTAACATAATTCATTGCAAAGAGAAGAAGAAAGAGTCTCTATACATTTTAGATCTAACATTCCTCAAAACCCTAATGTGACAACAATTATCTTATCTTAGATTAAAAAAAAAAAGTAAGAGTTAATATAAAAATATTAATTAGTTCTAAATAATTCCCAACAAAGAATGTAAAAGATAAAAAGATAAATTTAACCAAAGTGACTAAGTTTATTCACATATGTATACATAAGAATCCTCAAATATATGGATATATAGAATTAATTTGGATTCTCATTAATTATTATATCGACTTATATAGTTGCAATCATATATTATAGCAATCTTATTTCTTCCCTCAATTTTTTTTTTTTTTTTTTTAACAAATTAACTTATAACTTATAACTTGCATTGAATTCCAACAAATAGTAAGTAGCTCCCAAATATTGAAATTGAAACTTAATTAAAAGTATGTGTGCAATTAATCAATCGATATTACTCAAATAGTAATTTATGTCCTTATTCCTACGCGTACGAATAGATTACAAATTAAAATCATTTTTTATATACAATATCCTGACTTTATCAGAGTTCACATACCTTAGCAGGAAAGCAATAATGTTTCCTTTTTTATTTCTACATGTCCCACGCAACTTCATGCAACCTTATTTTATTCTCAGAGAGAGATATGGAGAGAAAGAATATATATATATATATATATATATATATATATATATATACTATATATATATTGAGCTCCTATGTTTTTAAAAGTACCAAGTTATTGGTGCTCGTAGATTTTTAGCCATTGAATTAAGAGATATGTGGTTAGGATGATGTGGGCCCCTAAGGTTGAGTGAGTGGTTGGTTGAATAGTATAATCTAATGGTTGAAAATGATCCGAGAAGTAAATCTAACGGTAAAAACTTACAAGCACCAAGTGCTTGGTGCTTTTACAAGCACCATAGCTGAACTATATTAATATATTATATATATATATATATATATATTATATATATATATATATATATATATATATATATATATATATATAGATCTGGCTACTATACTATTGATAGTACCAAGTCTTTGGTACTATTGAGTTTTCTACCGTTAGATCTACCCTTTGATCATTTCCACCCATTAGATTATACTATTAAACCAACCACCCACTCAACCCTAGGGAACCTACTATCATCCTAACCGCACATCCTTTCATCCAACGGTCAAAAACTCAATAGTACCAAGGGCTTGGTACTATTGATATATATATATATATATATATATATATATATATATATCGAGTCCAGCTACTATACTCTTATGAGTACGATCGCCTCTCGTACTCATAAGTTGTTTTCGATAATAGAGCTCCGAAACGACGATCCACACCGTTAAACGTTATCTAGAGCATTTAAAATTGCTAGAAATTAAATTTCATGATTTTCGACATCATTTACCTTACGATCAAAAGCTCACAAAATTGACAATTTTTAACGGCCGGTATGGAATACTTGCTAGTTTAACGGTGGAAAAGAATCGGAATAGGTTGAATTTTTGATAGAAAATTCTATTAACTACTTAGATAAAGATCAATAACTCCGATCTTAAATTAAAGATCCGATCATCCATTTTTAGGACGTCGTTTGATTTTGACCATTCATTTATGCCCGCTTGATGGACTTTATTATGATTTAAAAAATTACGAAATTTATTTTCTAGAAGTTTCAAATACTCTAGATCATATTTAACGGAGTGGATCGTCGATTCGAAAGCTCCATCATCGAAAACAACTTATGAGTACTAAGGGCCCATACTCATAATAGTATAGTAGCCCTACTCTATATATATATATATATATATTTATAGTGCGGCTAGGATGCTTATAGAAGCACGGAGGGCTTCATGCTTCCACTTGTTTTTCGATGTTCGGAAGTTCGAATCGGCGATCGCTCCGTTAGAGTTGATCTAGAGTATTTGAAGTATCTAGAAAATAAATTTTGCGATTTTTCAATATCATTTGCCTAGTGATCGAAGTGGCTCAAAATCAATGGCTGAAAATAAAAATCTTACAAAATATGATGATATGACATTAAAATTTTAGATCAAAGTTATTGATCTTGTTTTATATGGTATAAAGAATTTTCTATCAAAATTTCATGTGATTTGAATATTTCTACACCGTTAAACTTGCAACCGGCTCACCACGGCCGTTAAAATTATTGATTTTGAGCCCCTTCGATCACTAGGCAAATGCTATCGAAAAATCGCAAAATTTATTTTCTAGGTACTTCAAATACTCTAGATCAACTCTAACGGAGCCGATCGTTGATTAGAAAGTCCAAATATCGAAAACAACTTGGAAGCACGGAGACCTCGGTGCTTCCATAAGCATACCAGCACAACTATATATATATATATATATATATAGTAGGGTTTCTGTGCTATTAGGAGCATAGCAGTCAGTATGCTTTTAAATTTCCAATCGATGATCAGTCGGTACTGTTGAAAATGATCTATACTGCTTGAATTATTTAGAAACCAAGAGTCATACATCCAGAACTATTCAGAATTAATTAAACCATAAAAAGATATCATGAATTCCACACTAATCTGTTACATGAAATCTACAACAGCTAAATTAAATGTGCCTCATATACAAACAGTAGATTAATCTTTCAACACCATTTATTTTCCTTCTCATTTGATGCTTAGGTGTTATATGCATGTGGGTTTCTAGTGTTACCCAAGTGATCAACCTTATTTAAATTTTAAGACCTCCTAGAATTTATTTGGATGCATAAATATCTTATTTAATTCATTCTTCTTTTCATTTTTTTTTTGGTAGGAATTATATAATTAATATTTAGTCGGTGAAAAGCATAATCAAGTGTTGAGAAATTTTAAGGCATATTATATTCGGCCATCAAATCATTTACATAGAACAAATTAAGTATTCTCCCCATCAGTGAAATGCATTAACCCAATGAGTGATGGTCAACAAAATGTTGTAAGACTTTAAAATTAAACTGCTAATTTGCAATTACAAAAGGAGAAGAAAAATCTCACAACAACCAAGTTTTTACTGAGTAACTTGTTTTATAACAATAAAACAAGTTTTTCTTTTTCTTTTCAGAGAAAATTTTTTTTTTGGAGAGAAGGGTAGCACGCTACTCGCTTCATTCAGTAAGTAAATGAATTAAGCTACATAGGTGAGACAACAAGGGCTCGGCGTAAGGCGAGTCAAAAGCAGAAAAAAAAAAAAAAAAAAAAAAAAAAAAAAAAAAAAAAAACTACTAGATCATGTAGAAACCGAACAATCAGGAGCGGTTGTCATCCACAGGTCCATCAGCTACTTGATCTTGTAGATACCTACTGATGGATCGGACCTAGTCGTGAAGATAGCATTATTCCTAACCTCAGTTAGAAATGTGAAGTAACTAAATTTCAAACTTGGAACCTCAAATACCGACCACCAAGCCTTTAGCGAACTAGCGTCAGAGACGAGATGGTCATTGAAGCTCCAAAGTTATTTTTTCGGAGAGCTGATTCTTGCTGTATCTCTTTTTCATGCAATCTCAAAAGAAAACTCTTGTAGCACAACTGAGTAATTACTGAATAACTTGTTCCACTACAACAAAAACGGTCTATAGCGATACTTTTAAATATAGGTACATGTCAAAAAAGTGCTGCTAACTAAAATTACCGACACTTTTAAAAAGTGTTGCTATATGTGAGGTCGCTAGGTATATAGTGACAGTTAAAGAGTGCCGCTATGACCTAAAAAGGTGCTGCTAATTTACCAACACTTATTTAAGCATTTAGCAACCGCCAAAACTTTATCTCGTTGGCTGCGGTGGCGGAGAAGGACGACAGGAAAAGCTCTTCGTCTAGAATTTCAATAGATTGAGTGAAGAGAGAAGAAAAGATGGTAATTGATTTTTCTTCTTTTTTTTTCTGTTTGTAATCGGGCCAAATGGACCGGGTGTGGTGGGTTGAGTAGAGTAATCTTTTATTTTTGATTGGATTAGGCTTTATATTTAGACATTAGTAGATGTTTTTTTAAGTTTTAGGATAAATGGGACACTTACTCAAAAGTGTCCCAAACATGTGTCCCTATAACCTAATTCTGTTGTAGTGTTCGAGCATCGAAATAACTTGTTCGAGCATCGAAATAACTCGAAAAGTTGATTTTTTTTTTTTCTCTTTTTAAAGACCCGCTCCTAATCTCCTCTATGCAATAATTTCTGCAGTGGTAGGATAAACAGGGACCAACGATGCTGGTGAGTGGGTGGGTGGGTGGTTGACAACATCTTCTGATGATCGTCGTATGATCTGTGTGGCAGATAAATTATTTATTTTAATTTAAATTAAATTTAGACCCAAATCATTGTACAGAAAAAATTTTAATAAAAAATAATAAAATAATAAAAAAACTTATCGTAGAGCATTGAATTCAGGACAGCAACAGCCAATGTGGGCGGTGCATGCAATAAAAATCGCGCCCGGTTTGGTCTTTTCTTGGATCTGCTCCAGTGTCTTCATGCATGCACATATAATATATAAAATATCGGAAAAACTTCAAATATCACCCATGTGGTTTCACACTTCTCACTTTAGTACCATATGGTTTAAAATGTATCAATTTAATATCATGTGGTTTTATTTTTATTTTTTTATTATCGATTTTACTAATTTTTTTCGTTAAATCAGTGATAAAGTTTAAAATTAAAAGGTACTGAAGTGAATATCTGATAAACCTAGGTAAGATATCTGTAGTTTTTTGCATATAATTTAACGAAATATTAACGAAAAACTGACGAAAAAATAAAAATGAAATCACAGGACACTAACTTGAAATACTTTAAACACAGGGTACTAAAGTGAGAAAATGCGAAACTACCAGATGGTATTTGGAGTTTACCCTAATATATATAGAGAGAGAGAGAAAAGAAGAAAGATAGAGACTACTGCACTTTGAAAAGTGCGGAGCTTTTTATACTTTTATAGATTACTTTTGACGATGGAATATTTGATTGGGAGATCAATTCTGTTAAATATAATCTATAATGTTGAAATTGTTTAGAAACAAAGGTTTATGATTTTTCAACACCGTTTGCCTAATAAATGCCTAATAAATGCATAGCTTCAAAATGAATGATTGAAAATAAAAATCTCGTCAAAAAATAATGACAGAGTACTTAAATTTTAAATCAAAAATATTGATCTTGATGATAAGTAGAATTTATTATTAAAGTTTTATCTAATTTAAATTATTCTACGCCATTAAACTTACAAACTCACCATATCAGTTATTAAAATAGTTATTTTTGAACCTGTTTGATAACTTAGTAAATTATATCGAAAAATTATAAAATTTAGTTTTCAAACACTTTTAATGGCGTAAATCATACCTAATAGAGTGGATAGTCAAATCGAATATCTCATCATTAAAAATAATTTAAAAATACAAATATTTTCGTGCTTTCACAAATAGACCAGATTGATGTAAAGATACATGATGAAATGGAGAGAGAAACATTTACGTCCAATATTGGCGTGGTTTGGTGGTGGCAATCCCTTGTTTCCATCCTCACGTGCATGGTGGCCTCGTAAATTTAAATGCATTCCGTGGCCTCGTACATTAATTAACTGTAACATATTTTTTAAGCAGGTGGCAAAAAATTTACTGGTTGGTACCCGAGATCCAAGTTCGAATCCTAGTTGATTCACATTTTCAGCTATGTTTATTTCTAAATGAAATAAACGAAGCGGGTAGCGTGCTACCTATCTCTCTCAAAAAAAAAAAAAAAAAAAACATGTTTTTTAAGCTGCAATTTATAATATTTTACGCTTTAAATTAAGGCCAATTAAAAAAGGAAGGATCACCGTGCACTTTGCCCCCTTGCAAATTTAAGGCCAATTAAAAAAGGAAGGATCACCGTGCACTTTGCCCCCTTGCAAATGCAGTCCATGGCCTCCTTTCCCCCCATATATCCCAAATGACGTGAACTTTGTTTGGGATATATGGGGGGAAAGGAAGGATCACTGACAGAAGTATAACAGATTTACTGATCTAGTAGGCTACTGGTGGATAATTTGAAAGGTCAGAAACAACACAATCTTTCGGAATATCCTACCGAACCCCAAACTTGTGGTACACAGACTCAAACTTCTTGTGAAGGAGTGGAACCTCCTCCTCGTTTAGTTGTTTTTTTCTTTTTCTTTTTTCTTTTTTACTTTTTCAGTTTAGTTTAGTTTTTTCTCGAGGTGGGTTGCCCCACACTTGTAGCTTAATTCATCTATCTAATGAATGAAGCGGATAGCGTAATACCTTTTTCTCAAAAATAATAATAATAATAATAATAATTACAAAAAGGCTAAATTAAATAAAACCTCCATGTCAAAATCCGATTTTTCACTTTCCCCCTCTGTCATTTAAAAACCTACACTTTGGCCCCTTATAAAATGAAAAATGTTCACTTCGCCTCCTGCCGTTAGTAATTCGTTAGGGTTCCGTTTATAAAATATTATTATATGATTTTTTATGCCAAAAATGCACTGTCTTTTCTCTTGTGAACATAATGAGGGCAAAATGATGAGGGACAAAATAGTCATTTTATCATCACAGTTCACACCGTACCTCTCTGTGAACATTTTTTATTTTACAAGGGGGACAAAGTGTAGGTTTTTAAATGACAGGGGGGGAAGTGAAAAATCGGGTTTTGACTGGGTGGGGGGAGGGGTTCTGTAATTTAGCCTTACAAAAAAGCTAAGGGATAATTGCCTATATACCCCTCATGTGTCTGGAAATATTCGATCTACCCCTACTTTTTTTTTCTTTCTAAAATGTCCCTCATATGTTCTACCGTTATTCCAAAATACCCCGCAGTTATCCTCTGTTAGCTTTTTTTTTTTTTTTGAGAGATAGATAACACGCTACCCGCTTCGTTTATTTTATTTAGAAATAAACTTAACTAGAAATGTGAATCAACTAGGATTCGAACTTGGGTCTCGGATACCAACAACCAAGTTAAATATGGGTTAAATGTATACTAGAGTTAAAACCTATATAAAATACCTATTTTACCCCTACCTTATTATGTTAATTCCTTAAGTTATTCTCTTTCTCTCCCAACATGATCGTCGTCTCCTCCGCCTCCACCTCGCCTCATCTCCTCCTAGACCACCACCACCTCCCAGACCACCACCCCTCTCACCGCTATCCTCCTCCTCCTCCTCCGCCGCCGCCGCCGCCTTGGCCGGCGCCGGGAGCCTATGGATTTGTTGAATCGTCGTCGTCCTCCTCCTCCTCCGACCTCTCCCTCCTCAACTCCCACGCCTACATCCACCCCGACGGCGCCCGCACGCTCCGCTTGCGCCTGCCAAAGGCCGAATCGCCCGCCTCATGCACGCGAGCACCGACGCAGCCCGCAAGATCATGGATCTCTGGGTCGCCCGCAACCAGCACCCCTCCCCTACCACGCCCAACCACACCAGGCCCTCGCCCTTGCGGACGCCGGAGCGCGGCACGCTCTCGCCCTCACGGTCGCCCGACTACGGCGCGCCCTCACCCTTGGGTGTGCGCAGTCCACGAGGCCAATTTGGCCGCGTGGACCGGATGAGAGGGAGGTCCACTGCGAACCTCCCTCTCATTATATATATATATATATATATATATAGTATTTTATTTATATATAGAAATATTATTATATAATATTTTATTTATAAATTTGTAATTATTTATTAATATTTTTAAATATATAACTCTTATATATTATTAGTATATGTTTATTATAATTTTAAATATATTTAATCTATATATAAATATTATAATAATAATATATATAGTATAATATCGAATTTTTAAAAAGTATATATAAAAATTATATTTGATCCCGAATTTTTAATTGGTGAACGTATAATACTCGTATAAATCACGTATCCGAATAACTACCGAATCCATTTTTTAGCCGTATTTTTCAACGAATTTAAAAATTAAAAGACGAATTTTATCCGAATTATATCCGTACCGAATTTTTGCCGAATCCGAATTAACTAACTATGCCTCCAGCCACCAAGGTTGGTTTAACTACAATTGATCTCATCCGTTCATCTGCTCGCTCCCGATGTGCTTAATTAATTAATTAATATTTGAAGGGCAAATAAGAAAAGTATTTGCTATATGAAGGGTATATAAGAAAAGTTAGTTACGGTAGAAGGGTATATAGGAATGGGCAAAATATTAATTTTTCAGAGATAACGGCAACTCACTAACGGAACTTAACTCCAGGGATATATTAGAAAGACTTGGAACATAAGAAGGATATTTTCAATATTACCCTTTTAAGAGGGGTAAATAAAAAAATCGGGAACTTTTCAGGGGTATACAGGCAATTGCCCCCAAAAGCTAAAAGTTCATAGGCCTCTCTATGTACGCTTCACCCAGAAAAGGGAAAATGTATAGTACTAGAAAAATGAGCATAAAGCATATATCTGCTTTCTCTTTCATGCTAAGAGCTACTACCTATTTGCACCATCTAAAAAAACAAAAAACAGATTTAAGATAACATACTTGCTCAACTTCTAAGGTTTCTTTATATGAACCGTATACAGTAAGCATTCAATCTGACAAAGTTTCTCTACAAGTACAACTTCTATTTGATTATACAGAGGCCAAAAAACAAAAAACATGTTTTGAGCACAGCACAATTCCGCTAAGAAAGTAACCGTCAAACTGCGTGAAAATTTAACTTGATCTACTACACAAGATGGCATCACATTTTCTTAAACTACCAAAGAAACATGAGTACCTAATGATTAGAGAGAGAGAAGAAGTCACACCTTGCAGATCCTGAACATCTCGAGCTCCAATTGGCGTAGAGTACCTTGCATCGACCGAAACACCAGCACTTCCAGAGTTCTGGTACCATGAAAGAAGATGCAACAATTCAGTTTTCAAATGATGTTCAACTATGTGTAAGTATGTGATATTTGATGTAATATTGCGATGATTATTCATGACCGAATTCTCTGCTTAGAAACTACTGCACATCAGGCCTAAGTTTTCAGGTACTTACTGGACTCAGCAGCTTTAGATTGGAGAATCTTAAGTTGTGCAGAATCACTTTGCTACAATATATTGATGGCTATGAACATAATGAACAAGATACTGGATCGCAACTAATTCCTTCAACCATCGGCTCAGGCTGATAAAAACAGAGGTTTCACTGGCATACCACATGTTGGAGGTAAATTATAATTTAGGCCTCACGAACACTAATGGAGATATGAAAAATTCAAACACAAACAAAATTAAGCAGAGAGATAGTTTAGAAGGACGCCAATTTTGGATTGCCTGGACTGTCGCAAGCATTTGAAGCCTTGGTAGTTAATTTTCGGTTCACAAGTGTATTCATGTAAATCTTGGAGCTGTAAATAATTTTTTACAGTAGTAAATTGACCTCATCAATAGGTTAAGCTAACCTGTTGCCATTTTCAAAACGAAAAAATTAAGAGAAAAAGAAAAAGAAAAAAAAAAACTATAATGGAGATATCAATTTGATCCCTCGACTCTTTGTTGGTATAAAAAATAACATAACAAAATATACAAAGGATTAATTTTCACAAGTAGTAGAAAGCAAAGCAGAAGAAACTGAAGTGTGCATTAGATACCTCCAAAAGCTTTCGGAGATTCACATATAGAAATAAAGCAGGACTAAGTTGGCCTTAATAAATGGATGATCATTTGCATGTGTAAATTGATGACAATGCCTTCCCTTTCTTTCAGGAAAAGAGACCTATAAGCCTTTACAATATGAAGTAAATGTATGAAAGAAAGAAAAGAGGGATAAGAGTGAACTACTTCAAGTGACAGATGGATCCACTTCTCTCAGTTACTGCCAGATGAATCCAATATTTTTGCTCCTTGTATATAGAAATATTTTATAAAGGTATACAAAAAATGAGGTTGTTATCTTCCCAACTGCCTCCAACCTGCACAAAATAAAAGGATCATAGAAATTACCATTCCATACTTTTCAATAGTTCCAATTCAATACTCATATCAATTTATCATTCCATAATAAAAGGATGAAATATGAAGATCATTTCACTTATCATTTACCTACCATGTAATACTCATTACTATGATGTGCAATCTGTGCTTAGCAATTTGATTATCAGTAAGAACCCAAACAGAGAAATATATGTATGATACCACTTGAAATAATACAGGCATTGTTCCATGCAATTAGGGCCTATTTGGCGGGGCTTAAGCTTCTGCAAGAGAGTCATATTGAGCAATTGGAAAAAGCATTGACAGCTTTTTAATTAAAATCACCCCAACAACATCCAATTGCAGTAGAAGCAGACCTTTCAATTGCAGTTTCTATTTGTGAGTCCCAAAAGCTCATTTCAGGTTAGCAGCCGCAAACGAACAAGAACTATTCTTTGCTTAACCCTAAATACTTCTCACAAGTAGAGCTGATTCCAAATCTCTGCGAAAAAGGCAATTTGTCATTTAAGCATCTTTTCACTGGATAATCTCGTACCAAAGGTTTCCCTTGGCAATTAGTCTGGGGAACGCTTTAAGGGCTGTTTGGTACTGAGGTCCATCTAATGCTAATAGATAAAATGAAGTTGGGGCAAAAACATATAGGAAAATGCTTCTGTGTTCTCCAGTAGGACTGCAGAAAATATATTATAACCAATTCATTGTGATATGTGGAACGTGATATTATATATGGAAACAAAAAAGATATTTTCTCATCGTACTTTTCCACTGCACATAACGCAATCGTCCCGTAATCCCAAACAGAGCCCAAGTGTTTGTAAAATGTAAATGAACATTTTTGGGGAATCCGAGTACCATACATAAATATGAAAATTAACAATTTAAATTCTAACAAATAGCTTCAACAAATAAAAAATGAGCTAACCTAATGCACAATCAGTGAGAAGTGTTTTTTGTTTCGTTGTTTCCAAAAAAAACTCACCATTTGTGAACAAGTAAGAGAAAAGAAGTTCATTCCAAGCATCTGGAACTCCAGGGAGACACCAGTGGCTGCAATCCAGATCGGGAGAAGGGTAATTCCAAGTGCCAATATGAGCATCACTTCGGAACAAACCCATCGAAGTAACGTTCAGCAAAGTCACGGGAACTCTCATATTGGTAACCACATCATTGAGAATTTTACCAAATTCACTCTTGTCCTCAAAAGATGGCTGTTTCGATACATTGCACCCCTTTCCGTTTGAGCCACTAAGTTACCACAAAAACACAAAAAGCTAGCAATTATATTATGAAGGAAAACATACAGACAATCCAGGACCTCTAGCGCATTTTGAAATGAGTGCCTAAACTTTTGACAGCATTTTTGTGGTACATTTTAAGATGTTTCATGTATAGATGAACTTCATGATTTAATGCCTTCAACCATTAAAGCTGTCATTCATCATAACGCATCCAGATTTTACCTGCTCTTTTGAGTGGCAACAGGCTTTATATGTTCTAATAAGTTGGATCATCGTAGGCTTTACCTACACTAAACTTATTTTCATCTGAACTTTGCTGTTGTATTTGGTTCTAGTTTCTAGATGATGCATTTGCAATATGTGCCCTGTTTCCAACATTTTTTTAATATTTTGCAGAAATTTCCAATTCAATGAAACACCCCCAAAAATTGCCAGAAATTAAAGAGATGACAGTTTATTATGATTTCCATACTGAAACTTAAATTCGACCTATCTTCATATTTTCTTTATGCTGACACTTATAGGTCTTCTAGCAGGTTTCATGTAATTTCACCAAATCAACAATCTCTTTTAGAGATCGAATGTACTTTATTTGATATTGCCATGTTGCCATCAAATGGATCTTGCAGCAGTATCCACTCTTTTCTGCCTTTTGCATTCAGGACACATCACTGACCTTTGAATGCGAAAGGAGTAGGTTTCTGGACCAAAAGGATCTGCTGATAAAACCTCCTCAGTGTAGAAATGCGACAGTAAATTATCTTAAAATTCGAGGGGTCCAACACAATGAATGTGCATTGTATCCGCCTTAACATTTTCTAGAAACTTGTCTTACCCTTCCATAGAACCTCAAACATCACTGCATAAAAACTAGCATCTACTTATCAGGTGCAAACTTCTGTTTTTTTTTTTGTTTTTGTTTTTTTTTTTTTTGGTGAAAAGTTGAGGTGAACTTTGCATGTCAGTTCCGAATCCAGTGGTTATAGAAGAACTAATGTCATTCCTGTAATCCAGTGGATATAGAAAACAAACTAAGTTGCAGTTCCAGAGACTTCAAGAATGTTTTGGAACAAATGAGATGCGCACCTCCAATGAGAAGGCTCATAAGTCCTGAAAAAGACTTGAGTTCTATTTGTGTCTACGATCTTTTCTACCCACGACGCCCAAGTGTGCAAAGCCATTCTAAAGGCAGCATTGATGGGCATCCCAAGCTTGAGTCGTCCTCCGGCCTGGAAATGGCGACCCCTGTTGAAAAATCCGACGTGAAAATAGTATAAGGAAACAATATAAACATCATAAGGCATTATTCATAACCATATACGTTTTATAAGAACAAACACTATGCATTCGCTTTAGCTTCTAAGTCACGAAGCTCAAACTATATAAATGTTTTGTCCATAATTAGTACAGGCAAATCATGCAGCAAAGCATACCAGAGTCACAACATACACCTTAGAACATTCAGATTCCCGGGAGTGAAATGTTATTAATTACCTGTTTATTTTTTGAATCTTCTACATATTAATCAAATTTTACGCAAATTATGAATCAAAAAATTTCATAGAAATTTAGAAGAAAAGGAAACGGATGTTGCACAATGACAGAAATAGTACAGAAATCTTGCTAACAAGTAAAAAGACACCTTAGATCTATAAAGAGAAGTTGTTTTTTGCAGTACAAACTACTACATTCATAAATGTGTTATCAAGATAGGCAGAAACTTTGAGCTACAAATAAAGTGAAAGAATTGAGAGCCAAAAAGTGCGCAACTTACACATGAAACAGTTTACTTCGAGTCCACCAATGGCCAGAATTGAATACAAGAATATCCGAATCAACCCACTTACTACTTATCTCATCCACCTTGTCCAGCTCGAGTATCGCCCGGACCCTTCTAGGCCCGTGCTTCGGCGGCGAACCCTGCCGCACCAAGAACACAGAGCGGAAGAACTCCACACTAAGATTATATCTCTCAAACCTAACACCCAAGAAGCGAACCGTCTTTGTGATCTCACTCCCGTTCACCTCATAAACGTTCCCTGGATCTCCCACCCCACTCATAAGCATACAAATCAAAGACTCCCACTGCGTCCGGCTCATCGAGTCGCCCACGAAAACAACACGTTTCCCCCTAACCGATTCGAGCACATTATGAGGACTAAACTTGGGCAAATCGCAATGCCGAGGCTTCCACCTCAATTTAAGATACCCACTATCCTTTCTCCCATTTGCCAAGCAATTGAAACCACGCTCCGCAAAAGGGCATTTTGAGCTATTATACAGCGGGTATGAATCATCGAAAACCCAATCACCATCAAATACATCACAAAAACCCTTCTTGATGATGAATCCAGATAACAAGCTCCCCCTACAGGGGAATCGACGCAAATAGAGATGGATAACTGATCCAATAACTACAGCAGAAGAAACTATGAAGAAGATTAGGGCAATAGAGTCAAATACCAACCCCGAAACCCACGATTTCCGAGTCCTACTCATTTCCCCCCAAATCCACGATCAAACCTACTTAATTGAAACAAGAAATCGGCGATAACATACGAAACGAAGAGGAAATTGGAGGGGAAAAGAGGCGTAACCGGATTGAGGGGGCGATTCGTTGATGATTCTTCCTTGTTTATAGTCGAATCGGAGAAACCCTAATCCTAGATGTTGAGATCGCACGCGCATGCACACACTCTTTCTCTTTCCCGCTCCCGCGCGCGAAGAATTTGGCGGGGGCGCGGGAAGAGAGGGGTGGGTCCGGTTGGTAGTCCACCGACCGAGGGTATTTTCGGTGTTTTACGATTAGTTTAGTTCTTTTTCTTTTTCTTTTTTTCTTTTTTTTTTTTTTTTTTCTTTTCAGAGCCCACTGTATCTGCTACGGATTGAGGGAAGGGGATCGCAAAATAGATAGTATTTTCTATGTGAGCTGATTGTGTTAGTGGAGCACCCGGTAGTAGGGGTGTAAACGAGTCCAACACGAGCGAGCTAAGATCGACTTGTGTTCAGCTCGTTTAATAAACGAGTCGAATATGAGCTGACTCGTTAAAATATCGAGCCGAAAAATTCAGTTCTTGTTCGGCTCGTCAATAAACGAGCTGAACACGAGCTGGCTCACGAGCTGGCCAACAAACAATAAGTTAAAAAAATTAGATTGAATATATATAAAAAATAATTTTATAAAATCTTATTCATTAGATTTTGATTTAATAATTGAAATTTTACACATAATGAGTCCTTTTATAATTAAGCTCGTATTTATATTGTTATTTTGCTAAAAATTAAATAATAAAAATATATTATATATAATTATTTATTTATATATAAAAATATAAATTATATAAATATAAAATATATGTATTCGAGTTGTTATCGAGCCAAACACGAGCGAGCTGACCCAGCTCGTGCAGCTCACTCGTATTCGGCTCATTTAGTAAACAAANGAAAAATTCATATTCGGCTCGTTTATTAAACGAGCGATTCGATTTCGAGTTTATTTCGAGCTGAATACAAGCTGGCTCGCGAACAGCGAACCGGATTGCCACCCCTATCCAGTAGTGACTAGTTTTTGAAAGATTATATTATAAATATTAGGACTGACTAGGCTAGTTTTTATTATGTTTTATTTTCATGAGAGGTGACGGTGTATACATTACGAATCATGTATGCACAGTATGATTTTATGCTATAGTTTTATTGATGTCAGCTCTGATATTTATTGTAGTAGATATTTAATTATATTTTGCAGGTTTAGACGCATCGTGTGCATAGGGCTCTCCGTACATGCGGTGAATTTATTGGTGCGCCCAAATTTCTGCTGCAACGCGGGACGTGGCAGATTAAATTAAACACGAGCTAACATCATAAGTAATGCAATCTTGTAAGTTGTTCTACGTAGTGGTAGTTTATTGGTTGGTACTAGGAATGTAAATGATGCCCGATCCGGCACGTCCTCGAGCCGGGCTACAGCGCGATGCGAATACTGTAGCCTCCGTGTCAGACAGACCCGGCCCAAGCCTTCTGGCCATGTTGGGCCACTCCTCTGGGGCCCGACGATCCAGCGCGGCACGGCTCGAAACGTGCTTGAACCGTACCGGGTCGAGAAGAGGCGGGTGGCCCGGTACAACACGGCTCGCTTGGGCCATGCCAACCGGGCCAGCACGGCCCAGTCCCCCAAGGCACAAGTGCCTTAGGCCTTGGGGCCTAAGCTTCTAGGGAGAAGGGCAAAAGCTCTCCTCCCAGGGTCTAACCTTGGAATGAGTGATTTTGGTCCAATAAACTAAAGAATTTTGATTCATTAGATCAAAATCTCATTTCATTTTTTTTTCTCAAAAAAAAAAAAAAACAAATTTATTAATTTTTTAAAAAAAATAAATATTTACTATATTATAATTATTTTTATAAATTTTTAACGATTTAATCAAAATATTAATTTAAATAAAAATATTTATTATTTATATTTTAAATTTTATACTAAATTTTTAAAAAAAATATATAAAAATAAATACTTTAAGAGCCCGGCCCGAAGCACGGCCCGGCCCGGCACAGCCCGTGCCTTCCAGGCCGAAGGGCCATGCCGTACCGGAGGCTAGGCAGCTCGACTTGCCATGGCCCAACCCAAAATAGAAGCCGGGCCGTGCCAGGCCGGGCCGGGCTGGCTACTAGCCTGTTTCGGCTTTCAGTACAACCCTAGTTGGTACTATCACATGAAAAATTCTAGAATACAATAGGTATATTGGTGACGTAGCGTAACAAGCCAATCAAATATTTCGTTTTAGGGATATATGTCCCATCATGATTATAAAAAAATATTTTTATTATATTTTTGTTTGAAAAGAAAGAATGTGATTGACTTGTTATTGATGACGTGGTGCCAGTGTGATAGTGTAGAATTCCTCCTATCACATATATTGGACAACCTGGTTTATAGAGGATCCATTACCAACCACAAGAAAGTTTGTTGACAAGTTATTCCTTTTTTTTTTTTNTATTCTTTTTTTTTTTTACTTTTACTGTAGCAAGTAAACTTCTAGAAAGGCCATTAATTGAAACAGTACTTAGTAAATAAAGAGGCTACAGTTGTTTTAATTTTAATATCATCATATATATTAAAACTAATTTTTGGAGGTAAAAAACAGAAGCTTTAATTTAAATTCTTCTTTAAGTGGCTCTACTCTCCATTAATTTCGAAAATAGGATTGTTAATTATTCCTTGAACATGGTCAAAACAACAGAATCATATAAAAATGGTTTTTGAAAAATTTCTTAATATAATATTATTTAGTCGAAATTCATAATCATTCAACATAACTTCAACTAATTTTGAGGACTTAGTGATGTTTGGTTTCTCAAAAAGTTGTGGAAAAACTATTTTCTAAAAAAAAAAAAATCATGAAAAACATTCTTTCCATAGCAAAAATCAGCAAAAAAAAAAGAAACCAGAAAAACTAGTCTTATAAATCGAACGAACTTAAAATCAGTTTGCGATGCAACTCATCCAACCATTTGTACTCTGCTCATTTCTGTACCAAGAGAGGCTTAAAGAACATCTATGCGAAAAGGAACATGCACAAGAAGAACCCAACAGAGGGATACGAACAAAAACATTGTGACAAATCTCCCCGCAGAGAATCGGTCTAATCAACAATATCATTGCTTTACGATTCGTTGTGTCGAACGGCCGACTAAACCGTCTATTAGTGGGAGGCTCCCCATATATAAATTTTTTTCCAAAATATACGTAGGGATGAAGAAACTAAAATTTACATCAATTCCGCAAAGCATTCAACTTCCAGCTCTTAATTGATGGCTATAGGGGTAATTCTCTTCTTGGTAGGCTTATTCGGTGCGGAGTTCTTGGTTGACGTTGATGATGGTTGTGTTCCTTCCCCGGCCTTTGAATCTGTCTCCTTGTCGACTTTGCGCCCAATATCTTCCTTGTCGACTTCCATATTGTCCACCATTTCAGGCTTCAGGCTGCTCATATTTGCATTCCCTTCCACAGATTTCTTTTCATCTATACCCCACAAAAAAAAAAGAAGAAAAAAAGAATGAAAGAGATCATTTAAGGATGAAGTTCAATCAAAACATCAATTGCAACAAGAACCTAATCGTGCTTCCGTGTTCAGCAATTCACTAAGTAAAAAGAAAATGAAAGTTAAGGAGTAAAATGTGATGGCAGTCCTCAAACCTTCAACAAATTGCAATTTGGCGGCTATTAGTCAATTTAAAGTAGATTAGGATGTACTCGGATACCATGTTATGAATATCACGACAAGTGCAATAACTAAACAGTTTAAGCTAATTATTGAGCGAATTGCAACTCATTGAAAGTTCAGGTAATAGCCTGAGTAGAAAAATATGTAATTTCTCCTAAGTATATAATATCTTTTGCCTGTCTATACCTTACACTAAGAATCTTACACAACATTCCTTTTTCCTGTTCCCATGAGCTTTCCTATTAATTTTGGCAAACCAATGTCCTCTGAATGTTAATTGCTATTAAGAGACTAATTATAGGATTGAGGGGAAACGGTGAAGTCGGTCTAATACACTGCCATAATAAGAGAATAAGAGCAAAATTGCACAGGGAAATCATGCACGACAAGCGTCAAAAGGTCAGTAGGTATCTTCTCAACTAGCATACTAGTGTCCTATTTTGTCCTCATAAAGTAATATGTGATGTCTTCAGCATCTTCACAACTTCATCGAGCATCTGAAGAACAAAAGCTTTAACCATCAAAGATTACCTGAGATCGTATAAGTCTGTCCAAGCTCGTCATTCTCAAATTCTATAATAGTACAATACCCATCTCGTGACGACAATGCAAGGTGCTTCGCGTCAGACGACCTAGCATGAGTAAAATGGTAAATCACTTTGGACCAAAAAAATTAAATTTTACATACATACCCCTATGAAATTATGTTTAAAATAAATTAATTACATATATACCATAAAAAATAAATACCCTACGACTAACAAAAACGCCCATCTTAGATAACTATTTTTCGATGACTCCCCAGCCTTAGAAAAGGGTTCTCTTTTTGGGGCTAAAAAACTGCAGTTTCCGGGAGTATTTATAATGTTTCAGATTTTATAGAGGTAATATATATAAACAGATTACTTGTGCAGAGGTGTATGTGCAAAAGCCCCAGCAAAAAATCATCCACGGACCAATAAAAGACAAATTCAAAGTCCACAGAAATCTTAAAAAGTGAAAAAAAAACATTTGCTGCAGCAAGGCATATTGAGAAGGTACTGACCAAGTGATATCTGTGATGGCTGCATAGTGAAGTCCACCAAACACTGCTATTGGGAGGGAGCTTTCGGTATCGTAAATGTAGAGAGAATTCAAAGTAGCCACAGAAAAAATCACTCTATAAGGAAGCTTAAAGAAACCATCTGCCATTATTTAATACAGCTGATTCAGACCCCATAACATGATAAAAACTTGAACAACATCATGTTAAAAGGAACAGAATAAGCTACAGTATTTGTTAAGCCACCTGATTTGGAACCTCGTAGATTGAAAAGAACAGGGCAGAATCGAACAGCCACAATGGGTTTGTTAGCACCTGGGAGTTGTACCGCAGGCCTACAAAATTAGAAACTACTACATTTCAAATTATCTATTTTACATACATCCTAGGAAAATCTGAATTTCTATGTATACTTCTTAAAAAGTTAATTCTCATGTATGTATTATTGTACGTAAAAAAAATTATCCATTTTCAAAGAACTTTTTCTAATACAAAACCAACAAACATACATGAATTGGATGGTGCCCTAACTTATAGGTATTTTGCTAAAAAATTGCATATTCCAGGTGCACATATAAAAATTCAAATTTGCAGGGGCGAAATTTGCTATGGCAGCTGGACTACAAGAATGAGATTGTGGTCTGTCCTATATGAGCTAACGCATAAGGGCACAACTGGAGTTGAAAATGCAGTGTAGTTCCATTTACAAAGTGACCAACTAGAATTGGATTTACCGATAGCAATATGTACAAGTGGTGTAAAGCAAGTGCAATTGGGATTTGAGAACTTGAAAAGTCCAAATTCTTGCATCCCCTTTGAAACAGGATTTCCTCATTCATAGAAATACTGAAACATATAGAACATAGTTCTTCCAAGTAATATGGCGAGTAGATTAAGATGAACTTAGTTATATCTAAAAATGTGCTAGTATTGTTACCTTGAAAGATCTCTCCTAGACAGTATATAAGCAGTGTTAAATGCTTCCGATGCAGAAGAACATTTGTATATACCTGAAAATTTTATTTAGACAGAATTTACATCAGTGAATAGGATCAACAAAGGCAAAGAATAGTGGTTCAAGTTGTGCAATTGTTCATTAAAAAGAAAAAAGGAGAAAAAGTATGAAGGCTTTATAATGTTTCCCTTGCTCACCAATCATTCCATCTAGAACTTGCAAAATGCAAATGAAAGTTAATATGTAACAATTAAGCTGAATCAAATTATCAAATTAACAAAGGTTAGGTTAACTTGCTTGCTAGAGTAGAAGCCAGACAACGTACCAGTTGAACAGTCACTAATGTGCAATATATAACAGAATGCATAACATCGAGGTATACTCAAATGTATGAATGATCAAAGAGAAGCAATTTTCAAACTCATTAAAGGACAAAATATATTGATGATATGATAAAAATATCGAAAAATATGTGCTAGTAAAACAAGTTTACACCTGTACCTGCCGGGACTACCAAAAATGATCCATCAGGCGACCATGCCAATCGCCGGAAGAAGGAAGGCAATGTTTCATCATGAAACAAATGAGTTTTAGGTGGCAGATGCTGAAATAAAGAAGTTGCACAAAACATTATTCTTAAATATATGACCAAAAAATGCAACTAATGACATAGATTGCAAACCTTTGAATCATCAATATTTTGGGGCTCAAACTTTGTCAGTGTATATTGGCACATGAAGTTGATTTTCTCAAAGCCTTTTGATTTGGCTTGAGGCTTATTTGCATATACCCGTAAAGTCCTATCTGAGCTAAGTGAAGCAACATACTGATCCAAAGGATCCCAGGCAACACCCTGAACATAATGCAAATGGGCATCTAAAATTTGATGGACTGAACCTGAAACAAATTATCCATAAATAATATGTTGTCAGGCATTCCATAATCCAAACAGGAAAAATATAATGGGGTCTTTTAGTTTGTTCCTGCAAAAGCATCTATTTACACATATACCCCTGAAAAACCTGGTTTCTATATATACTCCTTCAAAGTGCAGTTTTCTACAAAGATGCCCTTATCTAATTCATGGGTGGAAGTTGGTTTTCTATTGAGTACAAAGGGTATATATCTATGAAATTACGTTTTTGAAGAGCATAATGCAAATTCAGGTTCTGTATGGATATGTGTGTAAGTAGATACTTCAACAGGAGGACATAAATATCCCAACAAAATTTGCCTATCATTGATACCTTTATTAACATCCCATATTATGCAAGAGTTATCAACTGAACCAGAAATGAGGTAAGCAGCATCAGCAGACCACTGAAGGTCAAGAACATCCTTCCGATGAAATCTGATAAAAGACAAAACAAGAAGAGTACAATAACTCTTGCAAGAAAACAGTATTTCCATAGATAATTTTCACATGGAGGATCTTACAATAATGACTTGAGTACTTTCCATGTATGGCCATCATCTGTTGAATGTAGTTTCCAGAGGACTAATTCACCTCCTAAAAAATTGAGGAAGAAACAGAAGCATAACAATTTATATTCTCCGACAAGATGCTAATTCTACATAAAGCATTAACTTATTTTCAAAAAACAAATAATAAAATGATAATATGATAATAAAATGAACCAAAACATACCATCGGCACCAGATGCAAGGTATTCTCCTGTAAAAAGAAAAAGGAAATAGAAAGAGATAGTCACTCTTCTGGCTAGACATCTAAAGGAAAGGAATCAAGAGATTAGTTCAAAGCCTTAACAGATAATGAGACCGAGGAGAGGCGATAATATAATGCCAACACAGATAAAGGGAGGGGAAAAAAGAATAGCTAATATGTTTGTTTCTTCCACAATGTACTCTTTATTCAAAGCAATTCGGGGTGCTGTTTCTTGTTTTAAATAGGATTCAGTAGAAGACCAGATTTTGCCAAATACTGAAGGCCCAAAATTAAACAATTATGTGTGTGAATTTTACTATCTAAGATTATATCTAATAATAGTAACTCTGTCTGCTTTGACATAGTAATTACTAAGTCGTTAAGATGAAGCAAACAATACAAAGGCAGTTATGAAAGATATCACAACCCTCTTCAGTCTTGGTATTTTCTCATAATAGTGTTTTCTACAACTAAACTCTTTCTCTATTCGCTTATTATATTATGTTATACACTTGACCATAGCTATATATGCACTTTATTCACACAATAGATTCCATAGCACTATGATATGAAAGAAGCCACTATCACAATGCCACCATATAAATTCTTTTCCTAACATTATCAATTTTGTGCAGTAACAAACTGTTAGGAGCCGAATTCCCTGGTCTTTGACTCGGTTAAAGACCTCTCTTGGGAAAAGTGTAGGGATGCGGAACGGCTCCGAATAATGACCCTCGAAATCTGCGCCCTTCGACTGGATCAAACGATTCGGCTGATGAGGGATCATATCAGCCAAGTTCGAAGACCTTTACTATAGACTCGGTTCGACTGAAAGAGCCGAATGTACAGAAAACATAGGGTTTTGGGTCGGCTGAGGAGCGGAATGCCTTTATATATTGGAATTAATCTGTGAAACTAATACAAAGGATGAGTGTGCCTGGAGGCATACAGACTCGGTTGATCTAACTTAAAGTTACTCCTAGGAAAAACAGTAAATGTGAGAAAGTAAAAGATTACAAATAGACTAGTTCTAGAAAATGCGAGGACAATGCAGAGGAAATAAAGGTGGTCTTCTATTCTCGGGAAAAAGACTTCTTTTCTGGGCATTATTTGCCTATTTATAGCCCGCCTCTGTTGGTCAGTTATTGCCCCATCCATGATCGGCCACTACCCTATTTTTACGGGCTACTTCAAGCTGATCAAATCCGTACGTAACCACTTGCAGTTACTGTAACTTCTTGCAATTACACCTGGCGGTTACTTAATTTTATTGTCAATGCTCCCGGTGCACACCAAAATCTACTTTAATCCTCGCTCCTAAAGATTTTGGGGTTGAATGGTGCACCAGCATACCACGTGGCCGCGCATTATTGGCCTAACACAAACAAAGCACCTTTGCCAAGAAAATGCATCAAAGCTAGCAGGATGAATCATGCCTGAGAGTGTCATGAAGATCTGAGCAGTATAGTAGATATTCTCAGGTTAGTTAAATTTACTGATAAGACTGATATCTTCATCCACAATACTAAAAATGAATTTTTGCAGATCGCAATCACTAGTCAGAATATTTCTTCCCCTTCAATCTCATTCCACTTTACAGAGTGGACGATAATAGCATATATTGCAAACCAAACAAGACTGATAGATCATCAGCACATGGTATGCTCCATTTTGTAGGAAGAGTGCACTTAGTTTTACTATCCAAGTTGAATATTAACCCCGATAAATGGGCCAATTACAAAAGGGTCATTCATAGTCAACAGGACTCTACGGAAATACCAATCAGACTGGAGATTAATAGTTATGTTATGTAGAAATGGGGGGAAAAAAATGTTTTAAAAATGTATTTGCCAGAAAATATCATTTCTTTTATAGTTGATCCTTTGGAGAGAAAACTCAAACTCTGATAAAAGTTGATATGATTTGGTACATGCTCTCACCAGATGGGGAGAATCGGAGTGCATTTACAGCAGAAGTATGGTATGAAAGGCTGTTTTGATAGGAAGCTGTTGGAAGTTTCTTCTCTGATTCTTCTGAAGCTATAGACCATATCTGCAGACAAAGCGAAGATAGACCACTAATTAATTATATAAGGAAAAAACACAATAACATCATACTGTAGAGTCTTCAGATAATCTTAGAAAAATAATGATAGGGAGGATTAACAAAAGTTGGCAGAATATTTAGCATGAAAGATAAGCTAATGTGAGCTAGGATGGGGTGCTATTAATAGCACTGAGCCTTTTGTGCTGTAGAGTCATTTTCAATGCTAGGGCATTCGTTTTGACGATCAATGCCGTTAAACATGATAGCGTGTTTGAACTTCATAGATTCTGAATTTTTTTTGTAACTTTTCAACACCATTTACTAAGTAATCAAGCGGTCACAAAAGTGACAATTTAATGGCTTTTATGAGCTGCTTTCTAGTTTAGCTATATAGAAACAATCCACATTGGTTGAATTTTTTAGAGAAATTTTTTTTTCTTTAGGATAAGATTTAAAACTTCAATCTTGAATTTGAAATTTCGATCCCCTATTTCAGAAGGTTGTTCAGTTTTGACCCTTCATTTTCTAGCAAGTTGATGAACTAGAAAATGATTTTCAAAAATCACGAAATTTGGATCCCAGAATGTGCAAATATCGTAAATCATTTTTAACGCTATTGATTGTCAAACTGGATGACCCATCATCGAAAACCAGTCTATAGCACGAAGGCTTGGTGCTTTTAATACCACAGTAGCTCAACTATGCTAGTAGATCCTAATAAGAAGCACAATTCTGCTAATTCTTTGTGACGGCCCATTAGTCCCACATCGAATAATATGGGAGAATATGGAGGGTATATGACGAGCATACTAGAACTAATAACTGAGCTTTAGCATTTTTCGCTGGTGGTTGATGGTTTGGGCCCAACAAGTTATTAATGTTAGTGGGCCAGATCGTTACATTATCTACATTTTCAGAAGACATTTGCTATAACACATCACGTTAACATTTTTATTATTGAACCACTAATACTCCACAATTTGAGTAGACCCATTTGCTACAAAACATAGAAATAGCATCTTTATTATAGAACTACTAATACTCCACAATTTGAGTAGACCCATTTGCTACAACACATAAAAATAGCCTCTTTATTATAGAACTACTAATACTCCACAACTTGAAAAAAATGCATTTGCTGGAACACATCAAACTAGCATCTTTATCATAGAACTACTAATACTCCACAATTTAAGAAGATTTTTTTGTTGTAACACATCAAAATAGCATCTTTATCACAAAACTACTGATACTGCACAATTTGAGAAGACCATTTGCTATAACACATCAAAAACGGCATCTTTATCACAAACTACTAATACTCCACAATTTGACAAGACCCATTTGCGACAACACATCAAAATCGCATCATTATCACAGAATCAAAACAACGGGAGGCGAAATCAAAGAGGCGAAAGGTAAACTCCCACCTTGATATCGTGATCGCTTCCCCCGGTGGCGAGAACCCGAGACTTCGGGTGGAAATCTAGGGTTAGGACCGGGTGGGCGTCGTGCCAATTGATCTGAACCGTCCCTCCCTTCATCCTCCGCCGCTACCTAGATCCCTCTAGGGTTTCTTCCACCTTCGCCTCGAGCTCTCGTCCGATCGGAGCTTAGACGAGGAGCTAGGGTTTGGGTAGCTTTGGGGATTTTGGGCAGCGGGAGGGAGATTTTGGCGCCCTTTTCCTGGGATTGGAGGCGGGAAGGAGAGAAAGGGTGACAAGCGAACCGGCAGTGAGAATAAATAGTGAGAGTTCTCAGTCACGTGATGCTCACGAGGAGACGCCCAGTGGTATAAATTGCACCACGGTCCCTAACCTTTTACCTTTCTCACCTTGGATCCTAATTTTTTTTTCTTTTCTAGTAGGACACTCGTCTTGACACCAATCTTGAAATTGGTGGATACTTTGTAAATATTAGTTTTGAAATAAATGTGCCACTTAGTTTTGCTATAAATTGTCTTTTTGTTTTGTTAAAATGAATTATTATAGTATAAAATAGTGTGTGTATTTTAGTATTTCTAGAAGTGTCTTTTAAATTTTCTTTGAAAATTATAAGTAGGGCTGGCAAATGAGCGAGCCGGCTCACGTTGGACTCATGTTCGACTCGATATTTGGCTCGCTTGAGCTCGACTCGAAATTAAATGAGCCGAGTTTAAACAAAAAAAAAGGCTCGAAATTTATTTCAAGCCGAGCTTGAGCATTATTCGGCTCGTTCGAATTAGACTCGAAAAGCTCGAAAAGCTCGAATATATATATATATATATAGTAGAACTACTGTGCTATCGAAAGTATAGAAGATCTGGTACTTTCGATTTTTTGATTCTTAGATCAACCCCTTTAATCATTTCTTATCTTTGGATTAATACTATTATTACATTGTAGGAACCACTCAATCCTAGGGGTATTATTTAATCCTAGGGGGGACCGCAATCATCTCAACCATATAATTTTGCATATAATTCTTAATCAAAAGGTCAAAAATTCGAAAACATCAAATTCTCTATATTTTTTATAGCATAGTAGTTCTACACTATATATATATATATATATATATATATATATATATATATATATATATTTTAATTATATATAGGCTGANGACTAAATAATCTCAGTTTAGTTAAAATTGGGCAAATATTGTTGGCCCATAAAAACAAATCCAATAAACAAATAAAAGAGCAAAATTTTACTAAATTTATACATTTTTCCTTTCTTTCTTCAGAGCTCTAAATTTTCAATATGTTTCTCTCTTTTTCTTTTTCTGTCTCTCACCCTAAGTAGCCAAGCCGGAGGCCCTCCAAGTTACCAAGTAACAGCATATGCCCGTCATTGCCTACCTTTCTATTAATTGTATGCTTGAGAAAATATACATAATATTTTTAAAATAAAAAATTATTATTCATATAAAATTTTAATTTTAGTTATATATGATTGGATAGTTTAATCCAATATTTATCTATATAATTTATTTATTTTTGACCGCATAAATGAAAATGAATAATATGGAGATTGAAGGTGGAAGATAAGACATGTGAGGCTGAAAAGATTAGATATTCAAGTCATAAATTATCTTTCTTCATATTATAATACTATATTTTATATAATTATTTTGTACTTTGAACTATTAGATATATTTTTGTATCAAATTATAGATAATTTTCTATACAAATTAAACTATTGATTGTATGATGTTGGGAATTTCAAGCGGCTCGTTTAGGGCTCGAGCTCGCTCGACTCGAAATTAGGCTCGCTCGAGCTCGGCTCGAATTAATTTCAATCCAAGCTTGAGCTTAAATTTAGGCTCGAAATTAATTTCAAGCCGAATTTGAGCCGAGGTAAGCTCGCTCAAGCTCGGCTCGTTTCCACCCCTAATTATAAGTGAATTAATGCGTATGAAAGTTGAAAGGTGCTTTGTAAGTTTAAATATATATATATATATATATATATATATATATATATATATATATATAACAATTTTAAGATGATAAATAAGTCAATTTGAGTTGAAGTTTCTATTTTTATTGGAGAAGAGGGATTTCTTCTTGCTTATATTTCTTAAGTGAATTTCCTGTGAGATAAGAGTGTTATTCAACTATTATGTTGGTGGATTCTGCATAATGGTGAGTGTGCTTTAATTTGACGTGGTGGATTCTATGGTGGGTCGAGTGTTTATTGAGTCGTATTTGTTCTATTTTCGCATCCCCTCTAAGTTCCGACGCCATATCTTTATATTTTATTATTATTAGATATCATTAATTTTGACATAATAAGTCACGTAAATTTTAAAAATCTCAATTATAGTCTGATAGGCTTCGATCAATTTTATCATAAACTTATTCAAAATTCTAAAATAGATTAGTGGCTTACTCAGTTTGATTCTATAAGCTCGAATACTTTAAAAGACATAGTTTTCGATCGATTTTGTGTGTGAGGTTGAGGTGGTCGTTGGTGCAGAGAATGACATTGGAGATGGTGAGAATGAGCTCGTAGCGATGGGCACACAATTATGAGAAGAGACTAAGAATTTAAAAAAAAAAGTTAAAATTAACAAAATATTCCTATCAATATCCGTTTTTTCATGTTTTCCTCATGTCATTAAAAAACATACAGTTTAAAAAATATTTAGAGGGAGATACGGTGTGACAAAATAACCAAATTGTCTTCATATTTTTCATCTCCTCTCCCATCCTCCCCCCATTCTTGCTCATCCCGGCGGCGAAGGAGGGTGAGGGCGTGTGTCTGGGCATGGATCGAGAGGTGGGCGAGAGCGAGGCGGCGGCCGAGGGCATGGATGAGGGTGTCAGAAATATTTTGGGTGTAAAAAATAAGATATAAACGGAACCCTAACGAAATGCTGACGGCGGGAGCTGAAATGAACATTTTTTATTTTTCAAATGAGTAAAGTGTAGATTTTTAAATAACAGAAGGAAAAGTTAAAAAGCGGACACAAATTTTATGTAATTTAGTAAAAAAATAAGTAAAGAATAGAAACTAATGGTGCAAAAACCTAGACGATAAGAATATGATTGTGAAGAAAAAAGGAAAAAGATTGGAAAGAGTAGATGGGATTAGACCAATGTCTTCATCTATTAAACTATTTTTTATTTTTTTAAATTCTTTCAGACTTTAAGCATCCCACCCCACTACTCTAACCAAACAAAATACTATTTTACCTACTATCCTTCTTATCCCATCTACTCCAACCAAACACTATTTTATCAATACCTGGACTAAACCCAATTCTCAACCAAATACAAAATTAGTCTAACTCCATCTTAACCCTGAACTTAAGCTTATCTTTAAAATAATTAATTTTTACTTAATTCCGAACCAAGCGGTTAGAAAACAATTGTATCTTATAACTTAGCAAATAGAAAACCCTTGTTTGGGCATCATTTGAGAGGCTTTCACAAACCCGATCCACTTTCCGTGAAACATAAATTATGGTGGAAAACTACATGTTTTGAAATGTGCTACAGGTGAGGGGCTCACCATAAATTTTCCACCTCTCCCTGTTGCCCACGAGGAATTCTACACTGTCATACTTGCACCATATCATCAATAACAAGCCAATTATATCCCTTTTTTTCAAACAAAAGTAGAATAAAAATATTTTTTTACAATCATTACGGGACATATATCTCTAAAAGTAAAAATTTGATTGATTTGTGACGCCACGTCACCAATGGACCCGGTGCATTCTAGAATTTTTCGTTGCCCAACCAAAAAGCTCCCCGTCGATTAATTCTCCGTAGAACCGCTTTATTTATATTTTATACTCCGGTGGATCGTTCGATTCTTCTTCTTCTTCTTCAGCTTCCCACACTCCACCGTCTCCTTCTCCGGCCCCAACCCCTTCCCATCAATGCGGAGCCGGAGCCCCTTCTCCTCCTCGTCCCCCACCTCCGCCGCCGCCGACGAGAGCCACCACCCCCACCACCCCGCGCCGCCGCCGCCGCCGCCGTGCACCCGCCTCCACCAGATCGGCGCCGTCGCCCTCGTCGTCGCCACCTTCCTCCTCACCCGCTCCCTCGATCGCCTCTCCTCCTCCCCCCTCCTCCCCGCGCCACAAACCACCGCCACCGCCTCCTCCTCCTCCTCCGACGCGCTCTTCGACGGCGCCGGCGCCCTCGCGTGGCCCCAGCGCGGCTACGGGCCCCGCCTCGACCTCCGGATCTACGTCTACGACGAGGCCGAGATCGACGGCCTCCGCGAGCTCATGCGCGGCAGGGACGGCCGGATCTCGCCCGATTCCTGCGTCAAGGGCCAGTGGGGCACGCAGGTGTAATTCTTGGATCTTCTCCCTCGTTAAAAATCTATAGGATGCCCCTTCTCTTGATTCAGATGTTGCTTTAGATCGTTTGTTCACTTCATATTAACTGAGTAATGCATAGTTACTGAATAATGCTTGTTACTGGTGAATCACTCGAACTCTTATTGTAAGATGCTACAGAAAATCAGTTGTTTCACATGGTATAGTTCTTAGAACTCTATCAAATAAAGATCTATAGAATGTTGCTTCTCTTTTGTTTGGATGTTGCTCGGCTACTGGTTAGATAGTGTAAGGAATTAGGGCTTTTGGTGGGAAATTACTTGAATTATTATCAGTTAGGTTTTAGGGCTGCTTGATGTCCGGTATAAATATCGTGTGACATGCTGATGCGGAAACTTTCATGTATTTCCGCTTATTTTGGTAATTTTCCTTGTCAGAATGTTCAAATTGTGATGCTTCTCAAATAATGCTTAATAATATGCTTGCTGCATTGCTTCAGTTCTCAATATTTGTCAACTTTTGTATTATGCTAAGGGTTTGGAAGAGTTTTGCAATCATTTTAGTTGCATTTCTTCAACGCTGCTCGTATTTTTCCATTGAAGGGTCAACCGCTTCTGCTCTGTTTCTTAGCCTTTCCCCTTTTGTGTGTTTCTTTTAGGTCAAAATTCATCAGCTATTTCTCAAATCAAGGTTTCGGACGTTAAGTAAGGATGAGGCAGATTTCTTCTTTGTTCCAGCTTATGTTAAATGTGTTCGGATGATGGGTGGATTAAATGATAAAGAGATCAATCAGACGTATGTGAAGGTAAATTTATAATGTTGCTATCTTCATCTGAATTTTCAATGCTTAGTATCAAATTAAATGCCGATAGGGTGCTTAGCATTCTACAAATTGTGAGATACTTCTCTATTTGATGTGTGATGTTTGGGTCATGTTTCTGTTGCTTCGTGTAGAAATAAGTGGGGCTTCCTTATATCTTATGGCTTACTTCATTACATTGTTTTAATTGGAGTAGCTTCTAAAGAATGCCATATTGAACCTGCTTATAGTTTTCCTGTGGAATTTAGGTTCTAAGTCAGATGCCATATTTCCGTTATTCAGGAGGACGTGACCACATTTTTGTCTTCCCTAGGTATCATCTTATCCACTTGTGACACGATCATTCATTGTTATGTCCTCTCCACATATAACTTGCATGTTCTCGTGGTCACTATCTCATGTATTTCGCATGTGCCGAATATTCATTTTTTAGTTATGTAATCATACCTTTTCTTATGAAATGCAGTGGTGCTGGCGCTACGTTATTTCGGTCCTGGGCAACATTTTTAAATCGTTCTATCATTCTTACTCCGGAGGTATCACATCAATTCAACACTCTATCATTCTTACTGATCTTTGTGTCCACGAGTTGTTTGCACGTACGCATCCCAGCATTTGTTGGACTATTTTCTCAGTGTAGAAACTAGTAATTGAAGAAAGATCATGGGGATTTATGTAATGCAACATATAGGTCGTTTGATGCCAAAGTGAGCTTTCTTCATAAATCGAGCAGAATTATGAATTGAAATGGTCTGAGAATACATGATGACCTTGGTAGTAATAAAGAGGAAAAGCTTAAATAGAACTAAATGGTGGGAAACTACACAGATTGCTTAGATTCTTGTCGCACCATACTAGGACTCATGGTTTGAATAGGCGTGCTTAGGCACTTAGGCTTAAGGCCGCAGGCACCTTGGCACTTAGTTTCAAGGCACCAAGTTTGCACCTTGGGGCTTAAAAATGCGCCTTGACCTAGGTGTGGGCCTTGGCCTAGGCACAAAGTCCCAATTAGTGCCATCCAGCTAAGTTACAAGTTTCAAGTGTCGAATGTGGATTTTGGATGTCTATCTACAAGAGTGTAGAGACCCCAAATGCAGGTCTTGAACGTGTAGGTACATAGTTAAGCTAGAGGCTTGATGATTTGTGATTTTTTGCATTCTTAATGTACCAATATGCATCAACTGAGTGATGATTTTTTTTTATGGGAATTTAGTTTTGGTACTCTGTTATTTTTTTGAATCCTAACTTGCAATTTCTTTTTGTGATATTAATATAGCCTTTTGATGAGTTTTTATATTTATTTTTTAATGTCTTCCTCAAGTGCATGCCTTGCGACTTCCGTGTTGAGTTTTGCCTAGGCTTTAAGAGCCCTTGCATCTCGATGCGCCATGTGCCTATTAAAACTATGCTAAGACTACAATGTGATATTTCTTATTCTATGATTTTATGCCTTCATCATATTTGTATATTATATAGCATGTTATGCTTGTAGTTAATATAAACATTGATTTATCACCACATGGAGATGGCTGCCATCAGACATCCTGAATGTGTTTGTATTCAGATATTACTTGTAAGAACTATGACCATAACTAGAGTTCATGCAATTTTTTGTGTTTCAAAAAAAGTTAATGTATACCGCATGATTTTCATTCTCTCCATTATTTAATTCATATTATTTAACCTTTTCTTTTATTTGCATATATTGGCCATGATATTTCACATTGTGTGAAGCTCTGCCTGTTATATATCCCAGGCAATGATTTTGACATTTCTTGAGTTATCTGGTGTTTTTTTTTAGGGTGACCGGACAGATAAAAGAGATATGAGTGCTTTTAACACATGGAAGGATATTATTATCCCAGGTAATGTTGATGATGGGATGACAAAGTTTAATGGGCCGTGCTTGGTCGAACCAATCCCTTTATCAGAAAGAAAGCACTTGGCAAACTTTCTTGGACGTGCACAGGGTAAGGCTGGTCGTCTCCAGTTGGTGGAGCTTGCCAAGCAGTATCCTGACAAGGTTAGGCTTTATTACCATATTTTCTTTTTTATTTTAAGATGAAAATAAAAGTTGTAAAGTTATTTCAGAAGTTCTTTCATATAATTGTTTGAAGTGGTTTTGTAACGCTCAATTTGCTTGTGATACTGTTTTATATTGTTTTACTTCCGTTCCTTCAGACCGTATGCAATATTGATTTTAAATACAGTTGGAATCTCCAGAATTGAAGTTTAGTGGCCCTGACAAATTGGGGAGGATTGACTACTTCAATCACTTGAGGAATGCAAAGTTTTGCCTAGCTCCACGTGGCGAGTCATCGTGGACTCTTCGCTTTTATGAAGCTTATTTTGTGGTCTCTCTCTCTCTCTCTCTCTCTCTCTCTCTCTCTCTCTCTCTCAACCTAGCCATTTCAGAGAATTCACTTTCATTTGTATTTGTGCTGTATAAAATAGCTATTTTGTGAGAGAATTTAATTTATTTTTCTGATTTTGCAAGATTGTTCCACTTTTTTTGTTCTTGCAACTTTTTTTTTAATGGACCAATACACCTCTGACGGAAAACCTCTCATTTATCTGTCAGAAGGAAGGTTCAGAGTATTTTAGTCAATAAAGAAAGATTTAGGTTCAAAATTCCAGAAATAAAATAAGTGGATTAAAGTTGCAAAATCGAAAAAATCTTGGATTTTTTTTGCATAAAAACCTATTTTATTTCTAGAAGCTACTAAATTTGCATTTTGAGCTCAAAACAACCTCCTAATCAACCATAGATTTCTGCCATGTGGATGACAGGAATGCGTGCCGGTCATTCTGTCGGATCAAGTTGAACTACCTTTCCAGAATGTGATCGACTACAGCCGAATGACAATTAAGTGGCCATCAACTCGAATAGGCCCCCAACTTCTCGAATACCTCGAGTCAATACCTGGTGAGTCTTCTCATGTTTCCACCTAGGGAATATTTAGCCTGCTAGAGCATGTGCATAAGAGCTATTTGAGTAAAACTGTTAAAGAAGTACCAATAACTTCTAATTGAATCTCCTCAAGAAGTTCTTTATGCAATAGAAGCAAAAGTTTCAATCCGAAGCTTTTGCTTTCGGAGCCTAAAAGCTCGTTTTAGCATCCTGCAACTATAGAATCTCCAGACTTTAGCCAAGAGGCTTTGTGTTTCACCCAACTTAGCTTGCATGTTTTAGAGTAGAGAAGCTTTTATAGCAGCTAAGCCATAATGGGTTCATGACTCCACTCTCTCTCTCTCTCTCTCTCTCCTGATACCATAATTTTTACCATGTCAGATGAAGAAATAGAGAAGATGATAGCTCGGGGCAGAGAGGTGAGATGCTTATGGGTTTACGCCCCAGAAACTGAGCCGTGCTCGGCTATGGTAGGAATACTGTGGGAACTGCAGAGAAAAGTCAGGAGATTCCATCAATCCTCTGAAACATTCTGGCTTCACAATGGATCGATTATCAACAGAGATTTGGTCGAGTTTCACAATTGGAGAACACCTGTGCCTTTGCCCTGATAAATTTTTTTACAGAGCTGTAGATTCTCTTGGATTAGATAGATTTCTCTTTGTTACCCTTTTTTGAATGATATTTTTGTGCTTAAAAAGCTGTATCTGTCCACAGCCTTCTTCTTTTTCAAAGCCCTGGCATTTCTTTCTGAGGATTTGGTTTAATTAGCCTGCTGAGTTCAGAATCTCCTTCTTGAAACATGTTTCAATCAGAGAAAAGATAGAGCGCTTGGTGATAGTTGTCGTGCTAGTACTGTAATTTCTTCTTTTTTAAAAAAATTTGAAAGATTATTATAAAATCTTAGCAAGTTTTGCCTCCTCTAGCTTAAGGTGATGAAATCGCTGATGGAGCTACTCCGGAAAGAGTGCTTTCGTATATGAGTACTGTAACTTGTTTCCATTTTTTTCATCAGCCCATGTCTCGCCGGCACTGTGCTTCTGGTTTTGTTTTTTTCAATGCTTCAATGTGTGTGTCTGTTTTCATGTGGGCTCATTTTCATTGTATGTTGTTGCTTTACAATGCTTTTGTTAGTTTATTAGTCTTGATGCATGCAGAAAGTATCTTGCGAGTAAGAATTTTAAGTGTCGTGATACGGGATCGTGCTAGAAGCTTATCGATATTGTACGGCACGGTGTGTGCTAGTTATGAAAAATACATGTGTGCCGACACATAATGGTATAAGAGATTTATTTTAAGTAGTAATAAAATATGTCAATTATTTATTATATATTTTTATTAACTTTTTGAATTTTATTGAGAAAATTATTTATTTATTTATAAAATAAAGGATTTTGAGTTGTGTCATCGGCATGTGAGTTATATTGTACTGATATCTGACATGATACGGTAAGATGGATGCGATTCGTAACGATAGATATTTAAATCCTTACTTGCAAGTATGCCTCCAGATTTGTTCGTGCAAGTAAAAGTGAAGATGTGCTCATTTTTGAAAACGAGGATTGATCTACTCGTCGTCTTCCTTAAATAGGAAGAAAATGAAATGCGAGGAAACTTAAAAAGAAAAAAAATTGTATTTATCGGTTAAAAAATGTTGGTGACGATAGTTTAAATTTTCAAAAACATAGTTTATCGTTTACGAGTCCAAAAATAAATATCAACAGTATTCCTGAGTCGAACGAGGGACTTAATTTGAAAACAAAAGAAGAATACTTGAGGCCTACGTTTTGATAAATTCTCGTTGCGTGTGATGACGTGGCAAACCACTAAACCCATCTCGACCAATAGGAATTCCCTTCAAGGGAAGTGGGCCCCACGGGTTCGTCATCTTCAATCCGCACCGTCCATCGCCACTCCGTCAAAACACCTCCAATCCCAACCGTCCATTCTCTCTCCTCCCGTCCCCGACTCCCGAATAAAACGCGAAACCCCCTCCAAACCCTCGTCTCTCTCCGCCCCCTCCTCCCCCACCTTTCTCTCTTTCTCTCTCTCTCTCGATCAACAATGGCGGAGGGAGCCGAAGCCGCGGCGGAGGCCATCGCCTCTCTCTCCACCTCCGACGCCCCAAGCAAGAAGTAAACCCTCTGTTTCCTCTCTCTACTGCGCCTTATCTCTCTCTCTCTCTCACACTCTCTCTCTAACGCACTTTCTCTCTCTTTTTCCCGTCGTTTCTAGCGCCCTCAAGAAGGAGCTGAAGAAGAAGCAGAAGGAGGAGGAGAAGAGGAAGAAGGAAGAGGAGAACATGAAAAAGAAGGTCCCTTTCTAACCCTACGCATCTTTTCTCCCCATTAAAGATGTCACCTTTTGCTGCTCAATTTCGTGTGGATTTGGACCGAAATTCGTTGTATCCTGTCTCTTCAGGCTGCCGAGGCGGCGAACCCGCAGTCTCAGAAGGCGTTGGCGGCCGCCGATGACGAAGATATGGACCCTACGGTTTGTTCTTCGAACCTATATTCTGTATAGGTGAAATGGTAGAAACCTTATTTGAACTATAGCGCATTTTGAGATTGGTGTTTGAACATTTAAGAACTTTTATTTTACCAAATGTCCCAACTTGTTATTGACTTTTCTACTGAGTATTCAGTTCAGGTATCTATTTCACAAATCATATTAGCTTATCTGTTAGAAGAAAACCTCTCAGTTATAATTGTGTTGGTGATTTTGATCCCTGAGGTAGTGCCAGGGATAGCCATGGGAATAGCACAATTCCACCATGCGGCATGGAATTGATATCCCAAGGGATAAACTTGCTATTGGGTTATCTCTCGCCAAACAATTTAGTGTTTGGGGATGCTATCCCCGCCCTGTTCGCCAACCAAACACTTCCTTGAGGTTCAGGTACCCATTTCAAAAATGCTTTATATTTAAGGTAAGGTATGTACGTGGGTAAATTGAGATGCATATAATCTGTTTGATAAAATGCCTCTGATTGTCATTGGTGGTGGCAGCAATACTATAACAATAGGCTCAAGGTGCTTAGTTCTTCGAAGGAGGTCGGTGTTAACCCGTACCCGCATAAGTTTCAAGTGTCCATGACAATTGTGGAATATGTGGAGAAGTATGGAAGTTTGAGTGATGGGGAGCACCTTAAGGAAGTTGAAGTTAGTTTAGCAGGTAGAGATGCAGTGTTTCATGGAATGTTTTCTCAAATGAAGATGGTGCTTCTTTGCATGCTTTTCTTTTTACTGTTTTCGATGGTAAAATCTTTTTTTTTTTTTTTCAAAATCTCTTGTAGGGAGGATTATGAACAAGAGAGCTTCTTCGTTAAAGCTTTTCTTTTATGACTTACATGGCAGCGGGGCTAAAGTTCAAGTGATGGCAGATGCCAGGTATCAATCACTTACTTGGGCCATCTTTCTGTGGCATCTTTTCTTGATGAATTTATGAAATGTTATTCTCTTCATTACAGCACTAGTATTGTTAGATCAGAGCTGTCCTTCTAAGGATTGCAGTAGTTTGAATTGATTGGGCAGGCTTTCTCCTTTTACAAGCTGGTTTCAACACTTATCAAATGGCAAAACTTATAACCTTTTGTATTAATACAAACCTTTTTAGCATGTATCAATTTTTTAAAGAGGGTAGGGTGCATACGTAAAACCAAAAGGTGAACAGAATAAATGTCATAATTGCTTCTAATTCCTTGTCAAATGATATCAAGAAAGCAATCTACTGGACAATATTATTATTTGTTTTATAAAATATTTTACTTGGTATCTTTTCAAAATTTTTATTAGGGACTCTGACATGGATGAAAATGAATTCTCCAAATACCATGCTGGTGTCAAACGTGGTGATATTGTTGGCATCACTGGCTATCCAGGTTAGTTAATTAGCGTCAACATTCTTGCAGTAATTTTAAGCTTCTTTTCTCGATTGACATTTTACCCCTTCATACTTCACTGATGGTGTCATCTAATCAGTCTGCTTGTTAGTCTGTTTTTGTTATTATGAGAACATAACATCTTGATCTGTCCTTGTGATTTGTCATGCTGAAGTAAAGAGGCATAAATTTGTCCAGTGAGACAGTAGAATAAAATGTTTCTGGGTTGACAAAATTTATTTATATCTGATTCAGGATGCTTTAAGTAGTAATTCATGTTTGCAGGTGCATTATTGTTAAGTTGCTGTTTCTGTGCTACAGGTAAGAGTAAGAGAGGAGAACTCAGTATTTTCCCCAAGAAGTTTATTGTCTTATCGCCTTGTCTTCACATGATGCCAAGGCAAAAGGCTGGCCCTAGTGTTGCTAATGCTTCCGCAAAGGTGAGCATATGAGCAAAGAAATAAAATCACGTTGTGGCTTTGATCCATGCTGAAAATAGTTGATCTCCTGCTCTTATTTCCTTAAATTGCACTTTGACCGCAGAAAAATGAAGAAAGACCAACACCTTATGTGTGGGTTCCAGGAATGACTAGGAATCCTGAGACATATGTTTTAAAAGATCAGGTATATGACTCAACTTTATGAGTACAATTACAAACTGAAATGAGTATAGTCTATATAGGTTTAAATTATTTATAATTTGAGTACAAATGTTTAGATTATTCATAATTTTGTTTTTCAAATGTTGGTTAAATGTCACTCTCCTGTTGCTCTTGACTGCAGTATTACTGTTTCTAATTGCATTGAACACTGGTGCTCTTACACTATTCGACTGTATTTCATACCAAGTCTTCATGTGTCCTATATGCTTGTCGATGACTTTTCCTTCCTCTACTTCAATTATTACTTTGGGCTTCTACATATATGGATAAAAATACTACATCAACTTGAGATTTTACTAGCTGATCGAAATACACAGCAATAAAAAAGAAGTTATAGTAACTGAGGATTGAATTGAAGCATAGTTGGTGTTCAGCCGTAGATTGCTACTGGTTCTAACTGACTTTGATCCATGGATAAAACTTAATTATGGTTTTGAGTTTTGACTGTTCAACAAGCCTACCACTCTTTGTTCTTCATAGGGATTTTTTCTGAAAGATTAAAAAAAATGATATGAATGTATGTCATTTTATAATTTCTTGTAACAAATCTTTCTCTCTTCCTGTGGTACTTTTCTGAATCACTTCAAACAAAATAATGTATTGTAACTAGTTCTTGGTTTATTGGCCTTTCTTGTAAATTGGCTTGGTAGCTTAACCACTAGATGATCAAATTGCTATGTTGGATGGCTTGTGGGTAAATGTTGATGGAGATTTTACTTTTAGATTGTTTTGTTTTATAATTTGATCACACCATTTTTACCTTTTTTATGACATTATTTTAACTATTGGCTGTTTAATATACTTTTTCTGTTGATATGCTTGTCAATTGCTCATTTCTTTGGTTAACTTCTATTGGAACGTTCACCTTTTGTCATGATAGGAAACACGATATCGCCAGAGATATCTGGATCTAATGCTAAATCATGAAGTTAGGCAAATATTCAGGACTCGTGCAAGGATCATCTCTTATATCCGGAGTTTTCTCGACAATCTTGGTTTCCTCGAGGTTGCTCCCTCTCTCCTGTCCCCTTAGAAGAATATTTGATTTGGCTAAATTGCAAAAACCCTCCTGTAAATAGCATCATTTGCACTTTGCCCCTAAAAATATAAAAAGTAATATTTAACTTCCTGATTTTTAGACCTTTAGCACTTAACCTGCGTCCTGTCACATCTTTTGTTCAGGATTTATTAGGTAGTCTCAAAATATAATCTAAAAGACCCATTTCATCCCTTTTTATGGTGGAAAATATTATGCTTATGGACTTCTAATACTTTCTGAGTGGAAAGATGTGACAGTAAGGGTCTTATATGCTAATATTCTGAAAATTAAGGGTTTCTTGCCTTCATTTGTATTGATTTTCTTTACTAGTTTTAAATGCATTTTCTTCATACTCAGGTGGAAACACCTATGATGAACATGATCGCTGGTGGGGCAGCTGCCAAGCCTTTTGTCACCCACCACAATGAATTGAACATGAAATTGTACATGCGCATTGCTCCCGAACTCTACCTCAAGGAGTTGGTTGTTGGTGGTCTAGATCGTGTCTATGAAATCGGAAAGCAGTTCAGAAATGAGGGGATTGATTTGACCCATAATCCCGAGTTCACCACATGCGAATTCTATATGGCTTTTGCAGATTATAATGATTTGATGGCAGTCACAGAACAGATGTTAGCCGGTGTGTATAAGTCTGTGAAATCACTATAATTACAGTTGTTCTTAATGTTAGTTGAACTTTTGTAATGTTTACATATATGCCCCTATAAAAACACCGATTTATACGTATTCCTCTGCAAAAGATGATTTTTTATGTATATTCTTCAAGAACTCACTTTCTTACATACATGCGTCGAACTTGTGGCAATGCCTCCGCCAAAAATCATTTTATAGTACAAAATGACTTTCGACCCATTAATTGAATGACTCTTGACTTAAATTATTGATATTTTTGTTAGAAGCTGCAGCAGTGAGGGGGCATATCAGAAATTTGATTTTACAGGGATATAGGAATAGATGATTTTGCAGGGGTATATATATGTAATTGCCCTTGATTAGGGTTTTCTTTGCTGAAACAATGAACAGGAATGGTGAAGGAACTAACAGGTGGTTATAAAATAAAATACCATGCCAATGGAGTTGACAAAGATCCAATAGAGATTGATTTTACTCCGCCTTTCAGGTATAATCTCTTTTTTCCATTTTGTTTAATTAATGTAGTTAGCCATTTTTATTTCGTAATGACATATATTGGTTGCTGTAAATTAGGAGGATTGACATGATTGAAGGACTGGAGTCTATGGCAAATCTTGATATACCGAAAGATCTTTCTAGCGAAGCTGCAAATAAATACTTGGTAGATGCATGTGCAAAGTTTGATGTCAAATGCCCACCACCTCAGACAACAGCAAGATTATTAGATAAGGTTATTCTCCATTCAATTACATTTCTTGAGAAATTTGAAGGAAGGTATGTTTTGTCGGGTTTGTTGCATTAAGGGGCAGTAAGACTATTGAAGAAGCGAACTAATGAAGCAAGATCTGAGCTGAAAAGAAACTGTGTGGGGCTTTGTTGCATTAAGGGGCAGTAAGACTAGTGAAAGAAGCGAACTAATGAAGCAAGATCTGTGTGTGGAATTTCAGACTCTTTGGCCTAGTTTCTGGAACAAATTCTGTTGTTTGAAAATTTATAGCCTGGCTGAAGAGGTCCTTACGACCTAGAATTCTGTAAATAACTGTATGATGAGTTTTGCTATTTGCTTTTGCAGCTTGTTGGGCATTTCCTGGAGGAGACATGTGTGAACCCGACCTTTATTATTAACCATCCAGAGATAATGAGCCCATTGGCAAAGTGGCATAGGTCAAAGCCTGGATTGACCGAGCGGTTTGAGCTATTTGTCAACAAACATGAGGTCTCTTGGTTTATCTGCTGCTCCCAAATTACATCTAACTCTACTGATGGCTAATGTTGTCTACAAAACTCTTTCAGGTATGCAATGCTTACACAGAGTTGAACGATCCTGTCGTACAGCGCGAACGCTTTGCTGCGCAGCTGAAGGTACTAAGATACAGAAAGAGGATAGCAAGTTCATTAGAAAAATGAGGGGTTTTATATAGTCTGCTCTATAATCTGAATTTTCATTTTCACTCTTAGTGCAGTTTCTTAGGAAATTGTTGTAGTCATCCCATCAAGCGAAGAAGTTGGTTTTCATTAGAAAACATTTTTAAAGAGGGGCACATATATGCAAATTCAGATTTTGTAGATAAATATATGTAAATAGATAAATTACGGGTATTGTATGAAAAATATCTCTGAAAAATATCTCTGTAAGTAAACCCTAAACCCTGTTCCCTCTGTTTAGGATTTTGGGTTTAGGCTCTAGGACTAAATGCTACAATATTGATAAGAAATTGAAGTGCTGTGGTGTTGTGGAAATTATCACATAATCATGATTCTAATCTATTGTTCATGGTTTTAGGATCGACAATCAGGTGATGATGAGGCAATGGCTTTAGATGAAACCTTTGTTACTGCTCTGGAATATGGCTTGCCCCCAACTGGGGGGTGGGGATTGGGGATTGATCGCCTTGCTATGTTATTCACAGATTCACAAAACATTAAGGTTTGCCTTTTTTTTTTTTTTTTTTTTTCAGATTTAAGTTAAAAGTCTCTGTAAGTGCTCTGAGAAATTTAATGAGTTTGTCAAAATAACATTTGTTTTCCTTTTTTATTTGGTGGCTGCAGGAAGTCCTTCTATTCCCTGCCATGAAGCCTCAAGATGAACCTTCATCCAAAGGTAATTGAATTTGAAGCTTGTTTTTCTCTTTTGTGAATAGAATTCAAATTGTTGCTTCTGTACTTCTTTCGGTATGAAAGATCAGTTAGAGATATGCTAGCTCCCATCCCAACTGGATTATTTTAAGTGAAAAATAAAAGAAAACAAATTCTTTCCTTGTGAGCCAGAGAAACTTTCTAAAAAGTAGGTTCAAGGGTAACACGAACTATGTCATTTGGAAACATGTTTCTGAACTCTAGTTTTTTTGCCATTGTTTGATTCCAGAAAATCCAAGCTCTGTGGGAACTTAATGGTATACGTTGAAAAAAAAAAAGATATCGAGTAATCCATTACGTTGTTAGATATTTCATTAACTTACGGTTATCCAGTAAAAGAAAAAAAGTGTACAAGAAAACCAGAAGGGTGATCAGATATCTTAAGCATGCTCATGTTGTGTACTTTCAATTAAGCATTGTGTTTGTTTGAGTTGAGAAACCGTTTTTTGGTGATCGGCATTTAAAATTCTAGTTGCCACTCAAACAACTCAGGTAAAGACGAATTGACTCTGGAAAGGCCATCATGAGTACCAAAAGATTGACATCCTAAAAAAATCTAATATTTAGTATGCTTGAAGTCAAGCAAGTTGCAATCTGATAGTATAATCTCGATAGCTGTTTTCTAGATCACTCGACGTTTTTTTATTTTTATTTTGTTGGAAAATTCATAATCATGGTGCTTGATGGTCGAAAGTAAACAACTCCCGAAGCTAGCGCGGTGAACCGGTGATGCATGATTGAAGTTGGATTCTAAATTGTCATGCCCTATGTTGGAGCTTAGATTCGGCTCCTATTTATCTCTAGGGATATACTCAGCAAGGCCTTATTCTTCTTCTTTTTTCTTATTTCCGTGTTACTATCTATCTAACCTTGTTAGATAACTTTTTCTATGGCATGCATCGTCATCCCCTAAGATAGCCAAACTAAGCCTTTTTTTGGTGGGGGATTTTGCAGCAGCTTAGCTGGTTATACTTCAATCAATCTCAACTTTGGAATTTCCGAAATTCTATGTGACAAAGAGGATTTCACGGAGATTGAAAGGCGTACTCTTGGCTACTTCATTTTTGTTCACTTTATCTTCTAATTGAATAGGTGTTCATATAGATTCTTAACTGCAAAAGTATGCTTTTGTTTGCTGTTGTTTTTTTCATTTTCTCACATTACAGTTGTTGTATGTGTTAATTTTTGTTGCTGTCTAGTAACATTCACATGGGTATTTATACAGTTGATGGGATTTTTTTTTTTTTTTTTTTTTTTTGGGTGTTTTCACAATCAGTGGGTTCAGTTGTTCTTGTAATTTCTTAGGTAAAACTGTATCCAAGTAACATGAACTTTGGGTCATATTGAAATTAGGCTATTCAACTTTTGAAAATCTTGGTTTTACTACAAAACCCTTGAAATTGATTAGTTGGATTCATTCGATGGTTGTGAGAAATTATTATTTGCAATATGCAATTTGCCCTTTGCACGTTATAAGCTTCGTTTGATTATTTTTTTTTATTTGGATTATTATTCTTTTTATCATTCTCTCAGGTTTGTTTGATATCTCATTGGCTACTGCTTTAAATTGCATCGGTATCCAATCATCTTTTGTATGTATAAAATTTTGAGACTATTGTTTGCAGCGAAAAATCAGAAACTGGGCGAACTATTTACCTGTCTAGCCTCTTTACAAAAAAATATTACCTATCTAGCCTTCTTTTGAAAAATATTCTCCATCTAGCCTCATTTTCAAAGATTAGAGAAAAAAAGAGAAATTAATACCTTTAATATATATTAAGGGGTTAAGTAGGGGAAATTATTTTTTTCTCTCTCCTCTTCTATTTTTCGAGATTCTTTCTCACTCTCTAATTTTTGCGTATAATTTATCTCATATCGATTTATTTTAAAATAGAAAATTTTTATATAGCGCATCAACCAATTTCAATCTTTTTATATTTTGATGGAAATATTATGCATGGTTCGGAAGGAGTTGATTATAATGGTCCTGATCCAAAACTATTTGGATTTCTCGTACTTTAGGTTTTAATACATTAAAACATAAAATTTATAGGCCGAATGGGATCAAGATTATTTTGATATAAAAATTAATGGGAGAGGAGAGAGAAAAAGATAATCTCCCCCACTTAACCCCTTAATATATATTAAAGGAATTAATTTTTCTTTTTTTCTCTAATCTTTGAAGATGAGGCTAGATGGGGAATATTTTTCAAAAGAAGGCTAGATAGGGAATATTTTTTTGTAAAGAAGCTGGATAGGTAAATAGTTCAAACTGGGCTATCTCATTCTGAAAAAGGGGAAACTCAGTGTTCTCCATCTATTTACATAAAAAGGAATTACTAGAGAATACTTTAAGAGTCTTTTTTTTATTTTTTTTTTAAATTTCCTGTGCTGTATTATTTTTGTTTCAAAAATTCCACTAAACTATCTATTATCAACTTCTGTACTGCAAGTAATAAATCTATAACTCAGACAAATTATTAGTTCTTTTAAAACGGCACTGGATGTATAGTTGGCTCATTTGGTTAGGTAAAAAAAAACTAGAATATTACAAATAGCAAAAAAAAAAAAAGTTGAAATAAATATTTCCATAAATTTATTTTGGAGGCTCGTTTTGTTTTCTTTTCCTACCATCTAACTGCCGCCTTTTTACTATAATTTAACTTCTGTTAAAAATAATAAATTTACTGACACTTATGTAGAAGTTGGTCAAAAAATAATAGTTAAGTGGTATTTTTGAAAAAATAACAAAAAATAGCATATAAAAGTAGATCTAAAAGTAAAGAGATTGTTTTAAAAAAGAAAAAAAATATTCGAATATCACCCATGTAGTTTCATATTTTCTCACTTTAGTACTCTGTAGTTTAAAATGTATCATTTTTGTACCCATTAATTTTATTTTATTTTTTTATTATTCCATCCACTAATTTTTATCGTTAAAGTAATGACAAAGTTAAAACTAAAAGGTACTAAAGTAAATATTCGATAAACTATATAGCCAGGGTATCTGAAGTTTTTTATATATGATTTAATGAAAGTTAACGAAGGAGTTGACGAAAAGAAAAAAATAAAATCACAGGGTACTAAATTGATATATTTTAAATCACATAATACTAAAGTGAAAAAGTGCGAAATTATATATGTGGTGTTTAAAATTTACCCTAAAAAATTATTAAATAAACGAAAAAAAAAAATCTAAAGCACAATGTAGAAAGATATAATTAAGCTAATATTTTAGTTAAAAATATTAAGCTAATATTTTTAGTTGAAGCGCTGAGCAAGCATTTGGAAAATTGGAATCAAAAGTCACAGAGTCGTTGCATCTCTAAACCTAACGCGTAGTTAAAAAATAACCAAAAATTTAAAAAAAAAACTTTTTTTAATGAAAACCGGTGAACCGGATAGTTAAACCAGGTGAACCGGATCATATGGTTGACCGTTGACTGCTCCATTTAATGCTCGAGAATATTCCGTGCTTTTCGGAGTATTCCAATATTGGGTGCACCCGGTCTATAATTACAGTTGTATAAAATTATACCTTAATAAATAGTTACTGTCCCTTTAGTGGAGTTCTATTTGGGGCAAAAATTGTATGGGCATAAAAGTTTGGGGAGGATGCAGATGGGCGCCGCGTGGCCCGCGCGCCCATCCTCGCCCTCCTCTCCCCTCCGCCGACTTCTTTCTCTCTCTGTCTCTAAAAAAAAAAACGGAGCTCACAATTTTTTTTTTTTTTTTTAGGGTTTCCGAGGGTCGTGACTCGCGACGCGGCGTCCATCGGCATCGTCCAAACAACTTGTTTGGGGACGATGCCCAGCAAAATTTTGCCCTTCTATTTGATCCTTGCATTTTTGAATATCTAAAATATTAAAAAAAAAAGATTATATTATATCAAACCAAGGGCATATTTGTTTTTATTGAAAGTGAAAGAGTGATGTTGACTTCGACTGTAAATATTTATTTTTTTTATTTTCTTCGCTATAAATTAAATTTGAAAATATTTTTTTTTTTTTCCAAGCGCCACAATTGACTTTGACTAGAGTGATACGGAAAAGAGAAAGATGGAAAGAATAATAAAAACATAGTAACTGGAATTTTTCTTTTTTCACCCTATATGTGCTAGTGTAGAAATTTTTATTAAAGTAATAAAAGATGGAATAGCAAAAATAAAATTTTCTTTATTGATTTCCAGTAATCAAACAAACAATAGTGGACATTTTTTAAATCTCAACTTTAGTTTAGCTAAAATTAATTCTTTCCCTCAAAATTAGTTACGGGCAAACAAGATGGCCCTATATTTGTGAATTTTCAGATGATTTAATTTATTTTAGCATCCAAAAACTACTAAAAAGTTTTTATTTAATCCTTGTCAATATTTGCTGTTGTAGGGCAAATTATTGGCTACACATCATGCATTTGTACTTTTATTATGTTTTCTTTTGCTTTTATCTCATGTTGTGTTTCAATTGTTTCGTCCATAAAGTTATAAATTTTCTTAATTTAGAAATTAGACTTATAATGGCGAATCCATAAATTTATGTTGTGTGGGGCGTACAAATGAACTGTGTCTCAATTGTTTTATCCATAAAATTATAACTTTTCTTAATTTAGAAATTAGACTTATGATGGAGAACAGATGAATTTTTGGTGTATGGGGGCGTAAAAACGAACATAATAAAAGTAAAATATTACTGATATTCAATGCTTTAAAATATCGAATTTAAGAGCTTGAGGACCAAGAAATTTTTTTTTTCTTGAGATAAATCAGGAACTAGTACTATAATTCGAATTTGAAATATCAGATATCAATAATCAATTCCTTAGCCTATTGCGGTAGTCACAAACAATATTATTAAAAGGTCTTTAGTATTTTAATTTGAATTTTACTATATAGTAATCTTTGCAAAAATCTATGGCCTTTTGTGGGATTATATTATCAAAAGTAGTTATTTATATATTTTAAAAGGCCAAAAAAATATGCATTTTTAAACTTGTATCGAATGCTATAAAATTACTTTGGAAATAACAACTTTTGATAATATAATCCCACAAAAGGCCATAGATTTTTGCAAAGATTACTATATAGTAAAANCAAAAGTAGTTATTTATATATTTTAAAAGGCCAAAAAAATATGCATTTTTAAACTTGTATCGAATGCTATAAAATTACTTTGGAAATAACAACTTACCTCTACACTAACTTTTATCTACTATAATCTTGTATATAATATTAGAGGAGAGTTTTGATGTATTTTCAATTTCTCGAAAGTTTCAGAATATAAAAATTATTGCGTTTTAACGCCACAATTCAAAAATTAGGCGTCAGTATTCAAAAACAAAAATAGAAATAGGATAAATTATACTTTTGGCCTTCAAACTATGTAGCGTGCGACACTTTGATCCTCAAAGTTCTAGTTCGAATTTTCTAAATTATTACAGTTAAGTCTCATGGGTACTGATATATCATATTAGAAAAAATTAATCCATGGGCTAAAGCGTAAGGGGCATGGTTGTAACTTTACTATTGCCAAGATATTTATTGGATAAAAACACAGGACAGTCCCTCGTACTATTACAAATATATAAGTAGGTCCTTTTATTCTTTTAATTTTCACACTATAGTTTTTGAACTTCAATAAACATTATACTTTAGTTTCTAAATTTTTTAAAAATTATTTTTTATTATAAAAAAGCCTCTATATTCTTGCACAATTTAATTATGCTTAAATAATTTAAACAACTTCCGAAGAACATAACATAATTATTTTGTAAAAAATAAATTTTTTAATGACTAAAGATTATAAAATATAATAATATATATGAAAGTTTAGTAGACTAATTACTTTGAATGACAAGGCAATTGTACAGGGGCTATCCATACATTTTGTTGCCTTTTTTTTTTTAACAAATTTCTTATGTTGCTGGGAAAAATTGTATCTTGCACTTGGTGTATTTATATTTACCATGCACCAACTAACACTAATCATCCATCCAAATCCTATTTAATCTTTTAATTCTAAATATTTTAAATTTGTAATATTTTGTAGGGGCTGTTGCTCATTTACTCTTGTTTACTATTCAAAAATTTTAAATTTATCCTAAAATTATCAAAATATCTTTCTAAATCAGCATTCCCATTAGTAAATTTGACAATATTTGAAGGGGTTTTTAGAAATCAATAAGAGTATTTTGGTCGATCAGAAATATATTAGATATTTTTAAAATTTTGGAGGGTGTGTTAGATATTATCCGTATTTTTTATTTGATATTTGAATCATTTTATTTGATTAGGTATCAATATATCATATGCTAGCTACCAAAGACTAATATTTTCTCACTAATATTTTTTGTTTTTTTAATAGAATTTTTAAGCCCTTCAAAAGATAGATGTAAGAGTTACATTCTATAAATAGGGTGTACAGATAATATTTTTTTTGAAAAAACTTCAAATACCATCCTTGTGATTTCACACTTTCTCACTTCAGTATCGTGTGGTTTAAAGTGTATCAATTTAGTGCCATATGGTTTTATTTTTATCTTTTTATTATCGATTTCATTAATTTTTTTCATTAAATCAGTGACAAAGTTAAAACTAAAAGGTACTAAAGTGAATATTCGATAAATTTAAATAGAGTATCTGAAATTTTTTTATATATAGTTTAACGAAATATTAACGAAAAAGTTGACGAAAAAATAAAAATGAAACTATACGATACTAACTTGATACACTTTAAATTATAAGGCACTCAAGTGAGAAAGTGCGAAACTATAGGGGTGGTATTTGAAGTTTACTTTTTTTTTTTCATTATTTCTCTTCTATGAGCTTTAATTACAACACTAAAAATGTAATAATTAGTTAATTATTATAATATAAAAAAAAAGAATTATAAAGATTCATCTTTCAACTTTTGCACCTTGTGTGGACACGGACCGGCTTGGACCGGACGGGGTAGTGGAGCGAAGCGAACCGGACCAAACTGGACCGGAGTCTTCCATAATTTAATAATTTAAAAATAAACCGAGCCAATCAGAGGATGAGGAGTGCGTGAGAAGCTACGCTTATGCAACGCGCTCCGCTAATGAAGCACGTGAGATTACTCCGTACGCCGGGTGCATCCGTACATCTTGTGAACCGCTGTTTTNTGTAGCATCTTAAAATCTAACTAAAAATATACATTTTTTTTAAATCAAAGTCTAATCTAATCAATATAACTTGCAATATTAAAACGGCCCATTTAAAAGATAATTATTAGTTAAAATCACAAGTTTTAATTTATGAAAAAAATGTCCAAAATTGATGATTTCTTATGTACGCTTCTAAAATATTTATTTTGAGGCCATTATGATTAAGCTCTAGTTGGATTATAAGGAGATTATAACATATATTTTTAGTTTTGGATCTGTATTAAAAATACTCATACAAATTTTTAAACATAAACGTTAAAGTGGTTTTGCACTTTCTCACTTTAGTACCTTATGATTTAAAGTGGATCAATTTACTACCCTATGGTTTCATCTTTTTCTTTTCGTCAAATTTTTTTTCGTTAAATCAGTGACAAAGTTAAAATTAAAAAGTATTAAAGTGAACATTCGATAAATCTAGATGAGATATTTAAAGGTTTTATATATAATTTAATAAAATGTTAACAAAAGAGGTGGCGAAAAGAAAAAAAATAAAACTATAGAGTACTAAATTAATTACTTTAAATCACATGTTTCTAAAATAAAAAATTTCGAAACTAGAGGAATAAATATTTGAAGTTTAACCATTTTTTTAATTTATTTTTAGATGCTGATGATGATAACCTGTTGCACGTTAGGTGTACGGATACACCCGGTTCATGGATTAATTTCGCCAAACACATGGTCTCCTCTCTCCACTCCCACTATATAAACCCTTCCACTAACCCTCTTGGCCTCCTCCTTCCCTTTCCCATTTTCTTCTGTAAAGATCGGACCACGGTGGCGGCCTCTTCGTCTCCATCTCCTTCGCCTCCTCCGCGTAAGCTCTATCTCTCTTTCTCTCGAACCCTTGATCTCCTCTCTGATGCTCGATCTCTACTCGATCGTTGCTTCTTTTCATGTTCTCTCGATCGATCGATCGGTGCCTAGGGTTTTGGATCTTCTTCTTAGGTTGCGAGTTACGATTCCTGAGGTTTTGAACTGGTATTTTAGTTCTTAGGGCTTTGATTGCTCAGCGGATTGTGTTTTCATGTCGATGTAGGAGGATTAGAGCTAAGTCGGACAGGCTAGGTAGATTCAGCGTGCTGGTACTTCTCTATGTTTGGTTTGGGTGATAGGAATTGATTAATGATCTTATTGCTTGATTCATCTTGTATCATGTGGTGCTTGATGTGTTGATGCTTTCTTTTTTGCCTTTTTGGTGCTTGCGTAGGTCATTTGTGTGGTCAACTATTGGGTTTTTCTTAGATTTTTGTCTATGGGACCAGGATTTATAGATATGGTGAAAAGCCTTTTTTTTTATTTTTTATATGCTTAGTGGATCAAGATTTTGTGTAAGGGATTATTTCTTCAATGTATACTTTAGATCGTAAGATGTGTACCGGTGAGACTATTCATAAATTGGATTATTTTTCGTTGCTATTACTGAAGTCTCTTGAGCTCGAAGTAGAATATGCGTATTTTGCTGCTCAAATAGATAGTTTTTGTGCCTTTTGTGTGGAGAGTGGGCTTTAGGTGGCACTGGTTCTTCAAATTGTTCCCTTCTTTCTTCTTTACATAGTTCCATCTTTAGCAAAGCTAATTGTAGTTGTACTGAAATTGTCCAGGTGGTGTCGCCAGAATTTCAGTCTTCATTCCTAATATTTATATATTTTATTAAGTTATTGACCTCTTAGGGTAATAAAAGGGGTTTTGTGCTTCTTTTTTGAATTTTTTGTAATTTGTTAATTGTTGCGTACAGGATTGTGCTTGCACCTCAAATGTCTTTTGTCATCAGAAAGGATTATCGTTGGTTTCTTTGGTGTGACTTTTGGTTCATATGCCGTAGTCGGTTGTGGTGTTATCATCGTATCTTATTTCGGCACTGGACTTGATAGATATCAAAGGGTTTGTGACATTGGGCTTAATATTTCCTATTTTAAGCTATCAAAGGCTGTGATTGTTATAACTACCAACTCCCGTTCTGATTTTAAGTTGTTACTTGTTATCTTTTTTGCCGAACTAAGTTCGATTTTGGATACTGTTTTAGTATTAAGACCAGATAGCTCTTTCAATAATGGCCAAGACGTCCCTTCCGCCGGGCTTTCGGTTTCATCCAACTGATGTTGAGCTCATTTCTTACTACCTAAAGAGAAAGATAATGGGAAAGCCATTTCGCGTTGAGGCTATTTCAGAGATTGAGCTATACAAGTTTCCGCCTTGGGATCTTCCAGGTAACTGATCTCTGCCTCTTGTCCATTTACAATGTTTTTTAATTCCTTTATGTTAAGTCACTGTTATCTGTCATTGCATTTACTATTTTGTCCAATGCAGATAAATCTCTCTTGCTAAGCAATGATCGTGAGTGGTACTTCTTTTGCGCTCGAGATAAGAAATATGCTAATGGGTCGAGGACTAATCGTGCCACTGAGAATGGTTTCTGGAAAACTACTGGAAAGGACAGATCGATAGTTCACAACTCCCGTACTGTTGGGAAGAAAAAGACTCTAATATTTCATACAGGCAAGGCGCCTCGCGGTGATAGAACTAATTGGGTGATGTACGAGTATAGGATGGAAGACGAAGAAGTGGCTGCAGCTGGTTTTCAACAGGTAATGGTTTTGTCTTGTATAAAACAGCTTCTCCCAATGGATATTTAGCTGAGTTTTTGGGTCTTGGATTTTTGCCTGCTCTGTAAAAAAAAAAAAAAAAAAAAAAAAAAAAAAAAAAAAAAACAAGGTATTTACGTTTTCACGGCAGCACTTAGCTTTCACAGATACGTTAGTTTCAGATATATTTCTAAATAGTTCCATTTGGGCTGTTTTTATGCTTTAATTCAGAATTTTATTCCTGCATTACTTGATAATATGTAAAATCAGGTGCCAGTTAAATGTAACTTGGTATATTATGCTATGCTTATGTGGTCATTTATATGGACATCTCTTTACAGTTTGCTGATGAACTCTTTCTTGTAAATGATGGCTTACCATATTCAAAACCTGGTTTATTTGTTTATTATTATTCTGTACTTACCATATTCAAAACCTGGTTTATTTGTTTATTATTATTCTGTATTATTGTTTCATTTTGTGCACTTTTAATTGGTGTTCTTGTTTAAATTCCATGCATAGGTTGTGGACTTTATTTCAGATTGTTGCTATATATGTGGTAGGCCTCACAAGTTAATGTTCTTTATCTTTGATCTTTGATGATGTCCTTGTGGAAGTAACAACATTGAATTGCTAGACACACATATGCACAGAGAAGTAAATTCTCATGGCAAGCTATTATGTCTTGTCGGTTGTAACAATGCATTCTTGGGGAGAAATATTCAGTGGACCTCCCATGTAATCTCCTTTTGCTGCAGAAATTCCTTCTATTTGAGTGTTGTTTATCAGTTAGGGGAATGCCTGTTGATCTGCATTTACTTCTTTGTATCTTTAGGTTCTTTCTAAATTTCCTTTCTTTTCCCTTGTTGTTAAACTGCGTTCAGTTTATCCTGTAAAATGCATTGATAACGTAAGCTCTGCAGATCCATTCTTTGCTCAAATACTGAGAATTTTTCGTTTTTGTGCATGGCTTCGTAAAACCATCTTTCCAGAATATATTGCAGACGATATGATGAAATACATTCCAGTTTCTTTATCTAAACAGTGTACTCTCTCCCTCTGCATTTTGCTTCTTCCTAGTAATTCAATGGTTATTTTAAGTATATTTGATCTGACTAGATTATTGTCTATGTATTTCAGATTATGTTATGCAGTATGGTAAAATGACATTATTCCTTCTTGCTGCAGAGTTCATATGTTCTCTGCAAAATCTTTGAGAAAAGTGGAATGGGTCCTAAAATAGGGGAACAATATGGTGCTCTGTTTAGAGAAGAGGATTGGGACAACGATGAAGATACTATTGACCCTGCCTTTACTTTACCTATTATACCTTCTAATGCTCCTGAATCACTAAATAACACAACAGCAGTACCAGTTGGCCAGCAATCTGTTGTTTCTGCTGGGGGTGAGGCATCTTCTGCTGCTAATATTCCTGGTGATGATGATCTATTATATGATGACGGTATATCACTAGAGGATTTGCTCGCTAATTGCTTAGATGACCCTCCACCTGATGAAGGAAATGAGGTAGACCATCCTTTTTGATTTTCAGATATTTATAGAGAATGTCAAATGCTCTCCTTTGGTTTAGTGCATTTGCAATTCATTACCTTCTGGTTTCATTTCTTGTACTAAGTGCACCATGGCCCCTGGTTATTATGTTGTTACTTCGTAAGGAACCCCCTAGTAAGGATAGGTTAAAAGTGGCATGTAAAGATTATGGCTCTGTTTAATGCCCATATGCATTTTTAGTTGGCTTATAAGCTATGTGCTATATCTACCCTATTGTTGCTGTGAGGTCTGTGCGGCATAGTGCAAAAATGCAAGTTCGCTAGTAACTTTATTGTTCTCTCACATATATATTATAACATATACGTGCTGTTATACTAACTAAATTACTAAATTGGGCCTCAGTATGAAACTTTCTCGTATAAAAACTAACTTCCCATTAATTGGACGTCTCCCTGACTAAAGATAAGGGTACCTTTGGAAGAAACTGCACTTTTGAGGGGTATGCATGGAATTCCAAAATTATAGGGAATTCCAAATTTATAGGGTTATATAGATGAATCTTTAGTTTTGGACTGATTATCTTTTGTTTTTTCTACGAGTTGTTTTGAATGTTGCGAATTTGTTGTCAAATGATGGAGGATTTTATCTTTTCAATTGGTTGCAATGCAGCTTCCTGATTCAACGACTCTCAACAACAATAATGAAGCTGTGGGTGCAGATGCTGAGGGCATATATGATGAGTTAGAGGACCTCCTTGTATGGATGGAGGAGAGAGAGATGGGCAGCTTGTACAACCCTGGCAACGTAGCTAACTGCGGATATGGGATGCAACCCATGCTGTCGGATTTTGGAAGCGAACACTATGTAGAGCTGAATGATCTTTGCTTTCTAGAGCAAAATGACCTGCCAAATGATTTGCTTGCCACACACCCTCTCCAATCTCGGATGTATTATCCAGTCCCTGATGCTGGTGCTGTTTTTCCTACTGCTTCCATCGCCAACACTTCTTCTCCTTTAAGACCCACTCTTCCTGGCGATGAACCAGACTTTTGAGGTATAAATTTATCTTTCTTCTCTTATGGCTGGTTTCATAAATGAAATTTTATTGTTGATTGTTGATTTGTTCGTTTGGTTTAATGTTTGACATGTCTCAGATGCAAGGATGTGAAGATTTGTGGTTCGATCTTTTTCCATTTTACAGGATAGATGATATTAGAAGTACTTATAATCTGTGGGACACAGGAGGTAGTTTTTACTGTCCCTCCTGATTGAAGCATTTGGACATTAATTCTTATTCCTAGCTGACTATGCTGATGGTAGCTTGGAGACTCTGAATCTGAAAGTGAGTATTCAGGAACAAAAAAAAAAGGGGAAAAAAAATAAAAAAAAAGTGTGAGTAATAGTATTCAAGCAAACAGTTGCCTTTTACTAGTTATCTTGGTGCAATTCTCGACCACTTCCTGCACGGTATCCAACTACTGTTTCTCTTCAAATTATTCTCTTCGTCGTCTCACACTCTGAGAACATCAACTTCGTTGAAGTTTGTAGCTCATTTGTTGTACCTTGGTGGCATTATTCGCTTGATGATCGGCTAGGATCAAATCCTGATGACCTAGCCAAAGTGTTTTCTCGTTTCTGTATGTCAGATTACAACTCGGCGGGCAGTGGAAGTAGAATTGAACATGTGTTGCAGAACACAGATCACATTTCCACCGAGGTCTATGGTTTGTAACTTATCCAGCAAATACGATCACGGAGACTTGAGAGGTGGTATCGTTCGACTCTTTTATAGTGATCTATTTTCTCTTTTACTATGTTATTGAAGGGAAAACAAACTTGTTTTCGACATTAATGTTCTGCTATATAACTCATGGGAAACTATGCTATTGAAGGGAAAACAAACTCGTTTTCGACATTAATGCTTTGCTGTATTGTAACTCATGGGACGTTGATTTATATTGTAACTTTGTGGAATTAGTATGTTACAATTTCTATGCGATAACAATGTAGTTGCTTGCTTGTGCTAGATGCTATTCTATCTCTGCAATCTGATTATATCTAATGAACAATCAGTATGTTTCAGTTTATTCATCGTCCAAAGTTGTGTAAAATTGGAGACAAAAGCCATCTGTTTATGGAGTTACATGATGCTAACTACGAATTTGTGATAAATACCAGTGTCCAATTTTCACTCGGTGTAGCTTGTGAACTTATCACCCCCATTAGTGATCCTCTCAATCCTCAACATAAATTGAATTAGCGATTTGTTAAAATCGAGAGCTTTTGATATTTATCAATTGTTAGTAGTTTATGAAATCGGGATAGTTATTCAAGTGGAGAAAGCATCTAGAACAGTTAGGATTAATATTATAGTTATAGATTTAATAAAATTTTTAGTTTTGCTGATAAATACATTTAAGGGAAAACTTCAAAAACCCCCTATGTAGTTTTGCATTTTTTCATTTTAGTATCCTGTGGTTTAAAGTGTATCAAGTTAGTATCCTGTGATTTTTCACTTTATCATTTTAGTATCCTGTGGTTTAAAGTGTATCAAGTTAGTACTCTGTGGTTTTATTTTTGTATCAAGTTAGTATTCTGTGGTTTTATTTTTGTATCAAGTTAGTACCCTATAGTTTTACTTTTGTATCAAGTTAGTATCCTGTGGTTTTTAAACCACAGGGTACTAAAGTGATAAAGTGCGAAACCACATGGTACTAATAGGATACACTTTAAACCATAGGGTACTAAAGTAAAAAAAATACAAAATTACAGGTACTAACTTGATACACTTTAAATCACAGGGTACTAAAGTGATAAAAAGTGAAACCACAAGGGGTATTTAAAGTTTTCTCTACATTTAAAGTAAAAGAAATTTGAAAAGTGGGGGAGGTTTAGCAATAAAGGAAAGAGAATTGCTAAGTTTACAAAGCGAAAGGATTATAAACTCGGGAACCCGTATGGTAAGGGGTTGTAGAGTTTACAAACTTTTTTTTTTTTGTGTGTTTTAAAGAAAAAAAAGAAAGTTAATAACATAAATAGAGAAAGAAGGCCCTTGGATGAGAGAGGTCATAAGATTTTACCAAAAATGGGTTATATCTCGAGCATGCTCTAAAAGAAACAAAGGTAAGTTGCACTATCGTATTCAAATTATGAGACGGTTGATACTTTAATTTGTTATAATTTGTTATTTAAACTTTTAAAATTATTATAATTATGTCTTAGAATTTAATTTAATAAACTAAATATTGATACATTGCTGATATAAAAATAATATAATATCTAAATTTTTAATTAGTGTATCATCATAAATTACAATATTACTATATTACTTCTATTATTCTATATTAACGATATATTAATATTTAGCTAAATAAATTAAATTATAAAAATTAATTATAATAATTTTAAAAATTTGAGCTAAAAATTAAAATAAATTATAACTTGAGGATCGAAGCGCCACTTGCCTTGAAGACCAAACGTGCAATTTGCCAAAAGAAAAGTAAGGTAAATACTATTTGTGCATCCCAAACCGGATGCATATCTATTTGTACATCTCAAACCTGATGCAAATCTTATATCCTACTTAGTTGCGGAAAGAAAAGAAAGGTATATATTATCTGTACACTCCAAATCGGATGTATATTTTATATTTCACCCATCTTACGAGTGGGATATTTTTATTAGTCATTTGATTTTTTTTTTAGTATTTATTTATTTTGGAACTTCCATGTCCCCATCAAGCCGAGCCAAGCTCAAATCCAACTCAAACTCAAACCCACATCGTTCCAAAAGTAACAAACCCGAAATGGACACAACGAAGACCACAACCCGGTCAACACCGCTCCCACGGTCAACGCCCATTCCCACCCCAAAAAAAATAATAAAACAAAACATTAACACACTCGCCCCTACATTTGGCTCGCCGACCATCTCTCCCCCTACATTCTCGCCCCTCCTATGTTTCCTCCTCCGTACATTCCCTCCACTCAAATTAACACACCACCCATTATTCACAGAGACAGAGAGAGAGAGAGAAAAGCAGAGTAATTTGCATGATAACAGAAGAAAAGATGAGAAACAGTCTATAGTTAATGACCATACTATTTTTAACCACACATGATTNAAAAAGAAAACAAGAAAGAAAAAACATCATCACCATTTCTCTCCCTCTTGTTCGATCCTCTGCTTCTCTACAAATTAATTAAGTTCGTACAAGGGAAGAAAAACAAGAGAAAGGAAATAATAAGATGGCGCCGAGCACGATACGGAAGGCGCTGGGAGCGGTGAAGGACCGGACGAGCATCGGGCTGGCGAAGGTGAGCAGCAACGGGTCGGTGGCGTCGGAGCTGGACGTGGCGATCGTGAAGGCGACGCGGCACGACGAGTTCCCGGCCGAGGAGCGCCACGTGCGGGAGATCCTGAGCCTGACGTGCTACTCCCGCGCGTACGTGGCCCGCTGCGTGGCCGCCCTCTCCCGCCGCCTCGGCCGCACCCGCTCCTGGTCCGTCGCCCTCAAGACCCTCGTCCTCGTCCACCGCCTCCTCGCCGACGGCGACCCCGCCTTCGAGCAGGAGCTCTTCTTCGCCACCCGCCGCGGCACCCGCCTCCTCAACCTCTCCGACTTCCGCGACTCCGACGCCTGGGACTTCTCCGCCTTCGTCCGCACCTTCGCCCTCTACCTCGACCAGCGCCTCGACTACCGCATGCACGCCCGCCGCGCCCGCCGCACCAGCACCGCCTTGTGTCGAGGGGGCGAGGAGGATGAGGCGGCGGAGGAAAATGCGGAGGAGGAGAATTTGGAGGCAACGACGACAGCGGCTTCGCGGGGGACGCCGGTGAGGGAGATGAAGACAGACCGGATACTCGTGCGCACGCAGCACCTGCAGCAGCTCTTGGAGCGCTTCCTTGCATGCAGGCCTACCGGTATTGCTACTATTGCAGTAAAACAAACCAAAATTCTATATATTGCAAGAGTATCATTGCTATAAATTTTACAGTAATATATAAATGACTAAATATTACAGTACTGATCACTTCCGCGGGCGGTGCAGGGGCGGCGAAGGCGAACCGGATCGTGGCGGTGGCGCTCTACCCGCTGGTGAAGGAGAGCTTCCAGATCTACTACGACCTGGCGGAGGCCATGTCGGCCCTGATCGACCGCTTCACCGACCTCGACGTCCCCGACTGCGCCCGCGTCCACAACGTCTTTGCCCGCCTGGCCAAGCAACTCGACGAGCTCGGTGCCTTCTATGCCTGGTGCAAGTCCGCCGCCATCTGCCGCCCCTCTGAATTCCCCGACGTCGAGCGCATCACCCCCAGGAAGCTCGACCTCATGGACGAGTTCATCCGCGACAAGTCCGCCGCCGCCGCCGCCCAGTCGCCGACTCTGAATTTGAAGCCCCTCTCCCTCGAAGACGAAGAAGAACACGAGAACCGCCTCCCGGAGGACGACGCCTACGCCGACATGGCGAACATCCGCGCCCTCCCTGCGCCCGAAGAGGAAAACCGCGGCGACGACAACGACATCAACTTGGCGAGCACGTCGAAAGCCGAAGCGAAGGCCTCGTCGACGGTAGGGGAAGAGCGGGGAAAAGAAAACGAAAGGGAAGCCGATTTGCTGAACTTGGAGGAAGATGTCATGACGGGCGAAGAGCACGGCGAGAAGCTGGCGCTGGCGCTGTTCGACGGCAGCACCACAGAGGTGGCGCCGAGGTGGGAGGCGTTCGACGAGCACTCGGCCGACTGGGAGACGGCGCTGGTGCAGTCGGCGAGCGGGCTGTCGGGCCAAAAGGCGTCGCTCGGCGGCGGGCTCGACATGACGCTGCTGGACGGCATGTACGGCCACGCGCAGGCCAGCGCGGCAGTGGCTGCCTCCGTCGGCTACGCCGGGAGTGCGAGTAGTGTCGCAATTCGGGTCCCGCCGGCGCAGGCGACCATGCTGGCGCTCCCCGCGCCGCCGACAGCGGGTGGGGGGATCGGGGGCGACCCGTTCGCTGCGTCGGCGATGGTGGCGCCGCCTACGTACGTGCAGATGTCGGACATGCAGAAGAAGCAGGGGCTGCTGGCGGAGGAGCAGCAGATGTGGCAGCAGTACGCGCGCGACGGCATGCAGGGCCAGATGAGCTTCGCGCGGCTGCAGCAGCAGCAGCAGCCGCCGATGGCGGCCGCGCTTTCGCGGCCGCCGCAGAACGGGGCCTATTACTATCACCAGAACAACATGGGTGGGTACAATAGAATGTATTGATGTACGTATATGGGGCAACACTGATCAGGTGTTTGATGTATATGAGGGACGTGTTTTTAGTAATTTCATGTGCTTTAAAAAAGCGCGGGAGATCAGGAAGTGTGTTCTTTGCTCTATAATTAGTTTCTTTATGTGTTTGTGTTTGTGTTTTTTTTTTTTTTTTTCTTTTTGAAATGTGAATTAGTTTGTAAATTTGAGTTTTGGATTATTAATTTGAGCCGAGTTCACTACAACAGAATTAGATTATAGGAATACATATTTAAAATACTTTTATGTAAGTGTTCTATTTATATCAAAACTTTTAAAAAAATTTATTAATGCCTAAATATAAAGCCCAATCCAACACAAAATAAAATGATACTCTATTCAACCCACGCCACCTAGTCCATTTGACCCGATTACAAACATAAAAGGAAAAAAAAAAAATCAATTACCATCTCCCCTTCTCTCCACACTCAATCCACTGAAATTCTAGACGAAGAGCTCTTCCCACTCCTCATCCTCCGCCACCGCAGCCAACGAGGTAGAGTTCTGGCGGTTGCTAAATACTTAAATAAGTGTTGATAAATTAGCAGTACTCTTTTTAGGTTAGAGCGACACTCTTTAACTGTCACTATATACCTAGCGACCCCACATATATAACACTTTTTAAAAGTGTCGATAATTTAGCCAGCAGTATTTTTTTTTACTTATACCGATATTTAAAAGTATCGCTATAGATCGTTTTTGTTGTAGTGGTTTATGAAAATATCACCAGATGGAGTGCAAATCATAATATTGATCAGAGAATTTTTTATCTACGAGCTGGCGCAGCGGTGCGTCGAACTCGCAACTCAAGTAAAAATTTGCGAGGAATAAATTAAGCTCCCTCCGCGATATCATGATAAACCGTTAATTAGACTATTTCTCTTTAGGGAGGCTTTCATAATTTTTTTTTTTTTTCACTAACAAAGTAGATGGGATTGCTAAAGATAAGGCCAAATTCAATTTAGTTTTGATAATTTTGTTAGATTTTTTTTTTTATTTTTGTTTTTGTTTTTCTGTGGTAAGTTAGTAGATATATGACTGGAACGGATTAATTTGTTTTTAAGTTATACTCTTTTCTTAATTAGTCATATTTCTCATTATTTATCAATTTGTTTTTTGTGTGTCCCTGTAGTAACTTGTTAGATTCAGAGACTACCACCATATATAGCATAGATGGAGTATGAATACAAATGTAACAAAAAAACCATCATTCATCTTGCTTTGACATCCGTGCAATTTACTTGATGGATGGCGTAGTTGATGGTCTAACTTAGGGAGTTGTCCGTGATAAATTTTTGTTCGTTATCTCATTTATAATGCGTTTCTTCGTAGGGCAAAAAAAAAAAAAAAAAAAAAAATCTGATGATTATATAAGAAAATTAATCACACTCCCAGAAGGACGTAAATCGTGTTAGTCTAAATGAAGAAAAAAGTTAACGATTTATTGTAGCATTTAATTAGTCATCTGATTAATTACTTGTCTTAACACTAGTGACACAACAACCTTAGGCATCCAAAAGTATTACTAACTAAACCCAAATTAGAAAACATGTTTTACTCCAAAATCTTGGGGTTGAAAACTTCCCAATCCTAGTAACCACAAATGATTAAATTTACCCATTATATGGGCCCATTTGGCCTAGATTCTGGAAAAGTGATTTCTACAGAATTGATTTTAGTTGGAAAAAGTGATTTTGGTTAAAAGTTGTAGAGCGTTTGACTGAGTTAAGGTAAAACTGATTTTTCTGAAATAATTTTGTAAAGCTGTTTGGCAAAATCTTTTTTCATGTCTAATCTTTTCATGCAACTGTGAATCACTACATAAATGATCACTCTCCTTTGCATGTGAATTGCATTGCACATGTCTGATACAGTAATCTAGATTTGTGGCAGACATGAAGTTCTATCTAGTGTTAGCTTTCCAACAAAAATTAGTTGGTCTTTGTCTGATGTCCCAAGTGGTGATCTTTATTATTGTAGTTACTTGATAGTTGCAATTATTTGTACTAAGTATCTGATTGCCAGATGAATCATGCATTGCGGATCTGAAAAGAGAGTTTAATTGTATTCATGATTGAACCTTTTCCGAAAGAGCAATGCTAACTGTCACGTCTTAATCGAATCATGTCCCCAATTCACTAGCCTAAAAGAATTATCAAATGATATGAGACCCATCTCATACGTCTGATTGGTAAATTGACTCTGTTCACTAGATAGTACTGGTAATTCGTTGGACCCAAACCATTGGCTCAAAATACTTGAGTCTAGTTTTTAATATTAGAGTTTATGATTTTTATGTTCCTATTCATAATTCTTTATCTAATTGATGTGAGACTATTTGAGTGTCACAAAGTCTCTCCAGATAATTAGTGAAAAAAGAGAAAAAAAAAACTTAATAAGACTAGTGGATGAATCCTAGCCGTAGAAAGTAGGATGTAAGATATACAAGTAGGGATGTAATGTGGGCTGTGCCGGGCCGGCACGGCCCACATTTTCCGGGCCGAAACGGGCCGCAGGCCAGCCCGGCACGACCGGTCCCAAAATCGGGCCGTGCCGTGCCGGGCCAAAGTTTTTGGAACCCGGCCCAGCACGGCCCTCCGGCCCGGACTGCACGGGCCGGGCTTCGGGCCAGCCCTTTTTTATTTTATTAATTTTATTTAAAAATATTTAAATTTTTTGAAAAATAAAAATATTAATATTAATTTTTTTNATTTATAAAAATATTAAAATTTTAAATTATTTTAAAATTTTAAATTTTTGGGACCAAAATACCCTCCCAACAGTCAAATTTTTGACTGTTGGGAAGGGCATTTTAGTCCAAGCCCAACTCCCAAAGCCACAACCCAATCTTTGACTATTGGGAGTCCCAAAGCCACAGGCCACAGCCCAACTCATTGGGAGTTGGTGCCTCCCAAAGCATTGGGAGTTGGTGCAGCCTTGTACCCAACTCCCAAGACCCTTCCTGGGCCCGGCTCGGGAGGGCCTGGCCACACGGGCCGGGCCGTGCCGTGCCGGGCCGGGCCTGGGTACCCTCTAGGCCCGGCACGACCCAAGCCTATGTCGTGCTGGGCCGTGCTGGGCCATCGGGCCGCGGGAGCAAGGCCCAGCACGCCCGATTTAACTGGCCGGGCCGGGCCGGCACGGCATGCTACAGTACTCGTGCCGTGCCTGGCCCGGCCCACTCCCGTGCCGGGCCCGGCCCACTCCCGTGCCGGGCCGGGCGGGCCGCGGGCCGCCCTGCCCGTTTGACACCCCTATATACAAGTACGTTCAAGGTGTAGAGGTAGTATTGCTCTACTTTTTTTAGCTTGTAAATATAAAGCAGTATTATAGATCAGGACACGTATAAATAAGATGTAAATCTTGCACCCTAGTCATCCAAAGACTAATACTTTTTTACTAGTCTTATCAACCTATTTTTTGATATTAAAATTCAAAAAGAGTATTTAAATCTTTCCAAGACCGGGTGTAAAAGTTACACTTACTTATAGGGTGTATACATGTAGCATATTTCATAAATATATGTTCGATTCTACTTTAAAGTGTAATGTTAATTGTTCAATTAATAGTGTTTGATCAATGCCAGTAGAGAAAAAATTATAAGAATTTTAATTCAGTTCTGCATAATTAAAAGTTATAGGTTTTCTTTTTATTGCTTGCAATATGTTCTACTGGATATAACTTCAACCGAAATGAACGCAAAAGCTCAACCAAATAAGACACGATTTAAATTAGGAAAACCTACTCCAAGTGATAGTTCAAACTCTTGTTTGGAATCATCCACCACTTTAATGAGGATACATTAAGGGTGCGTTTGGTTCGCGCTATTTTTTTAAAATTCCTAATAATTCAATAGGAATAAAAAAATATGACAGTGTTTGGCTAAACGCACTAAGTAATCTAGTTGGTAATATTAGATTTACTTGGAAATGAGATTCATCCCAAAGTACTAATCTCATTCCCTTGAGGGAGGGTCGGTATCCTCATATTAATGGATTGGGGTAATCATAATATGTCTAATCTCTTTCTTTCTCCCTACCCGCCGCCGGCTAGTTGGTATTATTTTTCTTTACACTCTAACCTCATATCTCTCTCTAAACTTTTTTTTTCTCTCTAAACTAAGCTCTCTTTCCCCCTCTTTTTCTAAAATCTCAACTCTCTCACTCCCTCTAATCTCGACTCTATTTCTCTTCCTATTTCTTTAATTATGCTCTCTCTCTCTGATCTATATTCTCTCTCTCCCTTTTTCTAAAAAGATGTTGAAATTTTTGGTGGCTGTTGGTAGCCGAATTTCTCGACCCTTGACTCAGTCAAAGATCATCCTCGGGGAGTACGTCGGGGTGAGGAACGGCTGCGGATAGTGACCCTCGAAGTTTGTGCCATTCGACAGATCAAGCGATTCGGCTGACAAGGGATCGGATCAGCCGGGTTCGAAGACCTCTACAGTAAATTCGGTTCGGTTGGAGGAGCCGAATGTACGAACTGTGCAGTGATCAATGTCGGCAGAAGAGCCGAGTAGAAGAAGTACACAGTAACTAGTTGGCTGAAAGAGCCGAATAAATGAAATACACAATGACTGGTCGGCTGAAAGAGCCGAATGTCTAAATATATATATATTAATAAAACAAAGTGTGCCTGAAGGGCATACAGACTCTGCAAATATGTAGTTTACAACGGAGTGATGCCCGTAAGGCAGACAGACTCCAGGGTTCTACTTAAAAACTACTCCTAGGAAAGCAGTAAATGCGAAAAAAAAGGATTACATTTAGACTACTCCTAGAAAAGCAATAAAATTGCAAGAAAAATAGGGTGGTCTTCTCGTTCAGGGGGGAGAAAGACCCTTCTTGCAGGTTTTAAAATTACTATTTATAGTAACATCAACCCACATTATTGGTTGGTTGAGGGAGTGGTTGTAACCATGATCGCGGAAGTTACGCCTCACTTCTCATGAAAGTTACGTCCCACTTCACATGGAAGTTATGCCCCACTTCACATGGAAGTTACGTCACACTTCTCAACTGTTGCCGCCTAAACGCTCTTGGCCTTCAGGCGCCTTATCGCCGACTCCTGGTGTACCACGTGTCCTTATTTCTTCGGCTCATATGTGGACTAGGTCGGCGTGTTTATTTCAAATTTGGCATCAACAGTGGCATTATCTAAAATTAATTAAAGAAATAAATAAATTAATTGTATGTTTTTTTGTAAACTTAAATAACATGACTAAATAATATAACCGTGCGAACCAAACACAGGAATAACACATTCTTAGTAATAGGATGAATAGGAATAAGATTCTCGGACATCTTTTTATTACTAGTAATCTTTCATAGTGCGAACCAAACGCACCCTAAAGCAAATTTAAAGCACTTCTCTACAGAAGCCTATTTTGCGTGATCAGAAGGATGTTAAAACTAAGGATTAAAGTGCCGTGACACGGAGTCGTGCGGAAAACTTGTCAGTACGGTACGGTACGGTACGGCACGGCACGGTACATGCTAGATCGTGCCGATACGTGCCTGTCACAAATAATTCAAGCGTACCGACACATAATAGTATGAAATATTTATTTTCTTTAGTAAAAAAATATTTTAACTGTTTATATCAAATCTTTTGAACTTTATTAAAAAAATTACGTACTAATTTAAAGAATAGAAGGTTTTGAGCTGTGCTATCGGTACAACGGCTATATCATACTGATGTCTTGTTGGCACGATACATTATGGTACATACGATTCGTACCAATGGACACTTAAATACCTAGTTAACACTATCTATTCTACATAGCGGTTGTTAGTGGACCTAATATGATGCATAAATTTCACAAGAAAAATGCATAAACAATACAAAATTAATTTGGTAGGTTGAGGTTTCAAACATATATCGCATCATCATTGGAAGGAAATATTTGAAAAAAAAAAAATAGGGAAATATAATATTATCAATTTTCATATGTAGTAGCGTACCAAATACCATTTCTATAATTAATAGTGAAGTTCTAGAAACCGAGTCAAACAAGAATACAATGCACTTTGGAAAGCTTTATTTTTTTAAAAAAATCTTTTTCGAATTTCTACCATCTTATTCTCAGAAAAAATATTTAAAAACATGTTTTATGAGACAACTCTACCAAAAAAATAACTTTTGCAAAAGCTCTACTGAGACATTTAAGTAGGCCTTGAGATTCAGAAGCTCGCAATATTTGTACCCTCCATCCATCACTACTACAACTTGAACAAAGCATGCATCTAATAAAAGCTCAAGCTCTTCTTGTCACACTTTTTTAGATTGGCATATACTCGTTGTAACATTTTGGAATTTGAAATAGACACCTTATATATAAGATATAATTGGACTAAGCATTTTAAACCGTTTATAAAATTTTAGGTGGTAGTTAGTCGGTCAAGAGATTGAGAGGGTTGAGCATGCTAGAACTAGAGTAGTTCTAGGATATTAACTTCTTGAGAAGTAGAGTGTTACAGTTAGTATCAGAGCAAATTACCAGCCGAAAGTGTGAGATGGGTCTCTGTTGAGCTAGGATCATACGGTGGTTAGAGCGCGACTCTCCACTTCTATATATGAGATATGATAGGACTAAATTAACTTCTTAACCTAAGATGGGCGACGGCGTCACACTTGATCATCTCCTCTTTTATTTGATTAGAATTTTATATATCTAATCGCAAAGTAGCATCATTCATATTATGTTTGGGTTGTGATATTCCACATTCATATTATGTTAATGGAAAAATCTAAATTTTTTTTTCTTAATTTCTTCCCCATCATTCATATTCTTCATGGCTGTAGATTCTCTTAGAACTTGGAATCCTTTTGCGTTGTGATATTCCACATTCTTGAAGCATATTATGTTAGGGTTATTTGGCAATGCAAGATGATGCTCCACGTACGTTCTTGGAGCATATTATATATGTTGGGGTTATTTGGCAATGCCAGTTACTCTCTTGGTCTAGCTCCTTGAAAGTATATATTTGGCAATGCCATTTACTTAATTTCTATTAATTAACCATTAAAGATAATCAAATACTAGGCGGTTGATGACAAAAATTCATAAAAACTAGAAACTAGAAAGTTCAAACAATCTAGATCAATTTCGACGGTACCGATCTTCGATTTAGATATTTTAGGCCTCCCAAAATGTCTTTACTATATCATTACAAGTAGGGATACAAATGGGGCGGATCTGCAGATGGGAGCCCCACCCCACCTCCCGCCCCGAATCCTTGACGGATTAAAAAATATATCCCACGCCATAATCCGTCTTGCCAATTAATATATATTTTTTTAAATTATAATATAATTAATACTTTGTAAAATATAAATTAATAAATTTTTAATAATAATGAATAACATTACTAATTATATATAAAATTAACAATATTAATTATAAAAATAAAAAATATCAATCGCAATTTGAAGCAAAATACAAAAATTTCAAATACATGAGAAATGAGAGCGTCAATTTATTTGTATTTTGGATTTTTTTTAATAAATATATTATTTTTTAGAGATATTTTCTTAAAATACAAATATTTTTCGGAGCGGATCATGGCATGGATTCGAAGCGGGTCAAAACTTTTTCCATTTTCTGTCCTGAATTTGTCTCGAATCATAAAAATTATCCCATTTTTTGCTCCAAATTTATTTATTTCTTTTCGTTTACTGCCCCATTTGGGACAAATCGGGACAGGAGCTATACCAACCCGGATCCGTTTGCATCCCTAGTTACGAGGGAAGCTGATACTACAGTGTTCAAGTTTTTTAGTGCACACTCAGAAATTTAAACTCCCAACTTTCTAGCTTGATAACAACTCAGGTAACAACAACAGTACTTAGTTATTGAGTTATTGTAGCCAAATGCATGCGAGCCTTAATTAACAGTAGTGAAGGCCCGCGCTACGTGGCGAAAAATTTATATAAATTTTAAAATATTTTAAATTATAGTAAATAGAAGAACTATACTTCAAAAAAAAAATAAAAGTTGTTATGAGAGGTTCAATGTTTGTCTCCACAATCTTTATCAACATCACCTAAATTGCAAAGTCAGTAATATAAGATTACCATTTGTAAAACATCAAATACTAAATTTTTATTTTTATTTTTATTTTTTGTATGTGATCTACAACCCTACAAAATAAAAAAAAAGTTAAAAAAGGAAAAAAAGAAGAAAAAAAATTGTTTGTCTCACAGAGAAAAAAAAAAAAAAACCTGCACCGCGCCGGCTCGGGCCCGCGCCCGCTCCCTTCCGCCCGCAATCCATCGAAATAAGGAGATATTCGATTTAAAATTTAAATTTCAATTTAAAATCAAATTTTAAATTTTAAATTTAATTTTTATTTTTTGTATGTGACCACAAACATACAAAATAAAAAAAATAGAAAGAGAAAAAAGGGGGAAAAAAGTTAGAAAAGAGAAAAAAGAAAAAGAAAAAAAGAGCCATACAAAAAAAAATAGTTAGAAAAAAAAAGTTAAAAATCTCCCCCCCCCCCCCCCCCCCCCTCTCTCTCTCTCTCTCTCTCTCTCTCTCTCTCTCTCTCTATTGCGATATAACCACATTTTTTTTAATCCCGATAAACAAAGTATTTTAACTCCACCAGTTAATACTTAATTACAATGTATTCTTAACAGCTCATTTTAATTAACTTTCCGTCGCAGCAAAAACTCTAAATTATTAATTTATTTGGGCTACATTACAGAAAATAACTTTGTAAATTTCTGCTTTTTTATTTTGCTTTCCTGACTTTCAAAAATTTATATTTGCCAACTTAAAATTTTAGAAATGTTTTCAAGAAGGTATTGCGTTAATACAGTCGACAAAATGATCAAATTGCTCTTTCTTTTTCTATAAGAAAATTTTTTTTTTAATATATTTATATTATTTTGAAGGACATTTTCGATATAAATTATAAAAAATAGATGGAATATTAATGGAATCATGACGGAAGGGCGGCTAAATGCAACAATCTGAAATGTCGAGAGGTAAACGTAGGTTTTCGAAAGTTAGGGAAGAAAAGTGAAAAAAGCTGATATTTACTGGAAGGATTTCTATAATTTAGCCATTTATTTGCTAAATACTCTCCTTGGGATAGTTATGGTTAAGTCACCAATATCCACTTGTAATTAAAGTCATGAAAAAATCAAATGCATTATAGTGATGTAAACATTTGTTAACTTTTGCAGGTGCCTAGCTAATGGATGTGGCAGCTTATTGGGAGCCTTACAACTGATCCTATATACGCTATTTATAGGAACCACAAACACAAAGGAGATGGACCCACCAAACGAGACTTGATCCAGTTGACCGAGCCCAAGTCCAACATAGAATACACACAAAGCATGGACATAATAAATAACCAAATCCACCAGACCACCACCAAGTAGATAATCAAGCGTAGAAAAAAAAAAAAAAGTTAAAAATTTATGCTAAGTTTTTTTTTTTTACTTATTTTTGTTATGGTAGAATTAAGAGGAGTATTTGTGGGAATCCATTTGATCTAATATTTAAATGGGTCCTTTTTTAGTTCTTTTGAGTCAAATTGAGCCGAGTGACCCATTTTGGATCAAGTGAGTCAAGTAGGGCTCTATGAGTCTAGTTAGGTAAAGAAAATAAAATAGAGTTAAATAGAGAGTCAAGGAGAGGGAAAAATTAGCTTCTTCATTTCATTCTATTGTGTGGTGTCTCTCTCAAGAGTGAGAGAGGTGTGAAATAGGATCCACAAGCTTTCTATTTTCGTTTATTTTATTAATAAATAAACTTAGCTGGAAATGTTAGTCGAGTAGGATTCGAACTTGGGATCTCAGATACCAATCACCAAACTCTTTACCACTTACGCTAGGGACTGTTGATGTTTTGATATTATTGTTGAAGGTGATCGAATGTTTATTTGAAGTTTTTGAGATTGTCAATGTAAGCTTCTTATTACTTTGTTCTTGTTTTTGATAGTGGTTGTGTGATCTTCACTGTGTATAAATTATAAAACTAAAGTTTCAGTTTCTATAAATACGAAGAAAAGGGTGTGCTCAAATTTGAGCTGTCTCATATACATACTTATCTTTTTTTAGAAACAAGAGTTTAGTTTTGGGTTTAAGTTGCTCGTACTTCTGTTAGGTTACTTGGTATATATTTGTAACAATCTTGGTAGAAAAATGTGCCTTTGGGAAATTAATCCCAAATCATGTTAAAAATTGAATGAAAAAGGAAAATCCGTAGCTACTCTAGCTAGTGTAAGAAGAATGCAAAGTTTGTGTTTGTCTCTAGCTAGCTGTGAAGAGAATTCAAAGTTGGCATTTGTCTTGCCTAGCTTTTCAAAAAATTAAATACCTTCTAGTGCCATAGTATTTTATAAACAAAAAATATAGTAATGTCTTTGCTATATTATATGGACGTGACATTTTAGGTTCTAAAAGTAAAAGCTCTATTCTGTAGCTCGGTTATGAGATTTTTTTTTTTTTTGAAAAAGTTGTAGTGGTAAATAGTTATTTCTTTTTATAACTTAATAATCTTGGGAGGTCGAAAATAAATATAAAGAAATTAATTACACGAGACAAGAAGCTAAGGCTTGAAAATATCTATCTTTCTTTGTTTCTAAAATAAAAACTCTATATGATTGGATATGTCAAAAAGTAAATGCCATGACCCAAACCTTCTTCATTTAGGTTGTGACCGCCATGCTTTCATATGATTAAAGTCTGAAATTCAAATTTGAATCATATGAAAATGCAATGTTTAAGGAAAAAAAATAGCACCTAGTAGTGAGTTATTCTAACGAGAGAAACTTATAAAAGTGATCCACACTTGTAACCTTGAGTGATCTTAATTATGTGATGAAAAAGTTGGTATAATCGTCTTGTTGCTTACTTATCAAAGCATCCTACGTACGGTGAATATATATCCAATATCTCTGGGCTTGAGGAGTTGGCGGGAACGTAGGCAGAGTGCTGAATATCGAAAAAAGTCGATCGCATGCTTACATTTGAATTTATAAAGAAAATTAAGTTCAAACATTCAAATGTATAAACTTTAGAATTAGAAAATAGGATAAGAGGGTTGCGGACTCACAGTGAACTTCTTTATACTAGCTTGGAATTAATGCAATTAATTTGGTCCGATATTAAAAGGTATCTTCATTAAAAAAAAAAAAAAAATCCAACAAAGGGAAAAAGATTACTGCTTTCGTGAATAAAGTTGTTCTTCGATTATCATTTCAACTAAAAATAATAATTTTGTCACTAAGTACTATCTTTTATGGTTCGATGCAATTCAATTTTATCGGCCAGAGATGCAGCTGTTATATGAAACCTTTCTTGAAAAGAACACTTTAATTCATTTTCATTTTCTTCAGCTGCGATGTGAGGGGCACCTTTTTTTCTACTGCTGAAATTTGCGTCGTTGATGAAGAAATCTAATCTTAGGAAGCAATTTTTCTTCAGCCGCGAGGTGCGGAATACCCCTTTTTTCTTTTTTTTTTTTTTTTTTTTTTTTTTTTTTTTTTTTTTTTTCCTACTGCTGAAAATTGTGTTGTTGGAGGGATTTGTGACAGAGATTGGTAAAAAAACACATGCAGTGAATTTTCATGCATATATTTTTGTTCAAAGGGCGTGCCAATGAAGAATGTTCTACCAGTTACTTGTCGTCATTGGGCGAAACTACTTACTCTAATAGCACGTTTGGTTCAAAATAGGAATCGAAATTAAAATAAGTTGAGCTGAAATGCTGATCAATAGCAAACAGGCTGCATTATTACCGATTTATTTTTCGATAATGAAGTCTTCAAATCAACGATCGGCACTGTTGAACATGATTTACCACTTTATATTTTTAGAAACTAAATTTTAAACCTTTTTGATATCATTGACCTAATGATAAAAAAATTGCAGATTTTGTAATTTTAATGGTCGATATAAGATGTTTTCAAATTTAACAGCGTAAAGGTATCTAAATTAATCGAATTTTGATTAGAAAATTTCTTAAACCATTTAAAACAAGATTTATACTCTTAATCTTGATTACAAGACTTCTATCATTAACATTTTAAGAATACTCATTTTCAGCTATTCATTTTTGTGACCACTTGATGGATAATAGAATAATATCAAAAAAATAGAAAATTTGATTTTTAGATAGTTTAAATGGATTACGTCATATTTAATAGTGTTAATCGTCAATTTGAAAGTTTCATCATCAAAAACAAATGATAACAACGGATAGTATCCCGGCTTAACTACGACCCGAATCTCAAGCACCCCAAACTCCTTATCCCCTTGCAGGCTACATATTTCGTAACAAAAAGTGTACAAAGCAAACACCAAGGATTAAAGTGCCCATCGGCACAGACCGTATCTACTGTATCGTATCGTGCCAGTAAGATATTGGCATGATACAGTTCTTGTACCGATGGCACAATTCAAAACCCTCTATTCTTGAAATTACTAGGTAATTTTCTCAATAAAGTTAAAAAAATTGATAAAATTACATAATAAATATTTGGCATATTTTTTTACTAAAAAAAATAAATATTTCATGCCATTATGTGTCGGTATATATATATTTTTTGTGACCGATACGCATCGACACGACCTAGCACGCATCGGGCCGTATCGTGCCGGCAAGTTTCGGCACAACCCGTGCGACGATACTTAAATTCTTAACAAACAATTTTTTAGATTCACTTTGGGATCTTACATTCAGTATAACAATAAAAATAGAAAAGTCTTTGACTTTTATCGCTTGGTTTGGAATCATTTCAAGGATTCATAGATAGCAATCAGAAAATATTAGGATGGATGCATTAGACGGGCACCTTCATTAACTTATTTCTTTTTCCATTTTATTTGATATAATAGTAGAGCTATTCCAGTCAAATTGTCTAAAATTTCATTTCTTTCATAAAGAAAACTTCAATGCATATTTTATTAAAAGGGTTAATTTCATACAAGTTCCTACAAAAATAGTGGATGATAAATATATTACTACAAAATTCAACTTTTATATATTATCACTACAAATGTCCTGATGTTTTCAAATATGTCTCTTTAGTTTGTTATCGTTAGACAACTGTTTATATTTTTAATTTTCGCCATCACAAATATGTTTCTCTGAAGGTCACAACAGTTTAATGTAAAAGGGGTAAAAATATCAAAAACTAACCAGAGTTTAGTATTTAACCTATGGAGGTCGGCGAGTGTCTATGCTTCTTCAAGTACCAGTTCTTTGCATAGTCTGTTCCACTTTAGCCGCTTTCAAAAGTCCAGTGTCTTGTTTTTCTCTTCCAGAAGAGTTACGAAGGAGATGGCGAGGTCAAGCAGCGATACTACGTATAACTAAACGACAGAGATATATTTGAAAATATCAAGGCTTTTGTAAGGATAGCATATGAAAGTTGAAATTTGTAGAGATATATTTACCATTCACTATATTTGTAGGGACCTGTATGCAATTAACCTTTTATTAAAATGATTGAATCAACTTGGAAGCTACCCAAGCTATATATAGCTTAAAATATCCTTCTGCATGTTACATACTCCCCAAAATTCTAATTTTCAATTATTATAAAATTATAATTTTTTAAAAAAATTTAAATTCAAAGGGATAGATTTACAAACCTTGAATTTTATTATTAAAATTCAGAAAAAATAAAATTAAATCTAAGGGATAAGACCACAGGCCATGAATTTAGAATTGTAATCCTTTGATTTTTTTTTTTTTTTTTTTTTTTCAGATTGTAGACTTATTAGCATTTCTCATATTTTAATATTCATGTCAAGCAATTTTTTTTTATTGGAGCAATTGCTTATATACTCCTAAAAAGTTTCAGACTTTATTATTTATCTCTAAGGTTAATATAAAAAATACATTTTTAATGAGTTAAATTATGTTAGTGAATTATTAGTAACAATCGTCATTTCTGTAAAATTAATATTTTACCCTTCCAAATATATCTTTTTATCATGATCAACTTTTTTTATTTGTCCTTAAATTTAGGGTAAAGAAAGTATTTTTTTCTTTTTGCCTGTTCAGATATACCTTTCTTTGGGCACAAACTTTTCTCCTTTTTTTTGTTTAGTTAGGGATAAAAAATATATTTTGATTTCCTTTTAGGGCATGTTTGGTTGCTTGAAAGTGAGTGAAGTGAAAAAATTAACTTTTACAAAAGTAACTTTTTAGTTCGATTGTTTGGTTGGCTATAAAGTAAAAAATTAAAACTATAATTTTGTAATTTTGATTATTAAATTATATATAAAGAGGTGAAAAATATAAACAAACGACTTATGTTCGCAATGTAAATTAAAAATTTTAATTTTAATTTATATTTATAATTTAAAATTATATTTTAAAATATAAATTTAAATTTAAATCTGAATTCGTAATTTGAAAAATTTATATGTATTTATCAAAAAACAAAATATTTATTATCTTATATTATATTGCATAAAAAAGTAAAATAAAAATATGTGAATTTTTTCTAAAATTGTTTGCACTATAGATCGGCATTGAACGCGTGTCTAACTAGTGTACACATCGGACACGTGTCCGACACAGACATGCGCGTGTCCGATACGGACACGCGAGATTTATAAAAGTGTCCGTCATATATAGTTTGAAACATGAAATATACCAAATAATTTGTTTATCAAAGCCGTTATATGATGATCGATATGCTAACTCAACCATTCTATATTTTTATGCTTTGAAAAGTCTGAAAAATCTAAAAGTCCTCTTAGCATTCTCTTTAGGGTGCGTTTGGTTCGCATTATGAAAGATTATTAGGAATAAAAAGATATCCGAGAATTTTATTCCTATTCATTCTATTACTAAGAATGTGGAATTCCTGTATTTGGTTCGCACGGTAATATTAATTAACCATGTTATTTAATATTACAAAAAATATACAATTAATTAATTAATTTATTTATTTAATTTTAGATAATGTTATCAAAAGTTTCAACATCTTTTTAGAAAAAATGGAAAGAGAGTATAAGTTAGAGAGAAAGAGCATAATTAAAAAAATAGAAAGAAAAATATAGTCGAAATTAGAGGGAGTGAGAGAGTTGAAATTTTAGAAAGAGAGAGAGAGAGAAAGCTTAGTTTAGAGAGAGAAAAAAAAGTTTAGAGAGAGATATAAGGTTAGAGTGTAAAGAAAAATAATATCAATTAGCGGGTGGGTAAGAAGAAAAAAATAGATTAGACATATTATGATTACCCCAATCTATTAATATAAGGATACCCACCTTCCCTCAAGAGAATGAGATTAGTACTTTGGGGTGAATCTTATTCCCAAGTAAATCCAGTATTACCAATTAGATTACTTAGTGCGTTTACCTAAATTCCGTCATATTTTTTTATTTTTATTGGATTAGTAGGAATCTTTAAAAGATAGCGCGAACCAAACGCACCCTTAATGTTATGAAGTTGCCAAAGACGACCGTCATCGCAGAAACATGCAACTACATATTCTATTACTAGAAATTCAGGACCGGTAATAAAAAGAGGCACTTAATTTCTACCACTCGAAGTTTTTTTTTTTCAAGTAAAATTTTATTACTAAATTTGAACAGAGTGAGCTGGTTTTATATATAGGGTTTACGTCATATACTACAGCAAAATGACTTGTAAAATTTCAGAACGAATTGAAGTCCCTTAATTCGTTTTGCTCTCGTTTAATATTCATTGCACACAAATGTAGATCCCAATTAATTCTTCATCAACTCGAGCTTGGTTCCTCCCTACTCCTACTCAATTTAACAAAAATAAATAAAATTAATACTTCATGTAGGTGGAGGAGAGGGAGAGAGTTCTCACTTCTTTTACTTTTCTTTCAGTTAAAATATATAGAAAAATTAAAAAACTTCAGATATCCCTTGTGGTTTATCGAATATTCAATTTAGTATCTTGTGGTTTATGAAATTTTATTTTAGTGTCATGTAATTTTACTTTTCTTATTGATTTAACGAAAAAATTAACGGAGAGGATAACGAAAAGAGCAAAATGAATCCACAAGGTACAAAAATGATACAATTTAAACCACAAGACACTAAAGTGAGAAAACGCTGAACCGCAGGGATGATATTTGATGTTTTTCGTATTTTGAAACTCAGTACTCCCAAACAATCCCTCCAAGAGACTAACCCTCCATTAATATCTTGGTCAGCTTTTGAGTATCTAAATACCAAATTTTGTATTGATATAGGGTTTAATAATTTCCTTTGCGGAAAAAAAAAAAAAAAAGAAACGATTTTCACTAGGCTTGTTTACACTGGCACGATACTTTAGTATTATTTTTATTTATTACATTGTATTGTCTTTTTTTTAAAAACAGATACCATTACATTATTTATTTTATTAATTTTTACACTGTAATTTAGGTTTATTTTTAATTTTCTATTTTGTATTATTTTCTTTCCTCGTAGATATCACTAAACTATTTTTTCTCTCCAAGATTTATATTACCATTAAGAAATCTATTATTTTAGATAAAATCTAATAACTTTATTAGGAGATGCTGAATAAATAGCAGACAAAATATAAAATAAATCTTCTTGGTAGACTTATTAAAAAAATTTATCAAGTAAATTTTCATTGTCTTTTGTTATTTTTATATATTTTGTTATTTTTCACATCAAAATGAAACATTGAAAATATGCTCCATCATTTCTAACCTATTTTTTAACAGTTTTTATATAAAATTATAAATTTATTGTAACAGTATAAGATAGAATAATTAATTGAACTTAAAAAGTCCATCACTTCTATCAGCTAATTTGGAATCATTTTACGAACTCTTAGATTCGATACAGTACTGTAATACAATTAAGATGGATGCAACAGACGAGTACCTTCGCGGAATTTTGTCCCCTTAATTTAATAATAATATCGAGCTCTTCCGTTCAAGTTGCCTCAAATTTCTTTTCTTTCTCCGAGAAAACTTTGATGAATATTATTATTTTTGTCATAAAATTATTATTTTCAATACAGTTTTGGCTCCTTTTAACTTGATATCTATCTAACTATATATAAAAGCGTATAGGAATTCCGACAATGACAGTTGGAATCCAAAAAGAAATAAAATAATATTACCTACGAATGGTTATGATTAATTTATTAAAAATATCTCAAATCAATAAGAACGGTTATGATCAGTCTATTAAATCTCTACTATATAAAAATATATTCTCTACAAATGCTTATGATCAATTTATTAAAAAAAAATCTCAAATAAAAACAGTTATGATCAATTTATTAAAAAATAGCATTTCTACCATCTATAAATTTAATCCTACGAGCGATTATAATCAATTTGTTATAAAATATCTCAAATAAAAACAAACTGTTACGATCAATTTGTAAAAAAATAACATTCCTATTTATCTATTTTACATTAAAATTTGAGTTTAAATTATGAATTAAATTTAATTTTTGATATCAAATTTAAATTAACAATTAATTTTTTTATTACAGTGGATCAATCTTAAATTTTTAAATTTGAAAATAAATATAAATTAAATTTTGATGTATTTAGTTTAAAACACATATTTAAATTTAATTCATTAAAAATCAAAAAGTATATAAAAATGTTAGATGTATATAAAAAAAAGAACATGTAGGATATTGTAAATACTTTCTAATAAAATATAATATGTTAATTTATAAATATAGTTTTTATTATAAAATTTTGGATTTATATAATGTACACATTTATATTGGTTTGAAATATATTATAATAATTAATTGTTACGTGCATTTGCACGTACATTCAACTAGTATAGTTCAAAAGGATGCATGTGTCAAAATTTGGTACGTAACATATATAGATGGTTATCTACGCTTTCCTCCTTTTAATATTTTCTTGACTTTACTGACCGTCCCTGACGCAAGTGGCAAAGTATTTAGTGGTTGGTATTCAAAATTCAAAGTTCGAACTCTAGTTGATTCATAATTTCAGCCAAGTTTATTTCTAAATAAAACAAACAAAACGAATACACATTACTTTTCTCTAATATATATATATAGAGAGAGAGAGTCCGGCTGGGATACTATCGATAGCACCAATTTATTGGTACTATTAGTTTTTTAACCCTTAGATTTAGCCCCTTGATTATTTTTATCCGTTAGATTATACTATTCAACTAACCACCTACTCAACTCTAGGGGATCCACATCATTCTAGCCGCACATTTCTCAATCTAAGGATTAAAAAACTAATAGCACCAATATATATATATATATATATATATATAGAGCTAGGCTGGTATACTATCGGTAGCACAGAGGTCTCCGTGCTACCAAGTTGTTTTCAATGATGCGGCTTCCAAATCGATGATCGTCTCCGTTAGACTTGATCTACACTATTAAAAGTATTTGGAAACCAAATTTCATAATTTTTCGGCATCATTTACCTATCAAACGAGTAGTCTAGAAATCAACGGCTGAAAATAAAAATCTCATAAAAAATAATGATAAAAGACTTGAATTTAAGATCAGAGGTATTGATCTTACTTTAAATAGTGAAAAAAATTTTCTATAAAAATTTCATCAGATTTGGATTGTTTTACACCGTTAAATTCACAAACTCATCACATCTACCATTAAAATTGTCCAATTTTGAGATCTTGTATCACAGCGAAAATGATGCCGAAAAATTATGAAATTTAGTTTTCAAAATACTTTAATAGTATAGAATCAAGTCACGGACCGATCGTCGATTTGGAAGCCGCATCATTGAAAAATCAACTTGGTAGCACGGAGGACCTTTTGTGCTACGATTATTCAACCAGGCCATAATCCTTAGCTATTATTCTATATATATATATTATATCATATATATATATGAGCTTAGAATTATTTTAGAAGTACCCTTTTGGTGCTTCTAAGTTTTTAAGGTCTTAATCAAAACCGTCTTCCACCGTAGCACCACCTGAACCACTATCATTCCAACCCGATACCATTTCTTACTCCAAAGACTAAAAAACTCAAAAGCACTACCTCTTAGGTGCGTTCGGAAGCGTTTGAAAAATTTTAGGCTACTTAATATATATATTATATATAATAATATAATATAGGGTACTATTATAGAGAGAGAGAGAGAGAGAGAGAGCAGGGAGAGAGAGAGAGAGAGACTGGAGGGGACGACGACAAGCGGACAGAGGAGAAAGAGATGAGGAGGAAGAGGGCGTCAGGATTGGCGCGTTGAAGGAGTGGCGAGATCGCGGGAGGGGAGGGAGCGTTCGGAGAGGCGGGGGGGAGGGGGGCAAAGAAGGGAAAACGGACAGAGGAGGGGGGAGGCGGAAGGGGGGGGCACAGGCAGAAGAGCTACAGCGAGGCGCAGATGTGGGAGGGGACGGGAGAAGATGAGGGAGAGAGATGAGTGAGCGCTACTATGCTATCAGAAACACGGAGCCTTCCGTGCTTCCAGCTCGTTTCGATGTTGCGACTTTCGAATCGTCGATCGGGCTGCCTTTAAACTTGATCTAGAGTATTTTAAGTACTAGAAAATAAATTTTATGATTTTACGATATCATTTGCCTAGTGAACGAAGGGGGCTCAAAATCAACGGCTGAAATAAAATCTTACAAAATTAATAATATGACATTAAAATTTTAAATCAAAGATATTGATCCTGTTTATGTAGTATAAAGAATTTTCTATCAAAATTTCAGGTGAATTAGATTTTCTATACGTTAAACTTGCAAACGGTCACTACGGCCATTGAAATTTGTTGATTTGAGTCCCTTCGTTCACTAGCAATGATATCGTAAAATTATTAATTTATTTTCTAGGGTACTCCAAATACTCTAGATCAAGTTTAACGGAGCCGATCGACGATTCGAAAGTCGCAACATCGAAACGAGCTGGGGCCTTCTCCGTCTTCCGATAGCATCTTAGCTCACTCTATATATATTATATATATATATATATATTTAAAGAGAGGAGGAGAGGGAGGAGCCATTCTGTTAAACCGGCGGAATCAGGGTGGCGGTCGAGAAGAGAGGAGAGAGAGAGACGATGATTAGGATCTGGTATGCTTCTGGAAGCACGGAGCGCTCCGTGCTTCCAAGTTGTTTTCGATATTCGGACTTTCGAATCGACGATCGACTCTGTTAGACTTGATCTAGAATATTTGAAGTATCAAGAAAATAAATTTTGTGATTTTTCGATATCATTTGCCTAGTAATTGAAGTGGCTCAAAATCAACGGCTAAAAATAAAAATCTTACAAATTATGATGATATGACATTAAAATTTTAGATCAAAGTTATTGATCTTGTTTTATATGGTATAAAGAATTTTCTATCAAAATTTCATGTGATGTGGATATTTCTACACCGTTAAACTTGCAAACGGTTCACCACGGCCATTAAAATTATTGATTTTGAGCCCCTTCGATCACTAGGCAAATGATATCGAAAAATCGCAAAATTTATTTTCTAGGTACTTCAAATACTCTAGATCAAGTCTAACGGAGCCGATCGTCGATTCGAAAGTCCGAACATCGAAAACAACTTGAAAGCATGGAGGGCTCCGTGTTTCCAGAAGCATACTAGCCCACTCTCTCTCTCTCTCTCTCTCTCTCTCTCTCTCTCTATATATATATATAGTACGTCTCCTGTACTTTCGAAAGTACGGAGGTCTTCATGCTTGTAAGTTGTTTTCAATGATAGGACATCCGATTCGACGATCGACTCCGTTAGACATGATCTATGTTATTGAAACTATCTAGAAATCAAATTTCATAATTTTTCGACATTATTTACTACGTGATCAAAAGGTTTCAAAAATAACTATTTTAACGGTTAATGTGGTACGTTTTTAAGTTCAACGGTGTAAAACAATCCAATTACATGAAGCTTTAATGAAAAATTCTGCTTAATATTAATAGCAAGATTAATACTTCTGATTTGAAATTTGAGTCTTTTATTACTATTTTTTTTGAGATTTTTATTTTTAGCCGTTCATTTTTAGGCTATTTGTTTACTAGGCAAACGAAATCAAAAAATTATGAAATTTAGTTTCTAGATAGTTCCAATAGCGTAAATCATGTCTAACAGAATCGATCGCCGAATCGAATATCTCATCATTACAAACAACTTATAAGTACGGAGGCCTCAGTACTTTCGAAAGTATAGGAGTCTCTCTCTCTCTCTCTCTCTCTCTCTCTCTCTCTCTCTCTCTCTCTCTCTCTCTCTCTATATATATATATATATATATATATATATATATAATTGAGCTAGAATACTTTTAGAAGCACCAACCCCGTGGTGTTTCTAAGTTTCTAGCCCTTGGATCTACTCCTTAATTACTAATAGCCTTTGGATCAAACACTATTAATTCCACCTACTACCACCTATCACCATCATCTTAACCATACATCTCTCCATTCAATAGTTAAAAACTCAAAAGCATCACCTTCATGGTTGATGCTTTTGAGAGTATTCTAGCTCAACTATATATATATATATAGAGAGAGAGAGAGAGAGTTGAGCTAGAATACTATCGATAGCAAACGGACTTCGTTGCCACCAATTTGTTTTCGATGATGGAGCTTCCAAATTGACGATCGGCACCGTTAAACATGATCTACACCACTTGAAGTGTTTTAGAAATTAAATTTTATATATTTTCGATATTGTTTTCTTATCCATTGAGCGGACATAAAAATGAACAAGCTGAAAATGAATATTCTTTAAGAAATAATGATAGGAGTATTGTAATCAAGATCAAGAGAATAGATCTTGTTTTAAATAGTTAAAAAAATTTTCTAACAAAAATTTAATTAATTTGGATATCTTTACACTGTTAAACAAGAAAACGCTTCATATCGACCATTAAAATTATAAATTTTAAAACTCTTTGATCATTAGGCAAATGATGTCGAAAAGGTTTGAAATTTGATTTTCAAACACTTTAAGTGATATAAATCATATTTAACAGTGCCGATCGTCGATTTGGAGACTCCATCATCGAAAATAAATGGGTGGCAACGGAGTTCGTTTATTATCGATAGTATTCTAGGTCAACTCTATATATATATATATATATGTATATATATATATATATGTATATATATATATATATATATGTATATATATATATATATATGTATATATATCTCTTTTCACGATTTATGTCATACAGCAATGCTAGGTTTAGAACCTAAATGAGCAATGCCATTGCTTTGCTTAATTTTCTCTAGCTTTGTATTTGAAAAGAAATGTTAACGCATATCCAAGACCTATATTTCGTTACTGGTTTTATCATTTTCTCTTTTTTCATTATTATTAAACCCCTAAAAGAGTTTTTTAAATTCTAAAGAATATAATTACAACTCTAGATTAAAGATGTAATACTACAACATTTTTTTGGCTATAAATTAAGCATTCTTTATAGAGCAATTAATATTATCTGTACACTCCTACATATATTAATCCAAAGGCCAATCTTTTTTTTTTTTTTCAATATTAAAACCTAAATGTATTTTCGTAAATTCTAGAATGCATTGAAAAAAAGATTTATAACAGTTTGTACACTACAAAAAAAGTAAAATTTAAGAATATTTTTTTAATATTTAATAATGTTTAAAAGCATCCTAATATAATCTAGTATCAAATTTGATAGTGTCGATCAAAGCATCGGCAAATAAAGAGTCGTCACATATATATCGATGTTTATGCCAAGCATCGGTAAAATATACTTTGATATTTTAAAGCGGCATAACTTTTTAAAATCCTAACATTTTAAAACATGAAAAAATTAAAAATAATAATAAAATTTTTTATTTAATAAATAATTAGTTTGATACTGTAGAAAATTTATACGACGTTGTTCTTTGAAACATCGCTATTTACTATATTGTAGAAAAGTATCTTAGCTAAAAAAACGTTCTTATATTGGAATTTTTTTACATATAGAATTTTCGGTTCCCGCATTTGAATATTGGTGTCATATGATGTATAACCCATTTGAATACTGCGTTCTAAAGCACTTTAAATGATCCATAAATTTGCTAAACTGATTAAGCTTCCAATACAAGACAACCAATAATGGAATCCCTTCTCTCTCCTGTGTGTCTTCTCCTCTTCTGTGTCGGTCTCTTCTTCTTTATCAGAGTAGCTACAGAATGGTTTGCCGGATCCAAAGCCCGCGGCACGGCCCCCTCATGCTCCTACGCCTCGGCCAGGTCGACGTCGCGGTCGCGTCCTCCCGCGAGGCCGCCGAGGATGTATTGAAGACCCACGACCTCAACTTCGCGTTTCGCCCCATGCTCGCCGTCTCCATGCTCTTCGAGCACGGCTTCGGCTTCTCCCCCTACGACAGCCACTATAAGCACCTCCGCAAGGTCGCCGCTGTCGAGCTCTTCAGCATCCGGCGTGTCCGGTCCTTCACCGCCGTCCGCGAAGAGCAGGTCCGCAACATGATCAACAACATCAAAACGGCGGCACTTTCGCGAGCGCCGGTAAAACTAAGAGAGGAGCTCATGTTGCTGTCGAACTCGATCGTGTCCGTGGCAGCGGTCGGGAGGAGATGCCGACATGAGGGGAAGCTAGTGAAGCTCGCGAAGGAGACGGCGAGGCTGATGTCGGGGTTCGCGATTGCCGACCTGTTCCCGTCGCTTAAATTCGTGGACGTGCTCACGGGGATGAGGTCTAAGCTCGAGGGGGTGCGAAGAGAGCTCCAAGAGATATTGGATAAGATCATAAGAGATAAGGAGATGTGCAAAGGCAATGGAGGAGACGAGGACGCAACCAAGCAGGAGGAGGATATACTTGATGTGCTCCTAAGGCTTAAGGATGATAACAACCAAGAGTTTCCAATCACACTCAGTAACGTGAAAGTTGTGATCCTGGTAAGTAATTTGGTATCTAAGAAGGTTAATTAGGCCGAATTTTATTTAAGCGAGCCAATCATTTACTTCTAGGATTGTATTACACACACACACACATATGAATTGAGCGCCTATTCTTTTAAAAGCACCAAATCATTAGTGCTCGCAGATTTTCGGTCTTCAGATGAAAATTTATAGTATTGAAATAATAGTAGTTTTCTTGAGTTTAGTGGATGATTAATAATATGTATATGAAAGCTTAGTCATGTGAGCCACATGGAAGAGAGGGGCGGAGGCGCCGGCGCCGGCGTGAGGTTGCAGGTATATGGGGCCCAGCTGAATTTGGGCCTATTTTTTTTATTATTTTATTTTATTTTATTTTCCTCTTTATCAATTTAGAGACGAACAAAACCGATGCATATAAGAATTTTTCTTATTTTTCAATCAATTTTACCAAGGTAAAGATATCTTCGCTTTTTCGACAATTTGAAATAAGTTTTCCTAACTTTTTAGTTAAAAATGTTGTTTATAGAACATTTTTCAAAACTATTAAATTTGAGTAATTTTTACATAAAGTTGTTAGAATAATGTAACTATTCAAAAATTAAGAATATATTAATAAAAAAGTTATTTTTGGTAATATACATAACACTATTTTATAATATTTTTATTCAGTTATAATTTTTTAAGCTTAAAATTTTAATAATTATATATTTTAATTGATTGAAATACTATCTATCAGCTGTGAAGTCCGGGCCCTGCACTAGTAAAATATACTTTGATGAATATTGTTTTGGTGGAAAGACGATAGATATAGCTAGTATTGAATTACGCTATTCGATCATATACATTATTTTTTTTTCGCTTTACCAAAAACTAATGCAGGAACTCTTCATCGCTGGTACCGAAACCTCAGCAACGATTATCGAGTGGGCCATGTCGGAACTCATACGAAACCCTAAGATCATGGAGAAAGCGCAAAGCGAAATAAGAGAAGCTCTGAAGGGAAAACCTAATGTGGAGGAAGCTGATCTTGGACAACTCAGCTACCTGAGACTAGTCATCAAGGAGGCTTTCAGGCTTCACCCACCAGGGTCACTTCTCCTGCCAAGAGTTGCAAAGGAGACATGTCAGGTTATGTAAAGAAACCAATCTCTCCAAAAGCTTCGAATAATGCTAAGGAAATGTTGTTCTAATATTTTAATGTTTTACTTTTCTCTTATTTGAGTGTAACAAGTTTCCAAGATCTAGGTCTAATACATGAATTTTGCGCGCAGAGTGAACCAAAGATGAACATGAGTCTAGCGGGATTTGATGTAGGAATCAAAAAATATATATATATATATATAGAATTAGGCTGGAATACTATTAATAGTAAAACGCTCTTTTTGCTATCAAGTTTTTAACCCTTGGATGAAAAATTGTAGGATCAAAATAATATTAGTTGGCTAGAGTTGAGTGGTCCCCCTAGGTTTGATTGGTCTCCACTGGGTTATAGTATTTAATCCAATAGTTAAAAATAATGAAAAGAGTTGATCCAAAGGCTAAAAAATTAGTAGCAACAATGAGATTTTGCTACTAATAGTAGCCCAGTCCAACTATATATATATATATATANTATATATATATATATATATATATATATATACTCAGTTGCCATTTGTTGGAATTGATATTTGCTTAGAATTTAAAGATACTAAAACAGAATAATATAGAGAAAACATATTAGAGGAGGTAACTGGATTATAGATAAGGCAAACAAATCAAATTAGTTCGGTACGTACTAAAACTTTAGTAATTAACTACGATCAAGGTACTCAAATTTGATTTTATGTTTAGATCGAACTAGAACCTCTTAGAGTGATATTATACATACAAAAGGATTTTACAATGTTTTGCCGACTTGCTTATGTGGCCATACATAATTGGTAAAAAAAAGTATCAATCGTGCACGGGGTGATTGCTAGCTGTAATTTATAAGGCAAAGAATTAATAAAAATCTAAAATTTTGAATTTTATATATTGTTGTAGAAGTTGTTCATAAGAATAATATTTTTCCAACCTTTTAATGCTCTACTAGTAATATCTCCAATGAAATAACGTATGTATCGATGTTTGTTGTGTATATGGCTACTTTAAAACCTGAAGCTGTTAGAGAATACCATATGTATCGATGTTTGTTGTATATATAGCTACTTTAAAATCTGAAGCCGTTAGAGAATAACGTATGTATCGATATTTGTTGTGTATATGGCTACTTTAAAATCTGAAGCCGTTAGAGAATAACGTATGTATTGATGCTTGATGTATATGTGGCTACTTTAAAATCTGAAGCTGAAGGGGTGGAATAACCCCTTAACCCCCATATTATCCCCAAACACCCGAAAAAATGGATGGGGTTAGCTAACCCCGCCTCAAATAAATTATTCCGGGTTAGCTAACCCCACCTAACCCCACCAAACTCCAACCAAACACTATTTTCTATTCATAATAATTCACTATCTTTCTTATCACACCTACTCCAACCAATCATTGTCCTTCTTTATCAATCATTATCTTCTTATCCCACCTACTCCAACCAAATACTATTTTTTATTATTCTAGACTAACTCCAACCCCTAACCAAACACAAAAAAACTTTAACCCCACTTTAACCCTGAACTTAACTCTATCCCTGGAATAGCTATTTTTTTCTTAACCCCGAACCAAACGGAGGCTTAGAGAATAACGTATATAAGGTTATACATGGATGTTTGTTGTATATATGGCAGGTCATAGGGTATACAATACCAGCAGGCACTCGCATGCTGATCAATGCATGGGCACTGGGAAGAGACCCCCAGTACTGGGCCGAGGCCGAGAGGTTCAAGCCGGAGAGGTTCGAAGACAGCAGTGTGGACTTGAAGGGGATGAACTTCGAGTTCCTGCCGTTCGGCAGCGGGAGGAGGATGTGCCCCGGAATGGCGTTCGGACTGGCTAATGTAGAGCTCGCGCTCGCACAGCTGCTGTTTCACTTGGACTGGTCGCTTCCGGGGGGTATGAAACCTCAGGATCTTGATATGACTGAAGCTTTTGGGGCCGCAACGAGCAGAAAATCGGAGCTCGTCTTGCTTGCAACTCCTCATTTCCCAGCTAATATATGCTAGCTGATTAATATTACTATATGCGCAGATTACGCAGACTTTTGATATAACTATATGTTGAAGTTCCTATACGTACGTACCTACGTAATATATATATGGTGATGATGAATAATTAATGCTATATTATGTACACTGAGAAACAGTTAATTAGCATGCTGGTGATCAGTTGGTTAGACTAAAAACTCTCGTCTCGATGCTAATTTTGATCGGAATCTGATTTTGGATCTGTTTATTCGTCTATAATTAATTTCAGATTAAAAATGACTCTTAAAAAAAAAAATAATAATAAACTACCCACTTTATTCATTAAAAAAATGAATTAGGCTAAAGGGATGAGGCCACAGTAAACCTCGAACAAAACAGATGACTAAAAAAAAAAAAAAAAAAAAAAAAAATCAACATTGCTATTTGTGGGCAGCTATTCTTATTTCAACGAGAGAATTTGTTGACAGCTAGTAAATTAAAAATTAAAAATACCATGTGGTTTTATGAACGGTAAACTTCAAATGCCATCCATGTGGCTTCGTACTTCTCACTTTAGTATCCTGTGGATTTTTTTTTTTTTTTTTTTTTTTTTTGGTCAGCCCCTCCGTTAACTTTTTGTTAAATTATATAGAAAACTTCAGATATTCCACTTATAGTTTATCGAATATTAACTTTAGTACTCTTTTAGTTTTAATTTTGTCACTGATTTAACGAAAAAAATTAGTGGATGGATAACAAAAAGAGAAAAATAAAATCATAGAGTACGAAAGTGATACATTTTAAACCACAGAATACTAAAGTGAGAAAGTACGAAACATCATACTAAAATGAGAAAGTACGAAACTACATGAATGGTATTTGAAGTTTTCCCTCTTATAAATTTATAAATGGAAGATGTTCAATGCAAATAGTGGAGTAGGAAAAATTGGGGTTTGAATAATAAATTTTTCTCTCTTCCTTGACTATGACTGTTGACTTGTCTCATCTAAGACTTGTATGCCCTGCCCTGCGAATGCGATAGCCGAAGATGCAATAGAATTTTCTTTTCTGTTAAATTAAAAAAATATTAAAGTTTAGATTAAAACTAGTTTTAATTTGCACAACTATTTGTTCGATAGGAAGTAACGGTTTTGAAACTATAGCTATTTGTTCAATTAAAAATGAATTTCAATTAGATTAAAGTTTAGATAAAACTAGTTTTGCACCACTATTTGTTCAATAAGAAATAACGGTTTTCAAACTAGAGCTACTACATTTTTTGTGGTTTATTTTGCTGAAATTTTTCACACCGACACATAAAAAGGGTCAAAAAAAAAAAAAGAAGAAAAAAGGTTACAGTGGGTAATTTTTTATTATTCTCCTGTATCTTTTTCTCTCCTATAACTGGCTTCCTCCCTATTCGGGATGAAGCCAATTATGGGATTTTGAAAAATTAGAGTTGTGAGCGAATTTAATTTACGAAAAACGAACATATTAAGTATAGGGATGCAAATGGGTATAGGTGGGCTGTATATTCGATCATTTGAATCAGGAAATATGTGACAATAATTTGATTATCGAAGTCGTAATATGATCCATGATCGATCGCTATCTCAACCATTTCATGCTTTGAAAGGCCTAATAAATTTAAAAGTGCTCATATATAGTATTCCCCCCGGAAAAACATGAAACTACAATATTTTATCATAGAAGTTTTTTTTTTTTTTTTTTTTTTGAGAGAGATAGGTGTGCTTCGTTTATTTCATTTAGAAATAAACTTAACTGAAAATGTGAATCAACTAGGATTCGAAGTTGGGATCTTGGATACCAACCACTAAACCCTTTGCCACTTGCTTTAGAAACGGTTGGTTATAAAAGTTTTTCGTTTGTTTTTCTCAGAACCTGCAATCTGCAAATCTGCAAGAAAAATAAACATTTTCTATCACCAGATTTTTTTTTTTTCCTTTTCTTTTCTATTTTGCTGAGTGAACTGGTTTTATAGAGTTTACATAATATATTACAGCAAAATGACTTAAATGAGTTTTCAAAACGAATTGAAGTTCATTAATTCGTGTTTCTCTCTTTTAATATTCAATGGCATGGCGAATATAGATTGGAACTAATTCTCCATCAACTTGAACTGTGTTTCTCCCTACTCCTACTCGATTTAACAAAGAATAAAAAAAAATTAATACTTCATGCATTTCAAAATGTGTATGAAAATATTGTAATAAGTCAGCTTTGTATCATAAAAGTTAAATCCGTCATTTAATTTTTTTCAGAATTGAAGTCGAATGAAATATGTTAAAATCGAAACGGCGAAAAATAGATCCAGAAAATAATTTAATGCAAGAAATAAAAAGAAAAGAGGAAAGAACACACCGATATTTATATGGTTCGGCCAACGGCCTACGTCCACGGACGAAGACGGAGCAAATACTTTATTAATGTCGAAAAGGCGGAGTACAAAAAAGATCTCTCAAAAAAGACCAAAGCTTAATTAGATCCGAAAACGCCGCAACAAGCAACTCTGGAAAGAAGGACTTCTCTTAACCAGTACGGACTCCAAAGTGGCGTTAATTAGAGTTGCCGCGGATCCTCACCGTACGGTACATGAATAGCTTGCTTTAATTAATTAGACTTGTGTCTAATTAACATTGCGGCATCATTAGAGCTTGCCTCTAATTAAAGCACGGACCACACCACCAACAACTGAATTAATTTTGCATGACTCTTAATTGGGTCGCGGCATCATTAACTTGGCAGTAGCATGTATATATAATACATGTCTCTTAATTAGAGTCTAATTCTAATTCAATTAGAATTATACTCCTAATTATAATCCATATATGCCAAATTAAATCTAAATATATATAATTCCAATTAAATTAGGATTTAACTTCAATTTAGATAACTACAAATCTAAACCAAATATAACAAAATATGTGTCATATTCGAACGAAATTTAAAATTCTAAAACAAGAAGTTGTCTTGTGTATTTTATTGACTATTTATTATTATCTGTATAAATTTTACACCAAAAATCTTATTTTTTTGTGCAGGTAAATGTGCGTGGGCAAAACAAATTAAACTTATTCTGAAGTACAGAAAAGAAAATTCTATAGAATCTTCGGCTATGGCAGGGCACAGAAGTCTTAGATGAGACTAGTCAACAGTCATAGTCAAAAAAAAAGAAAAATTTATTATTCAAACCCCAATTTTTCCATTTCTACTATTTGCATTGAACATCTACCATTTATAAATTTATAAAAAAAAAAACTTCAAATATCACACCTATAGTTTCATACTTTCTCATTTTAATATTATTTGGTTTAAACTTTATCACTTTCGTACCCTATAATTTTATTTTATTTTTTTTGTTATTCTCTATACTAATTTTTTTATTAAATCGGTGACAAAGTTAAAACTAAAAGAGTGGAGTATCTGAAGTTTTGTATATGATTCAACGAAAAGTTAATAGAGGGGCTGACGAAAAAATAAAATAAACTTACAGAATACCAAAGTGAGAAAGTGCGAAACTATAAGAGTGATATTTGAAGTTTATCCTTTATAAAACAAAAGTAGAGGGATCAAACTTTGAATTCCAAAGCTTACTCAGGCATGTCACCATCTATAAGGTTTGTCTATGCTAAATTATACATATAGTCCAAAGAATTGGAATTAATTTTTGAGTGCTTCATGATGCATATAATAAGCATAGTAAACTAATAAGCATGGACTAGATTTGTTTGACAAGTATTAATAGCAGAACATTCAATATTATCACTACTTAAAGCAGTTAGTTGGTATCCTACTCTTTAAGTTATAAGTCTCAAATTCGAAATACTACTTGTACATGCATCACATAAAATTTTGTACATCTTATAATATTTCCTTCTAGAATTCAGACTATTTTTTAAAGTTTTTCGTATTTAAAAAAAAATAGAAAGTGATAAGATTCGCATGAAAATATTAGTCTTTGAATGATAATAATGTAACACAACATAAATGTACAAACAACATTGCTTGTTCGAAATTATTACCATTTAAACTTTGAAAAGATACAAAACCATCTGAAATATTATGACAATAAAACACCTATATGTGGAGGTTATATGTGTCTGATCTCATTTTCAAAGTTTGGGTGATAATATCAAATTGCGCTAAAGTAATCATGTTATATTTTCATTCTTTATTTTTTTTTTCTTTAGTCACTTTATAGCTTATGGTATAATTTTTTTTTAAAATTTCTTGCTAATTAAATATGGGATCTGTTACATAATTTATTATGTAAAAGTTATGTAAATTGCTTACTTAGATGATTTAATTCGCTTAAGCTTAGTTTGGTATTGAGGTCTAGTTAACGCTATTAGATAAAATGGAGTTGAGGAAAAAGCATATAGGAATATGCTTCTGCGTTCTCCGGTGGAACCATAGAAAATATATTGTAATCGACTCATGTGACACCCCAATAGTCCCACATCGGATGGGAAAGGGGTTGTCATTGGGTTTATAAGAGACTTAGACACTAGTAATAATAACTGGGCTTAAGCATTTTGGGCTGGTGGTTGGGCCCAACGAGTTATTGTTGCTAGTGGGCTGGGTCGTTACAACTCATCGCAATATGTGGAACTCAATATTACATACGAAAACAAACAGGGTATTTTTTCAATGTACTTTCTCACCGCACAGTTAGAGGCAAAAATGTTATTTAAAAATTACTCATCCGTGATCCGTCTAATTCAGATGGATGGCAATCAATAGGGGCACTTACCCGACTAAGGTTTCGTTTGGGATTGAGGGGAGATTACGTTACATGCAGTTAGAAATGATGATGGAAAAATACCCACCGTACGTAATATTGCGTTCCGCATATTGCGGTTAGTCGGTTACGATATATTTTCTGACATCCCATCGGAGAACGCAGAAGCGTATCCCTATATACTTTTTCTCAACTCCATTCTATCTAATAGCGTTATATCCATCTCAATATCAAACTAAGCTTAAGGATGCTCAAGGCCCGGCTTATTTGGTTCCCTAGAAAATATTTTAAAATTTCTTTTTCTTGCTGAAAAAATATTTTTGGTATGTTTAGTTTCCAGAAAAAATATTTTTTTTACAAAATTATTTTTCATATTTTATGAAAATTTTCTTTTCATTTTCAATTTTAAAAAAATGAAAAATTTTCTCTCAAGAATATTTTCGACAAGTAAAAAAAGAAATATCACTTTTCTAATATAGTGGTGTATATTACCACCCAACCCGTCATTTTCATCATCTTCTACTGTTATCTCTATCTCCCCAAATTATATATATATATATAACCATCTACATCTTTTATCCATCATCTCCACCACAGTCAAATTATTCTATCTACACCAAAATATAATTAAATTTTTTAAAAAATATAATTAAAATTTATTTTTATTTAATTATTTATTATTTATATTTATATTGTAAAGAGTTTGTGAGTATTATGTTAAATTTTAAAAGATTGGTAATCTCACATTTTTTTTGTAGAAAATATTTATACATCAAAATTTTCAACAAACCATAATAGAAAGAAAATTTTATTTTTTATTTTATTGTTACCAACCAAACACACATATATGAAAAAATATTTTTCTTTTTCGTTAAACCAAATAGTAGAAACTAGAAAATTTATTTTTCATAAAAAATTGTTTTCTTCGTAAAATAATTTTCTACTATATTTCAAGGAACCAAATAGGCTCTTATGTGGGCACAATGACAATTTAAATTATGGAGGTTTCGGGGAGTAGACCAACATTCTACTTAAGTGGAGGAGGAGATTAGCCTGGGCCGAGTCATAAGCAAGACTCGTGAGTGCTGTATTTGTATATTTTAAGTGAATTAATTATTTTCTTTCTAATAAATCAATTTTTTAGAATTATAGTTAGCACTAATTTTCCAACTAGTAAGTAGTAGGCCAGAATCCTGTCTAGATGGCGGAGGCCAAAATGAGCTTTTGGAATTATGATTAGTACCAATAATCCTACAAGAGGGGCATTGTTGAAATAAGAACTTTGAAAATAACAAATATAAAATTATTCCTTAAGGAATAAATGGATACAAAGAAATATAATAAATATGAAATTATCAATTCCTTTATTAAAAGAATGGATACAAAGAATGACTTTTATATGGGGAAAAATAATTTATAAGAAGAAAATTGTCACCAAACACCATCTAATGAGCAAATTTCTCACCACGCTATCTTGTACTTGGCCAAATTTCTACATTGAATACTGGGCATGCACTGGCCCAATTAAGCTACACTCCAAAACTCACTACTATATAATGTGTGTTTAGACTAAGAGAGCTCTCCATTCCCAAAATAGCGTGGTTTAAATTTTACTTGCATAGAAAGAGATTCGGCGAGAGATATGACTAAGTTAAGGTAATGCATTTCATCTGCTTAGTTAGGCAATTTTAATTCGTTCTTAATTTCAAAACAGATTGATATATGCAAGTATTTTTTTAAGTGATGGACAATGAGTGAGAAAATGATGTTAGGTTGGAAGGCAAGGTGGCGGTTATCACCGGCGCGGCCGGCGGGATAGGCGAGGCCGTGGCGGCCTCCATCGGCGCCGACCGGTGCAAGTACTACCGGTGCGACGTGCCCGACGAGCAGCAGGTGTCCGACCTCGTCGACTTCGCCGTCGCCACCTTCGGCGGCCTCGACGTCATGTACAGCAACGCGGGCATCATGGGCCGGCCGGCCAGCCTGCTCCAGATGAGCCTGGAGGACTTCGACAACGTCGTCGCCGTCAACGCGCGCGGCTGCGTCGCGGCGGTCAAGCACGCGGGGCGCGCCATGGCGGCGGCCGGCACGCGGGGGTCGATCATCTGCACGGCCAGCCTGGCGGCGACGGTCGGCGGGATGGGCCCGCACGCGTACACGGTGTCGAAGCACGCCGTGCTCGGCCTGGTCCGGTCGGCGGCCGGGGAGCTCGGGCAGCTGGGGATACGGGTGAACTGCGTGTCGCCCGCGGGGGTGGCGACGCCGCTGGCGCTGGGGTTCACCGGGATGACGGTGGCCCAGGCGGAGGCGGTGTGCGAGGCGATGTCGGCGCTCAAGGGGGCCGCAATGAAGGCCGGGGACGTCGCGGCGGCCGCGCTGTTCCTGGCGTCCGACGAGGCGGCGTTCGTCAGCGGGCATAATCTCGTGGTCGACGGCGCGACGACGGCGCTCGGACCGAAGCCGCCGGGGGTTAACATGCAGTGAAATTTAAATCTTCGGGGCGATTTATTGCCTTTTCTCCATGCATGTTGAAGGATGCAATATGTACTACTGCATCTCAAATTTATGTAATGAAATTTCTGAATTCAACCTTTTGCATTAATGGAATAATTTAATAAAATTATGAAACAAAAGCTGTTTTTGTGTTAACACTGTTGGATAAGTAATCTGCCGATTCTTTTAGTATAAACAAATCTTTTTTATAAAATATATAAAAAATTCTTGAATTGCAAAGTTTAACCAAATATATAATAAGGAATTAATAATCAAATATTATAATGAAGAAAAAGTATAGATGAGGCCCGAAAGCGAAGGTGCAAGATTGCCTCTACACATGCAAGGCTCCAAGTAACATAAACAACTAAAAAAAGAAAAATTTTATATAAAACATTGATAAAAGACTTAAATGTCAAATTGAAAGTATTGATTTTACTTTTGATGGTAAGTAAAATTATATATTAAAATTTCATCTAATTTGTATCATTTTATACCGTTGAACTTACAAACATATTAATTAAAGAGTCCTAACTATTAATTAAAACGGATAAAAATGTCAATTCACTTTATTAACTAACTAGGATTAAGTATTTTACCAATAATTAACTAATTTTTTCTAATGGATCATAACGGTAGGAATATATTTGAAAACATTATGACTCTTGAAAGGACAACATATGAAAGTTGAACTTTGTAGGAATATATTTGTAATTCACTATATTTGTAGGGACCTGTATAAAATTAATCCTATATTTTAACTCCTTATTTAGTGTATATTTTGTTATTTTATACCTTACGGTATATTTTTAAAAAAATTTCTAAGTTGTGTGGTCAATTACATTATTTTTAAATTATTATCTTATAAAAGTGTGTAACTGCTTACTTAGATGACTTAATTTGCATATAAAAATGGTATTTAAAACCTCATTTTCAACGGATGGATAGTAACCAATGGAGGTCATTCACGATTACCTTTGATGCTGATGCGGGCAAAATTATATTTTAATTTTCGGAGGTGTTGGCAAGTAGACGAATATTCTGCTGACACTGAGGAGGCCAGAGTAGTCCTAAGTTAACTCACATACAAATTTTGAAAAATTAATTGCATATTGGTCTCTAAGCTTTCCGCTAATTTTATTTGGTCCCTAATATTTTTTTTTACAATCAAAATTTTAAATCTCTTGATTTAATCTTTATTATTATTATATAAAGATAAATTGTGAACTCTAAATATGGCCTCTTCTTATTTTGAGAGCTGTGGGATCACAATAATTTTTTTAAGAATTAATCGCACATTAATCTCAAGCTTTTCACTGTTTTTTTTTTTGTCCTTAATCTTTCTTTTGCAATCAAATTTTTAAATCTCTTAATTTCATCGCAATAAAAATGAACCTAAAATTAATTGCACATTGGTCCCTAAACTTTTCGTTATTTTTATTTTGGTCTCTTATCTTTTTCTTTACAATTAAATTTTCAAATATCTTGATTTAATTTTTATTATTATTATATGAAGATGAATTGTGAATCCTAAAGAAGGCCTCCCCTTATTTTGGGAGGCTGTGGGGTCCACAGCAATTTTTTAAAAAATTATTAGCACATTGGTCCCAAGCTTTTCATTATCTTTTTTTGTCCTTAATCTTTTTTTGCAATTAAAAATGGCACTGTTAAAAAAGATTTTAAATTTTAATGATATTATCAGACCATCGCCTATTTAGCTATTTTTTGCGTGTCAATTTTAATCTCTAAATTTTACTTTTCACTTTAATACCAAAAATAAAAATTCAAAATTTATTTTAAAATTAATTCGAAAATTTATGAATAGAAAAAAATCTATACTAATAAAAATAGAATAGTTGAACTATATATTATAATAATACTTTTTCATCGCATCGCGTGGGCCCTTAACTAGTGGTTTCCAACACGGAGAAGAAAAATCAAAGAAGAAAATTGTCATAAGTTGCCATCTAATGAGCGAATTTCTTTTACTTTATAGTACTTGAATGAGCGAATTTCTTTTATCTTAGGCCCGTTTGGTTCGGGGGATAAGCGGGGATAACGAAAGTTATCCCCGCTATTCCGCCAAACGGGAAGAAATTTAGCCAGAATATTTTATTCCGGTCAAACTTTACTATTCTTGGTTATCCCGGGATAGCAAAAGATTTGCTATTCCACTATTTTGGTGGAATAGTGCTATTCCAATTCTTAATTTCAAACTTAATTAAAATTATAAATTGAATTAAAACTAAATTATATAAATATAATATGTTATATATTATAATACATTATTTTTATTATAAAATTATTAATTGTATTATATTAATACATATTATTTATATTTAAATATTATAATAAAATTTATAATAAATTATATTTAAATATTATAATAAATTTTTTTTATTAAATTTAAGTTTAAGTAGAATTTTTAAAAAATTTATAAATTTATTATAATAAATTATTTTTATTAATNAAATTTAAAGTTTGAAATTTAAAATTTAAATTTTGAACTTAAAATTTGATATTTTAAATTTTAAATTTTGAAATTTCAAAGTTAAAATTTTAAATTAAAAAATATAAATTTAAAAATTTAAAAATTCAAATCAAATATAATAAGTGGATAATATCATTATTTTTTATTTATAAAAATTTATTATCTTTTTTATTCCATCTTGTCTAACCAAACGCTATTTTTTTTATTCCCAGGAAAAATCTAATTTTTATCGAAACGCAAAATTGATCTAATCCCTGCTTATATCTCAATTTATATCTATCACTGAAATAATCATTTTTTGCTTATTCCCGAACCAAACGACATCTTATAGTACTTGAATGCTCGCTACTATATAATGACTGTGAGACTAAGAGAGCTCTCCATTCACAAACTAGTGTGTTTTCAAGAGAGAGAGAGAGAGAGAGAGAGAGAGAGAGATCCCCCGAGAGATATGGCAAAGTTGAGGTGATGTATTTCATTTGCTTATGCCTTTTTTTAGTTTGTTTCTTAAAGCTAATATATGGCGTGTTTGATTCGGCTAGAGCTTCTAAAAAACGTGATTAGTACTGTGTAGAGGAGAGTTGTTCGAGAAAATATTTAATTTCTTTCTATTATTTTTTTTTAATTGAGAATATGTGCGACAGCAGAAGCGCGGGTTTTAATTTGAAGCTTCCATTTTGGCTCAGAAATTTGTAGTAAAAACTCAGTAATTTTTTGGTTGTGGTGGAACTTAATTGTTTCAATCACGTTACTCTGGCCATCTATGGGTTTTGATTGGGCATGTCCAAATAAAGTAGCTCTTTGAATTTCTCATTTTGGATATTACCGTATTGATTCATTAATGATATTCTAAAAAATATTAAAAGAATTGTGAAATATAATTTGAGTGAATGGCCATCGTGAGAAATTGATATTAGGTTGGAAGGCAAGGTGGCCATCATCACCGGCGCGGCCAGCGGAATAGGCGAGGCTGCGGCGCGGCTCTTCGCTGAGCACGGCGCCCGGGTCGTCATCACAGACATCCAGGACGAGCTCGGGGCCGCAGTGGCGGCCTCCATCGGCGCCGACCGGTGCAAGTACTACCGGTGCGACGTGCGCGACGAGCAGCAGGTGTCCTACCTCGTCGACTTCACTGTCGCCACCTTCGGCCGCCTCGACGTCATGTACAGCAACGCGGGCATCATATGCCGGGGCAGCCTGCTCCAGATGAACCTGGAGGACTTTGACAACGTCGTAGCCGTCAACACGCGCGGCTGCGTCGCAGCTGTCAAGCACGCGGGGCGCGCCATGGCGGCGGCCGGCACGCGGGGATCGATCATCTGTACGGCCAGCGTGGCGGCGACAGTTGGCGGGATGGGCCTGCACGCGTACACGGTGTCGAAGCACGCCGTGCTCGGCCTGGTCCGGTCGGCGGCCGGGGAGCTCGGGCACCTGGGGATACGAGTGAACTGTGTGTCGCCCGCGGGGATGGCGACGCCACTGGCGCTGGGGTTCAGCGGGAGGACAGCGGAGCAGGCGGAGGCGGAATGGGAGGCAATGTCGGCGCTCAAGAGGGGTGCGATGAAGGCCGGGGACGTCTCTGCGGCCGCGCTGTTCCTGGCGTCTGATGAGGCAGCATTCGTCAGCGGGCATAATCTGGTGGTCGACGGCGCGATGACGGCGATTGGACCCAAGCCGCCGGGGTTTGACCTGCAGTGAATTTAAATCTTCAGAGTGATTTGCTATTCATGTATGTCGAAGGATGCTTTACTTGCTACTCCAACAGTTGAGTGCTTTGATCTAAAAATATAACCTGGCATGAATGGAATAATTTAACAAAGTGAAATTATGCAACAAAGATGTTTCTATTTTAACACACTGGTGGAAAAACTCGAAGATATTATCAGATGCTCTAAACAATTAAAAGTGCTGCAGTTTTCGGTGCATTAATTGCAATTTGCATCAATGATCTTGATCACAGTATAAGTGAAAAAATTACACCAACGATCCTCAAATGGTTATAAAGATCACACTTTAATCCTCAAATTATCAGGCAAGTCGCAATCAAATTCTGACGATACATTCCATGACTCGGGTTTTGCGAAAAGATACCCTGCATTACCATCACCACCAAAGCGGTCGCCAAAAAGGAAAAAAAAAAAATTACTGCAAATACAAATTCATATCATTCGACAGCTACTGCCGATATTATTTAAAGAAAAGAAAAAGTAAAGCTTAATTGCAACCCCCTAACAGTTTGCAGACTAAGGTAAAAGTCTGACCATTGAAGTGCAACTCGCACAATAATTTAAGAACTGTTAGTATAATTATCCCCCTATAAAATCTCAGACATCTGTCGACGAAACCAATATGTGCTCATCCATAAGAAGCAACAAAAACCAGAAACTGTGAATGCAGAAGTAATTTGATTTCCTTTTAGGGCAAAAGGAGAATTCATTTCTAACATAGTGGATCACTTACATTGTAGCTACAGAATTACATACCAAGTACAAGAATCAAAATCATTCCAATGATCGAAACATTGGCTAATCCTTATCATGACCAGAAGGGCGGCTGTTGTTCTTCGTAGCGAAAGCTGCTCTCATGCTCTCAAGTATGCACAATGCCTAATCAGAACCATTGCATTCTGAGCCTGCAAGGAAATTTGAGATAGTGAGGCCAAATTTGGAGTTAAAATCATGAATTTAAGGCACAGCAAGAAATGAATGAAGAAACCTGATTCCTAGCTGCATAGGGTAGTAGAATATTCAATCAAACAAATAAAATGGTAAAATTATGCGCAGGATCAGTTTTAAGTTTGATCATCAACTATCAAATTGTGACGAACTGGGTTCCTTACCATCGTACTACTTTTGCAGCGAGTCTTTCTATAACATCGCCCGGCTAAATTAGTCAGCAGTGTCTACGTAATCACCGAATTAAGTTCTAGTTTGGAAATGCACTGCCCAATCACATCCGATTTGATACTTTCCAGAGCATGAAAATTCCAAAAGCACTTTAGATGTTCGTCCTCCAATGCTTTTGAATGGTGCTATCAAATGTGAATTGCCACTCTCTAGTGGCAGTTCTTGACATCTTTCAATACATCATCAGAGATTTGAATTCTGTTATATCCTCCAAAGCATAAAAAACATGTAACATTGGGCAACACATTTGCAAACTCGGCCTATGTGCCAACAGCCATCAATGCATAATAAATCTCCCCCCCNCCCCCCCCCCCGCCCCCCGAACCCAAAAAAAAAACAGAGATGTTCAAAAGTCACTAAAACGGCAATTTCAAAAGCATTTCTGTGCATTTCAACAGAAAAGAGTGCGAAAGGGTGCCACTGTAATGGAACTGCTATTCTTCTACTCTAAATAGCAATTGCCAGGTGTTAGGCAAACAGCTTTTACTGTGCCAAACAGCTGAAATGAGATTCCAATTCCCCAGAGGAGAAGCACCAACAAGGTTTCTGCTTCTGCCTAGCGAGATGTTGTTCGCGAAATTGAAATAAACAAGCTCTTAGTGCTTCAAAATACAAATTCTTCATATACACGATGCCTGTGCTTTTTCAAACAGCTCTAAAATTAAAACAAAGATGATATCTTTATTTTACAAGAGAAATGTATTTAGATGCGTGCCTGTTCACCTTAGAAGGAATATTCCTTGAGGTCGGCCTTCATATCACCCACTTCAGTGTCCATCAAGCACTCCTCTTGTGGAAGTGGTGGGAGCTGCCTTGTCTTCCTCTTTAAATTATGCTTGTGCCACTCGCTTTTGAAGTGCTCCCTATACTGATTGGCATCCCCAACAACTGCATCGCATGTGTTGCACCTGTTCTGTTTGACTTCTTGTCCTACACTGCTACTGTTTCCCTCACTAGAAATGCTTTGATTCTGCATTCTCTCTCCTAGCCGGATGATGGGATCCGACTCCTCTGTGGATTTCAACGGGAGGTCTTCTGCCTCATCAAAATGGTCCACATTTGCATCCTCATCCATGTGGACTGAGACCGCGAGTATTTCCACCCGCCCCTGCAAGCTCCTCAATAGAGCATCACAATCACGGAAAAGACTTGGTTCAAGCTCACAGACCTACATCAGAATATTCATGGAATCAGAACAGAGCCATTTTACATTATATATCCTTGAAAATTAACTATTTATATAGAGATCTCTGAGGAATTCTGAATTTTCATATGTACCCCTTGAAGTGCAGTTTCTTACGAAAACACCCTTAAGATAAGTTAAGGGTTGCCAGATTTATCATGGCGAGTTCGTTTTTGCATTTGAAAAAGTTTGTGCAGAGCGGCATCTTTTTTTTCTTCTAACATCAAGAGTACATAAGTAAAAAAAATAAGGGTTATTCGCATACACGTCCCTGCAAACATAGTGAATTGCAGAAATATCCCTGCAAAACGGAAATTTCATAAGTTGTCCCTACAAAAGTCCTAAGTTATGCAGATATGTCCCTCTGGTTGAAATCTGTTAAGAAACTGTTAATTTTTTAACAGTTTTCTTGTGAAATGACTTTTTTACCCTCACAAATATATCCCTCCAAATCTCTTTCCCTTCCCTTTCTCTCCCTCTTTGGGCCACCGGAGTGGACGGCGGCGGCGGCGGCGTGGGGTTGGGTTCGCCGGCGACGAAGAAGAGGAAAGAGAAAGAAGGAGAGGAAGAAGGAGAGGAAGAGGGAGAAGAAGAGGGAAGAGGAAGCGGGAGAGGGAAAGGGTTTGCTTTCACCCCACATCTTCTCTCTCGCCGGCGACGAAGAAAAGGGAAGAGGAAGAAGGAGAGGAAGAAGGAGGAAGAGGAAGAAGGGGGAAGAGGAAGAGGGAGAGGAAGAGGAAGAGGGAGAGGGCCGCCGCCGATGCCGCCGTCGCCGTCAACGCCACCGCCGGCGAGGAAGAAGATAGAAGGGGAAGAGGAGGAAGAGGAAGAAGGGTAAAACCGTCAATTTACGTTATTAATTAACCATGGTTAAGTTTTTAACTATGGTTAACGAAATTTTTTTAACAGACCTTAACGGTAGGGACATATCTGCATAACTTAAGACTTTTGCAGGGACAACTTATGGAATTTCCGTTTTGCAGGGATATTTCTGCAATTCACTATGTTTGCAGGGACGTGTATGCAAATAACCCAAAAAACAAAGTTTCTGAAGGGCGTACATAGAAGCACACATATGTAAACATCTCTTGAATAAACCACAGACTAACAAATGGATATGTAAACCTACAACCAAGAAAACCCGAATATGTTTAATGAGATAATCTGATCATAAAATAGGATGGATATGATATTTTAAGTTTTCTCCAACTATCTGACATTCGCTGTTATTCTAATGTATACTTTCTGATAACAAGCACCGATATATATTAAGTCATCTCATATTTTAAGAATCCAAACCGTTTTAAAGATAGGTCGAACTTGTCAAGATCTGTTCTCTATCAATTCGGCAATTAAGAGTTCGCCTTTAAGCTTAAACCATAATGATCGCAAAAAATTTCAAAAAACACAGAAAAATGGTAGAATGTATGAAAGACGATAACATAAACTACTACCATCTTTTTAATTAGTATCACTGTAACATAAGCCAGCATGAAATAACAGATTTTCTTTCCTTCACTGCTAGATTTGTGATTTTACAAAATTTTGTGATTGAGAAATGAAAGCAACTAGAATTCAGACTTACAACAGATGGCTGATTTCCTGATTCGTCCCTCGAAGTTAAGTTAGCATTCCAAGCACCCAGCTTCTCAATGAGAGTAGAAAAGTTCTTCTCAGGTACAAAAAGCCGCAATCTCATTGGCGACCGCTTTATAGGAAAGTGCTTTTGAAGCTCACGAATAACTTCTAATGCCTGCAAAGACCAAAAAGTAAAAGTTGCTTAAAAGGAAAAATGCGTAGCTCTTTCTGCAGTGAAAAGACCTCATTTCTAATTTCCTTAAGACGATACCTCATATGGAATTCCTATTTCACCTCCACTAGTATAAAGAATTAATGGCCTGCTGGCCCTTAAAACTTCCACTGCAAAATCTAGCTAGGAGATCTCCACCAAACAAAAATATTCAACAAAGGAATGGGCTTTTATGCAATGTTCAGAGCGACTTACTTAAGAAAACTGTTTTATGCTACTATATCTCCTAAGAATTGCCAGCAATAAATTACTGTATAAGATTCTAACAATCATCTAAGAAAGGAAAAACATCTGTATGAATACATAGAGCATCCATTACCATGACACGTTATGCACAAGCATAAAATTAACTCACAGGACAATTTGGCAAGCATTGATTAGCAAGTATTCACATTGCTTTGCAAGGACAAAAAAGAACTAGAATTAAAGTAAAGAGAGTCAGTTTTCCATCCGGAACATTGAATTTACAGATCATCAAAAAGATAGTTCTACAGTTTCCAACTGTTTATGACAGGCAAAATACCTGTTTCTTTGAGCTGGTATTAGGATCAACCGCGAAATGTATTTCATGCATAAGACGCTCAATCATACTGATTGTGTAAGGGCGTTGAGTTTCCGGATTAATAGTCTTTTGCATCACAATAGTTGCAATATCCCGGAATTGACTAGACAACTGGGACTCTCTTTCCTTTCCAGCAACTTGAAGCTCTCCTTTCTCCAAAATCTGGTACAACTTCAATCAGCTTAGCAACCTACTAAAAATCCATCAAAAAATGTCCTCCTCCCCCCATTTATCTAGTTAATGAGTAAATATAGTAAAGCAAAAGAAAAGGATGATTAGCAACTGACTAAGCAGATAATTAATTCTAGTTTTACTGTTTAAAATGCTTCATGATTTACCAAAAGTCCTCTATTTCCTACACTTTTTATATTATACAAAGCCCTATACTGCATACATCATTCCATGCATTTCCAATACAGGGAAGCGAACCAACAAAAGTGCCTTGATTCTGCATCTAAACAAAGATTTATACCTTCCATTCAAACAGTTTGATAACAGAAATATCAGCTGTATGTACTCAAGTATATGTTAGCATGAAGTACCTATAAAACATATCTACAAGTTAACTATTAACTAATGTACCATTACAGGACAGTAACGGCATCTCTCCTGCTATTAATTAATTCAGAGCATAAGATGTAACTTTACAATTGCAGTTAATCAATAGCATCATATGCAAATATACACTAGTAGTTTTTTTCAGATAATTTTGAAAGAAAATTCAGCACTAAAATAACTACAGCAAACAGCTTTGACAAATGTAATACTTATGATAGTACACAAATGCCAACAGGAGAAATACGAGTACTTGCATGGAAACACACACCGGTAATCCGGTATAATATCTTGTTTTAAAAATCAAACAAGCTTACCTCTAAGCATATTTCTCTTTGGTCATCAGTACCAAAAGCTGCAATCAAATCCTTTGATTTTGCAAGAATTCCTTTGGAAACATTTGAATAAACTGTATGCGATTGCAACACTTCATCCAAATCCTTCTCCCTTCATTATAGGACAAGAATAGCAAGATGTGTCAGAGATTCTAAATCCAGAGAAAGAAGCACAAAAACTTTATATCTATAATGAACCTATTTCACAAAATGCCAAGAGAGATAGGAGAGATAAAATTGCCCTTTTGATGGTGATACTATATAGCATTAACTGAATTAGAGATTTTGATATGACTTGTAAAAAGAAGCAGAAGAGCTACGACCAGAAATATCAAATATTGCCTTTGACCAGAGGCGTATCTGAGGCTAAATTCATCACAGAATTTAAAAGACCAAAGTAAATTGCACTTAAACAACAAAACTGGTGAATAACTCATCTCTTTCATTGAAAGATCCTCATCTAAGACTTTGCATTGCTAACATTAATATATTTTCAAGGCATCAACTTGTTCTCCAGGTGCAAGGAGAATTCACACACACACACACACACACACACACAAAAAGGCAGAGAAAAATCTGAAATCTAAAAAAAAAAAAAACCACAAGTAACAGCCTTATATGATGTAACTCATAACGTTCATGAAATGACCCAACAAAACTACTACCTGCAGAAATGGGAAAAAGAAAAAAAAAAAACCACCAGATTGAGAGCAAGCATCAGGACATCATCTAACTGTTAGAACAAAAAGACATTATCTATGGAAGCAACTTATTCATTAAAGCAAACAGAGTCGTAACAGGTGATTGAAGGTGTAGGCGGTCACTAAGACCATCAAGCTCCAAAACTAGTAATTATTAAATCAGTTATCTTAGGCACCTAGGAAACCTGTTTTGAAATAAATTTCCAGAGAAATCTCTCCTTCAAGTAGAAAAGAACCCAACAACCCGGAAAAAAAAAAAAATCAACTAATGGTCTTCAATTCAAACTCCGAGGTGAATAGATAAACAAAGTCCTTCCTCAATTAATATGTGCCAACTTCCAGCTCAGTTACAATTAAAATCACTTAAATCAAATGCCTCCGAGAAGACTCTTTTCAAGTAGAGGTAAAAAAAAAAAACACAAAAGAAGGCAAATGACACTATTGGTCATGAAACTAATCACAGAATTATACCATCAGCCACGAAACTTATTGTTAAGCTTCATCTACGCTACGAGACTACAATTTTGTAGTAGTTGTGAATCTAAACTTTACTTTTCGTCTAAAATGAGTTAATTTGACAAGTTTTTGTTAGGATTCCTAAGGGAAGATACAGAAACTAATTTAGTTGCCATATCATCTACTAGAGATGACATGATGATAAAAATAACACTAATATCATCTCCTGAAGATGACACAGCCCAATCGGCTACCACATCATCGATCATTACGCGATTAAAACGAATTCAAGCTCAGTTATTTAAATGAAACTTTGGGAACTCAAAAGAAGGATTATGGTCCGAGGCAACCAAACGAACATAATCTTTCCCCATGAAAAAAGGGGGCCTAAGTTTCCATCGGAAACCCTAGACCTTACTAGTCATAAAAAAATTACAACTTAATAGTGAAAAAAATGTCAGCTTTCCGATCCAATTCCGATAACCGAGCACAGAACAATCGAAACCCTAACCCAAATGGTTCGGAGGAAAAGCAGAGGGAGATCATAGGAGGGATTAGGGTTTTGGAGACGTTACACGCGGGAGCGCCATGATAGGACCTTGTTCTTGTAGCAGGCGATCTCGAAGCGGATCCCGTGCTTCTTCAGCCGCACGATCGCCACGTTCGTCAAACGCTTCTGCCCTATCGGCTGCACCAGCGTCTTCGACATCTCCCTCCTCCACCCCTCTCTCTCTCNTCTCTCCCCCCAACCTCCCCTCTCTCTCTCTCTCTCTCTCTTTCTCTCTCTCGAACTCTCCTCAGGAGGGAGGAGAAAGGGAATGATTATTTGTGTAAATTTTTTAGGGTAAACTTCAAATACCGCATACGTGGTTTTGCACTTCTCACTTTAGTACCACGTAGTTTAAAAATACATCAAATTAGTATCCCGTGATTTCATTTTTATCTTTTTGTCAGTTTTTTTGTTAATATTTTATTAAATTATATACAAAAAAACTTCAGATACCCACCTAAGTTTATCGAATATTCACTTTAATATCCTTTAGTGTTCACTTTGTTACTGATTTAACGAAAAAAATTAGTAAAATCGATAATAAAAAGATAAAAAAAAACCACGGAATACTAAATTGATACACTTTAAATCACAGAGTACTAAAGTGAGAAAGTGTGAACCACATGAATGGTATTTGAAGTTTTTTCTTTAATTAACTAGTATAGGACCTACGCATCGCGGTGCCTAGATAAAATTTTAGCTAGTCAAGACATAGAGTTATTAAAAACTATTCAAATAATTTCTTGTGCCATCAAAATTTTATTTTTGATTTATATTTTAGAGTAAATTTATGATGCAATGAACGCATTCAAAATATTAATAGTTATGTGGCAATGGCAATCTCCATTGGTTAATGGGTAACCTGCTATTTCTAAAAGAACAGAGAATTATTTGCTTGCTTTTAATACACACTAATTTTTCATATATGGTACATAATATTATATAGTTAATAAAGTACTTGGGGACTAATATTATAAAATAAAATATGAGATATTAAAAAATAGGAAAAACTTCAAATACCTCCCAGTGGTTTCGCAGTTTCTCATTTTAGTATCATATAGTTTAAAGTGTATCAAGTTAGTATCATGTGGTTTCGCACTTTCGCACTTTCTCACTTTAGTATCCTGTGGTTTAAAATGTATCAAGTTAGTACTCTGTGATTTTATTTTTGTATCAAGTTAGTACCCTATGGTTTTATTTTTCTCTTTTTATTATTTATTTCGGGGTTTTTTTTTCGTTAAATCAGTGACAAAGTTAAAACTAAAGGGTACTAAAATGAATATTCGATAAATTTAGATAGGGTATCTAAAGTTTTTTTGTATATAATTTAGCAAAATATTAAACCACAGGGTACTAAAGTGAGAAAGTGCGAAACCACAGGGTACTAACTTGATACACTTTAAACCACAGGGTACTAAAGTGAGAAACTGCGAAACCACATGGGAGTACGTAGCAACCCCAGTTATTAACTTCCAACCGTGTATAATTTTTCATATATAGCATAATACAATATTATATATTAATAAAGTATTTGGTCATTAATATTGTAAAATATAATATAATATAATATATAATAGTAAGTTAACCTCTGCAGTGCACGAAATTATCAAAATTAAATTTTAATTCTAAATTTAAATATACTCTTAGTTTAGTTTTCTTATATTATTTTTAAAGTATGGTAACAAAAATAGCTTTCAACATATATATTCTAAATGTTGACCGTTCCTAGAACAAGTGGCAAAGGGTTTGGTGATTGGTATCCGAGACTCAAGTTCGAATCCTAGTTGATTCACATTTTTAGCTAAATTTATTTTTAAATGAAATAAACGAAGCGGGTAGCGTGCTACCTATCTCTCTCTCTCAAAAAAAAAAAACATATATATTCTAAATAAAGTTGATAAATGCTAACTTTTTATTCAAAAGATGAAAGACTCTAAAAACAACATATATTTTATATATATATATATATATATTATATATATATAGCTGGGCTACTATACTCATATGAGTATAGAGCCTTTTGTATTCATAACTTTTCGGCCGTTCAGATGAAAAAATGTGCGGTTGGGATGAAAGTGGTTACGATTAGGTTGATAGCGAGCCCCCTAGGGTTGAGTGGGTGGTTGGTTGAATAGTATAATCTAACGGGTGAAAATGATTAAAGGGTAGATCAAACGGTAAAAAATTTAAAGTGTTGCCATAATTTTGTTAAAATATCCATTTAAATAGTACATTACCGCTGAAACTTATCTATGTATGATTCATTAATCTTGTGGAGTGTTGAGTAGTTTTGTTGAATCTTCTGTAACTTTCGCATGAAAATAAATTATGGTAAAACACTTCGCTAACTTTAGAGAAGACTTTATAGCCATAGCAAATAAAAAATTTAAGAAACAAATATTCTTAGCATTCTCTGTTCGTAAGCTTTTTAATATTCCCAATTAAAAATTTTAAGTTGTAATGAATAAGAAACGTATATCTATATCTATGTATTTTCTATACATTATTTCTTATGAAGTTTGTCACGTGACAGTTCCTCTTTCATACTTACCTTCTCCTCTCTTATCACTTTTTGATGCGATGTTTCGTCTTCCCACCCACATACCTCTCAATTATAATATAATGTATTATGTCCACATAATTTACTTAATTTAATTTATAATNCTTTTTTTTTCCTTTTTCTTTTAACAGGTCTACATTGTCCTCAAAATATGTCAATTAAAGAGATTTAGTTGGTACATCTTTTAGGACTTGTTTGATTTATCTATTTTAAACCATAGAATAAGAATAAGAAATATTGATTTCAATAGTTATTGGTTATTTTACAGTTATTGAATTTTGATTATTATTACGTTCTGAAATATGAATCGCAAATGAATACGGATACGAAATAGATATTTACGAAAATATATTTATTTTGAGGGCAATGTAGACCTGTTAAAAATGTAGACCTGTTTAACAAAAAAAGAATAAGAAATATTGATTTCAATAGTTATTGGTTATTTAACATGATTTTTAAATTTTTTTTACTTTTTTCTCGTTTTTTACAGATTTAGAAGTATTAAATATATTTTCGTAAATATCTATTTCGTATCCGTATTCATTTGCGATTCATATTTCAGAACGTAATAATAATCAAAATTCAATAACTGTAAAATAACCAATAACTATTGAAATCAATATTTCTTATTCTTATTCTATGGTTTAAAATAGATAAATCAAACAAGTCCTAAAAGATGTACCAACTAAATCTCTTTAATTGACATATTTTGAGGACAATGTAGACCTGTTAAAAGAAAAAGGAAAAAAAAAAAGTGAATGATTAGCCCTTACATTGTCTAATTTATAGCACCATTTAGACATAAAAACCATAGTGCCATTTGACCCAAATGTCTCTTGCAATCGCCAAAAATCAACTAAGATTGACACTGAAGTCGTAAGATTGAGACACCCCTCATCTAAATCAATTTCCTCCAAAGGATTTATGGCTGCAACAGTTTCTCTATTGCAAGAATTCAGACAACATCACTTCAGGCAGAGGAAAAGTGGAAAAGTCCCCACCTGCAGCAGCAAAATGAAATAATTTTTATCCATCAGTTCATCTCCAAACAACTCTATTTACACAATGCATTTACAGAAGCTTTGACAAGGCCAAACAATTCTTTTTGAAAGATGGTTCCTAGGACATCTTGGGGCCATATAAAATGTCAATTACAACCTAGAAATACATCACAAATCTGTCAATAGGAAAACTTTCACAGATCACTGGTAAGAAAAATAAAATCGAATCTGCCCAGTATTGAACCGTCGAACTTGAAGCAAACCAATCCTATTCATTCAAAGAAAACATAAAACAACCAAAACACTAAAATTAGAAGCATCAGCACCAAAAGCATATACTTTTTAAGAAAATTGATGAATAGAAAACATTTAAACGCAAAGAATAACCATTAAATGCATTTGACAAACGAGAGCACCAGTTGATATCGAACCTTCAAACTTACAATTCCATTGTATTATAGAAATTCACAAAATCATTTAAGTGGAAGCTCTCGTAAGGTCAAAATTTTCACATTCTAAAGATGTAGTTATAGTCGAAAGAACTGCATTAGATCAATTATACAAAATGTAATCACATCAAAACTAATGCCTTCAACCCTCGCCAAGCTTTCTCATTGATGATTATTCACTTCCCTATGTTTCTGCAATGACCTTTTATCGATCTAACTCCACCGGCTATGTTAGAATTTAATCAAGCAAAGCAATTAGCATAACCGAAGCAAAAAGAACTTACTATTATAATGAGAATATTTCTGTTCTCTAAAAGTAGTGACCCATCGTAGGTGGGATGAGTAAGCACAAAACTTAACTTAATCAGTAAAAAAATCTGAACAAAAATTGAAGTAACCAGATCAAAAATTGTATCGGAAGATGAACCTTGGTTTATGATTTGATTGGGAATGAGAAATAGAATGAGGAATCATCCAAAAACTTTTGATTCGTGATTGGAACGGAAATTGGAATGGATAACTCCCATTGCTCATGTTTGGTTCATGATAAGTGGGAAATGTAATCAATATTACTAATCTCAAATATAGATATCCATATAAAGATAAATTCAGCAATTAAAAATTCAAATTCTTTCCTCTGTAGTCTCAATTGAGAGGAGGAATAATTGAAATATCATCAAAGAGCACACTCCACTAGAGAACGAAAAATTAGCCAAAATACTAATATCAAAATAGAAAGAAATTAAAGAAAAAATGAGAGAAAAGAAAAGAGGAAATTGTTCACCACACAAGAAGCTTAAAACAAAAGAAAACTCAAAACGACGTAGTAGACCTAAGAAACCTAATCAAGCATTATAAGCGAAAAGATATCTTTTTTTACTTCAGAATCCACAAGATCTATAGCCAACCAACTCCTACACAAATTTTCCAAAACCAATGTTCAAATCAAAACAAAAAACACCATGAGATCCAAACGACCCTCTTGGATCTCTCCACCTTCAGAGATGGTGCTCTGGATCCAGGCACACTTGACGACGCATTTCAATAGATAAAAGTCCACTAAATCATACAATAAATTCTTGGCAACAATAATACTTAACTATAACGAGATAGAATTACCTTGGTATCTATACTCACCGGATGTTGCACAAGATAAAACTCCTTATTTCCTTAACTGCATTGAAATGCTCTTTCCGAATTATAAACCAAAAAGTTAACTTTTTCAAGTACTAGAAAGGTCAAATGAATCAGATGTAACTCACCCAGTAGAAATCAACAAATACATTCTTGAACAATTCGAAACCACACAAGAATGGTGGCAAGTGAGACCCTGCATAGATTGGCCCTAAATTTCAAATCATTACTAAGGGGAACATATCAGAGTTTATTCTTTAAGCCAGTAAGATGAGCTTATATCCACATGCTTTCTTTTTCTTAGCATCAATGCCAACTAAGATCAACCAATGCAACTAAATTTTAACAGTATGCTCTGCTCAAATCCAAAACAAGAAGCTCACTTTGGCCCCAATCCAGCTTCTTTACTAAGACTAAACTGTCAAAAAGAGATGAAACATACATCTCCAAAAAAGAAACTAAAGAAAGCTATAGAGATAATAGAAACTATTTAAGAATTACTTAATAAAAAAATTTTATAGATTGATGAGTGAGAGTTACACAAGCACTGGTAGTTTATACAACTAAATAATATCTGTTTCTCGCAACTATAAAGGATAGCAAATTGGTTGAACAACTAAAATCAGCACATTACTGTATTTCAACTGTCTTTAGGACAACTACCAATCAGAAATCCATATAAGCAATACTACTAAGAATATAAAAGTGGAAGCATATTTACCCAGGCCTTTTTACACTACAAACTTTTCATTTCTCACATAAAACACTACAAATAGCTTACATAGATTCTTCACAAGACCACCGATAGACTACCAAATTAATGAAAAAGAAGCATCTTCTACTTGTCATGTACTATGAAGAAGATAAATTTGTCCACATTGATATAGTATGTAAAAAGAAAAATAAAACAAAATTTAAGTTGCTAAAGCCTCCTAAGTAGTTATATCAAAAAGCTGACAACTTAAAATAAATAGAAAATAGCAACACAAACAAAATTATGTCCCGCTGTTTTACACAACCAAATAGCAGGTCTAGTGTGGAGTACATCCATTCAACCTACAAAACATATGAGAGAACATTGACTTGTAAATGATTTTAAAAGATCCATGAATCACAAACAAACAGAATATCTAAACAAATAAGCGTTGCTTATTACATTTTATTAATTATAATGTCCATATTATGATCTCATGAAACATACTATCCAACAATTTATTAGAACACCAAGCAACATATGAAACATATTATCCAACATTTTATTAGAACGCCTACTTAGAATCTCCTCATGAATCTCATGAAAACCAATAAAAGATATAGAGACCTACCAATTCAAATACCTTGTCCAAATTCCTAATTTAGGAGCCCAAAAAGTTATCAATTTGATTGGATATACGATTGATTGTGGTAGCTAATTTTTTTTTTTCATAAAAGAAAATTTAGCAACAATAATGATAAGATAGAGACCAAACATGTAATAACGTTGACCATGGATGACTCCAAGCTTTAGAAGCACGACTACAAGCCAAATAGAATAAAGCACTAATAGCATAAGAAAGCTCATTCTCATTTCATACAACATCTTATATGTAAGATAGTTTTCAAGTTTAGGCTATAAATAAGAAATACTTCAGTTAGTTAAGTACTACATACATAATTATGATGCAAAAGTATAAAAATAAATAACAAAAAATCTACCTTTTACGAACTAGCAATAGACTTAAGCCTGCAAAGATCAACAGTAATACTATCATCTATCCCAAAAAAAGTTATAGCTTGGAAGGATTTGGGCTCGGCTTCACCATCTATTGCTTGAAAAGTAAGACGGTACCCCAATCCCGCTGCAATGCAGCAAGTTATCTTCTCTAGCTTCAGAAACTCATAGCTCGTATTCTGCATTAAAAAGAAAATTTCGAAAGAAATTATAACGAAAAGAGAAAAAAGATAAAAAGAAAGAAAGAATAAAAAAGAAAATAGATAAGACATTATAAATATACATTCTCATTGTTAAAACATTCAATAGCTGCTTTTGCACATTTGATGATGTATTTGGAATCATAATCCTCTACCCCTATAAGACCAAACTCCAAGCCCGGAAATGAATCAACGTCAAATCCCAATAAGACATATACTTACAATTAGTATGGAAAAATATTTCAAATCTTTGATTCTCAAAAGGATGTCGATAAGTATTAAATTACCTCGCTTTCCTTAATTTGTTTATAAATATCTAGCCATTCTTTGCGGGTCCTTCTGCGAGTACCATGTGGCCAGACGTAATCGTCATCCTCTCCCGACGTATACTCATAATCCGTAAGATTCTTTTTCTTATTATTCTTTTCCCCCACGTCTTCACCTTTTCCATGCCTACAAGTCTCCTCCTCCTCTTTCTTCTCGTCGTGCAATTCTTGCAGTGGTTCTTCAAGTATCAACTGCTTAGTATTTTTCCTACATAAAGGAATTAAACATATCAGTGCATAAAAAATTGTAGACCTACCAATTTCTGTCAAAACTAATAATTTATCAAAAGTTGTTTATTATTTTGCTTTTTTATATAAATTATGGCGTCATCCATTGTGATATATTAAAGATAACTGATTTAAAAATTCTATAAAAGAAAAAAAAAAAGGGGAAACTTCAAATCCCTCATGTCGTTTCGCACTTTCTCACTTTAGTACCCTATGGTTTAAAGTGTATCAAGTTAGTACCATATGGTTTTGCACTTTCTTACTTTAGTACCATGTGGTTTCAAGTGTATCAAGTTAGTACCATCTGGTTTCGCACTTTCTCACTTTAATATCCTGTGGTTTAATATTTCGTTAAATTATATACCCCGAAATGGATAATAGAAAGAGAAAATTGAAACCTCATGATACTAATTTGATATAAAAATAAAACCACAGGTTACTAACTTGATACACTTGAAACCACAGGATACTAAAGTGAGAAAGTGCGAAACCACGGGGTACTACTAACTTGATACATTTTAAACCATAGGTACTAAAGTGAAAAAGTGCGAGGGGTATTTAAAGTTTCCCCAAAAAAAATTAAAATAACACTATCTTGTTTATATACATGTCCCAGTGAGGAGTAAGCTGGGGCATGACATATTTTATTTCAATTTAATATAATAGAAACATATTTGTGCAATGTGACAAATGCATAAGCGAGCCTCAACAGAGGTAGATGGGTATTGAACATTGGGTTTGGGCTTGGGCTTCGGCCGGGTCTTAATTTTTTTAAAAAAAGGACAGAAGCCCAACTCAAAGCCCAATAATTTTTTCTTTTGGGCCAGGCCTGGACATAGTATGACCTGGGCCAATTCCACACCTATGAGCGGTAATTATAATAATTGTCGCCAAATTATTTAGGAGCGATTATAATCGACAGCAATGCAAAAAGTAATGGCCGCTAAAGATTACTTTATTTGTAGCGAAAAACATATATAGTCCTACTCTAATATTCAAAATTAAATTCCGAGATTTTACATGGTTTTTCTTTACGTAAGGATTTACTCTTTTTTACAGGAAAAAAACTCTAATAAACAAATTAATCTCAAAAACACACACATAAACAGCACCAGTAATATACAAAAAAATTAATTGAAAACGAAAATGAATCACTAAATGCTAATCAATCAATTCAAACTCAAATAGTTTAACATGGATTCTAATCATCTATTGCAACCGAAACAAATTTGTATACGTATACAATGTAACAAATACATACATAATGTTTATGTATGTATAGACCTTCTCCAGCTGAATACTATCCTCGAGAAGGAAGTAGCCGTGACGTGGCGAGAATATGCACAAGAATTATTTTTTTGAGAGATAGATAGCACGCTATTCGCTTCATTTATTTCAAATAAAAATAAACTTAGCTGAAAATGTGAATCAACTAGGATTCGAACTTGGGTCTCGGATACCAACCATTAAACCCTTTTGCCACTTACGCTAGAGACAGTCAGTTACAGATACCTAAGAATTATAAAAGAAATAATATATGGAAATAAAGATTTAACACGAAATATTACAAAATCAATTTCGGATTCAAATTAGAAAAATTTTCTAATTTGAGATGCGAATCCGAATTCGAGTGGGATAGTAAATTTCAATCCATATTCCAAAATTTGCGGATTTGGGATCGGGTGGGGTCGGTTATTATCCGACCCGTTTTCACCCTTTCGGTGGCGAATGTTTGTGATGCTATTTGCGTGCACCCGGTTCATCGTGCACCGCAAACTGAAAGCCCTATTCCCATTGCGAGGAAACTAGTGCTTGAACATGATTCACCACGTCATCACTGAACCGCACATTTCATCGAGCTATCTCACTTCTTAACATGGAATGGTTCATAATAAAATGGATAAATAGGTGTAGGGTTTATAGCTGACGTGGTGCTCCTTGTCCAGGAAGAAATATAACACAACCATGGTGCAACTTGGGTTCGGTTTGGATATCTAAATAAGTTATCTAATAACCACTTACTTATTATAAAAAAATCTTTTTGTTGGATTAAAATCAGGAGTTTGATCTTTGCATTTTGAAAAATTTTGACATTCATAATTTGTTACGGTAGTAAATTTTCAACTACGGTGTGATTTATTTTATTTCAAAAAAATAATTTAAATGTTGAATCTAATTTTTTTTATTCTGAATATTTGATTACGTTCCTATCAAATACTATAAGCATTCAGAGTCAAACACTAATAAATTATCCAACAATACTCTATTCAGTATTACATTTTTATTATATGACTAAGAAGTTTAAACTTTTGTGCTTGAAAAGTGTTGGTACTCGTAATTTAATAGAATAATATATTTTATCTTTATGATAAATTACCTTACTCGAAAAAAGATAATAGAAAAATTGCATTTATTCTAAATATTTGATTACACCGAGCGCATGCATTCGGGATGCCCGAATGGTAGTTGGTTGGGATTGACCAGTGCAGCTTTGACTGAACTATGAGTTGGTCGTTGAGATTGGATAGTACACTATTCTTGTTTTAGTATAATAGTTGGTTGCTTATTATACTTATTATTTTATTATTTTTTCTACAGTTTAATTATACTATTCCAAGCGCATGCAGGAAATTTCGGATGCTCGAATATTTAAGATGATCAATAACTCGAACATTTTGGTCGAGCATCCATTTTCACTTTCCATGTCACGCCACGAATTTAAACAGAAGTCCGGGCTACGTCAACAGACCCGTCGCATGCACAAGAATACTGGTTAAATGTGCTTAGACGAGAATAGTTCTAGGATGGGTGCCCCGGGCACCACATTCCAGACGTCAGATTTTCCGTCCGAAAGTATTCGAGCATTTTATAGGACAATCTTGACACTTATTAAAATCTTAGTTGCACACCATTTTCAGACGCCCACAATCACTTCCAAAGAGTCCAAAAGTTTATAGAAACTTCAATTTATGCAAAAGCTGATTTCAGACTCCATTTTTGCGCCCATTTTGCGTTAGAACTGAACCAATTCATTTAGAAAACTTCAAACCCCTCTAATAATGTCAAATACTATTCCATACTGAAATCTTATTAATTGGTGAAAGTTTAGTGCTTTAAATAAAATGTTCCTGCTTTCCACAAGAGCCTAAAATTTTGGTGAGAATGTACATAGACCCCCTCAAATCATAGCATTTCTTTTTAATATTGAGATACGATTAACTTCTAATATTTTTTAGAAAAAAAAAAAAGATTTTATCAAATTTGTTAGTGATTTCACTAAATTTGAGAATTTTGGTTAGTTTTAAACAAATAAAACTAAACAAATTAACAATTAATAACTAAAAATGTTTTCAAATGTAATAAAATTTCTAACTTAATTCTAAGTATAAAAACTCAAATAAAAAAAAAATAGAAGTTGATGGATTTATATCTATACGTATATATTATTTGGCAATACCATCACATCACTACATTGAGCTCTTATGAAGCCACTTAGCCCATTGAGAATCTATATCTATAGTATATATTATTTGGCAATACCATCACATCACTATATTGAGCTCTCACGAAGCCACGTAGCTTATTGAGAACTCAACCAATGGTTACCGTCACATACCTATCGAAAATGTTGGACACATCCAGTTCATCGTAAATCAACTTCAAAATATCAATCTATAGTATATATTATTTGGCAATACCATTACATTACTATATTGAGCTCTCACGAAGCCACATAGACTATTGAGAACTCAACCAATGGTTACTGCCACATACCTATCGAAAATGTTGGACACATTCGGTTCATCGTAAATCAACTTCAAAATGTCAATCTATAGTATAGTATATATTATTCGGCAATACCATCACATAACTGCATTGAACTCTCATAAAGGCAGGTATTCCATTGAGAATTCAACCAATGGGGTACTGCCACATACCTATTGAAAATGTTGGACGCACTCGGTTTACCATAAACCGTCTCCAAAATGTTAATTAAAGATAAAATTTTGGTTGTATAATAAATTATTTAAATATTTTATATTATATTACATTATATTTTATAGTATTAATGACCAAATACTCTATCATGAAAAATTGTGATCACCATGTGCAAACAAATATTTCTTTTCTCTATTGAAAATTAACCAATGGGGGAAAAAATATCTCATATTTTATTTTATAATATTAATCACCAAATACTTTATCGACCATATAATATTATATGCAGTGTATGAAAAATTAGCACGTATCAAGTGCAAGAAAATAATTCTTCTTTTTTTTAGAAGTAGCTGGTTACCCATTAACCAATGGAGAATTGCTACATACCTATTAATATTTTGGATATACATATTGCATCATAAACCTACTCTAAAATATACATCAAAAATAAAATTTTGATAGTATAATAAATTATTTTAAATTTTTTTTAATAACTATATATTTTAACTATCTGAAATTTATCTATCCGTCGTAGAGCGCGGATCCTACACTAGTCGCCATAAAAAAGAAACCATAGTTGAGGAGCCTGTTTCAAAATGCCTCCACATATACTTACCTAGAAGTTTTAGACCAAGGCCACGGCCCATGAAACAATTAAAATATTTTAAATTTTAAATTTTATTTATTGAATTTGAGCTCAAAGGAAGAAAAGTTAAATTTTAGAGGTTACAATTTAATCCGTTTAGGAAGATGCAAAACATAATTTTAAATCAAATATTTTTTAAGGCCACTGCAATGTCTTTTACTCAAAATTTAATTTTAAAATTTTAAAAAAAGTAAACACCTTTTTTTGCGGTGAGCGTGGATCGAACACGCGACCTTCAGATCTTCAGTCTGACGCTCTCCCAACTGAGCTATCCCCGCTGCTTTGTTAAAATAAAACCCATTTTTGGTTATAATATAATATGTATTATTCTATAACATTTATTATTCTATAATTATGATATTATTATTCTATTCTAGTTGAATTAATTGAGCTCCTTCTAAAAATACCAAGTAATTGGTGTTGTGGGTTTTCGGCACTTGAATTAAAAGCTGTACAATTAGGATAATAGTGATCTCTTAGGATTGAATCAGTGGTTGAATGAATAGTATGATCTAACAAATAAAAATTATCAAAGAAGTAGATTTAACAGTAAAAAATTTACAAATACCATAGCTAGACTCTTATCGGTGTAAGTAAGAGTTTGATTACGTTGGCTTACAGGAGCAAGTATTCTGCCTTTTGGCAGAAGACCAGATTGAGCCGAGCCACATTCGAAATGGCAAAAGGTCAGGTTGAGCCGGGTTACGTTCGAAGTGACGTGAGATTGGTTAGGCTAAGTCACAATCGAGACCTACGATTGTTGTGTCTGCGCGCTTTAAGCAAATTAGTTATATATTTCTAAAAGCTTGAGCTTTTGGGATTAATGATTAGTACGAACGATCCGACTAATAACAAATTTGATATACCTATATGTAAAATCAAGCCTCGTACAGCCTTTTTAAAGGTTATTTCGCCTCGATAGAATCTCTACGAAAAGATTGATTTGGTAATTAACATTATAAAAGAAGTTTTTTTTAGCACTGTTTAAGTAATACTTTTTATATATCTCTGTTCATAACAAATTGTCCACTTTTTACCTCAATCTTTACTCTTTTAATAGAGTGTTGTTTGAGTAGTTCAAAGAAACAATGATAATTTGGAATTAAAATCTTACGAGAATTTCGCGTTGTAGGAACAAAACTGGCACATTAGAGATTTTGGGTGCAAAACGTATCATCTTTTGAATCTTGTTCGCGAGGTGCCTCTTAAAATAGAAGATCTGTTTCAAAAGTTACGTCATATAGACGTGTAAATTGAAGCTTCTACATTTGCTTGTAAATAAGTAAATTAATGCTTTTCACTACAATTAGGCTCCGTTTGGATAATCCTGAAAACGTAGCATAGTTAAACTATGCTATGGCGGTAGGAAAAATATCCTATGAAGCATTTGGGAGGAAAAAAAGTAACGTAATTTTTGGAGTATAGTTAAACTATACTCCAAAAAATGGAGTAAAAGTATAATCCACTCTAACCAAAGGAAAAAAATTCCACCATTCTTGAGCTCCCTTATTTAAAAAAATGCATCAAGTTTTAACTTTTAAATTTCAACATAGCTTTTAAATTTCAACATAGATTTAAAATTTAAAATTTAAAATTTGAAATTTGAAATATCATATTTGAAATTTTAAATTAAAATTTTAAATTTTAAATTTTAAATTTTAAATTTCAAACTTTAAATTTCAAATTTCAAATTTCAAATTTCAAATTTAAATTTCAATTTCAAATTTAATCATTTAAATTTCAAATATTTCAAATTTAAACTTTAATTTTAAATTTATTTTTTTTTAAATTTAAAATTTAAAATTCTAAATTCTAAATTTTAAATTTTTTTAAATTTCAAATTTTTAATTTTAAATTTAAATTTTAATTTTAAATTTTAAATTTAAATTTCAAACTTTTTAAATTTTAAATTTAATTTTAATTTTTAAATTTAAATTTAAATTTAAATTTCAATTTCAAATTTCAAATTTGAAATTTCAAATCTCAAGTTTCATACTTCAATTTCAATTTTAAACTTCTAAATTTAATTATTTTTTAAACTTAAATTTTAATTTATTTTTAAATTTAAAATTCTAATTTTCAAATTTCAAATTTAATTTTAAATTTTTTATTTTAAATTTTAAATTAAAAATTTAAAATTTAAAATTAATTTAGATTTTGTATAATTTAAATTTAAATTTGTAAATTTAATTTGAAAATTTAAAATTTAAAATTCAAAATTCAAAATTTCACATTTCACATATCAAATTTTAAATTTTAAATTTTTTTTGAAATTTTAAATTTTAACTTTTAATCTTAAAATTTAGAAAAATCCTGTAAAATTGTACAATGCGTATCCAAACAGTTTAAAAATTGAATCCGTGGAATTTTTTAGAGTTGCAGGATTCTCTATTTTATCTAGACCGAAACCACAGTTTATAAATTCCGTGGAGATATTTTACTGTGTATCCAAACAGGCCCTTAGAATGAAATACTTATTTGGTTCCTAAACCAACTTAAGATTAGCTTAGATGTGTCACCGTAACAAAACTTCTACCCTTCATATTATTGGATGTAAATGAAACCTTTTTTTTTTTTCCTCTGAAAAACATACACAAACAAACATATTTTACATTCAATATTCTTCCTTCTATATATATCAAGAAATGAATGGGTAAAAATTAAATGAGACGTCTAAAAGAATTTGAACTCGATCAAATACACCTTCTGCTCCAAAATGGTGTTATCTAAAAGATCGATCTGATCTTCTTATTCATTGAAAAATTCTCTTTACATGCCTCTGATTCTCTAGTCCTCGTATAAAAATCAAGGATAAAAAACAAAAAAAATCTTACTTAAAACCAATATCTTTTCCCCTCCTAACTCATTTACTCACAAATATAATAATCCACAACTTCTCTATATCCAAAAAAATGAAAAGCAAGTAAAAAAATTTTAAAATTTGCATCCTATTTGTTCCTGCACGAAGATGAAGAAGACCCATTGCTCAAGAGCTGTTCACAAGGCATTGGAGAAACATCATATGCCTCTCCCCTAACAAACTCACACTGCCACTTCTTTTTCATATTAACCCCTTCAAAACTAACATTTCGGAAACAAAGCCCTTCATAAATTGTTCCCTTAATCCCTTCCAAAACCGGCGACCGCGCGATATTCGATCCGACCACGTTACCGACATAAAGATTACTGATCCTGGGGAGAGCATTTGGATCATAATTCTCATCTGGGTGATCATTTGAGCCCCTACTAAACCTCACAGGGATCTTAACATTTTCCATGGCCACATTTGTGATGGTCACATTTGTTACGTATCCGCCCCGCCCTTTGTCGGTTTTGAACCGGACCGCAGACGCCGAGTTCCAGACGCGGAGATCATTCACTAGGATGTTCGAGATCCCGCCGGACATCTCGCTTCCGAAGCCGACCCCCGAGCACGTCGGAGTCGTGCCGGAGATTCTCTGGATGATGATGTCGGTGCTCGGACGGGCGACCGCCATGCCGTATTGGTCCCAGCCACTCTTTACTGCAACCAAGTCATCTCCACTCTCAATGTAGCAATCCTCAATGCACACTTGTGAGCTTGAATCTGGTGGTTAACAAAGTGTAAGTTCATTCCTTTGTTGCATATGATTGAGTACACAGTTGTCTAAGATCAGCTTCTATCTATCTAGATTGATATTTACCTTAAAAATATTAAGTCCTCTTACAAGGTTTGGAAATGCCATAATGAAACTATTGTATAGAGTTACTGTACTTTCAAAAGTATAGAAAAGTGGTCCTCTTTAGGGTTGAGCTAGCGGTCGCCCTAAGAAAATAATATTAATCCAAGAATTAGAAATGATCAAAGGAATTGATCCAAGGGTTAAAAATTTAGAAACATTAATTCCTTTATGCTTTCGGAAGCACCATAGTCAGACTCGTTACTATAAAAAGTGTAACAACGAATATAGATTAGTATTTTAGTGCTTTCTAGCAGTTAAAACAAAGAATATGGATTGTGGAATTACATATTTTGGGAAAAACAAGTGTTCATTTCTTTTCTTTTCTTTTCTTTTTTGAACTTTTCACTCAAAACAAAAGACAAATTATTAAAATACAAACCTGGATCAATACCATCAGTGTTTGGGGAGTTAAGAGGTGCCAAAATAGTTAGATTCCTTATCACCACATTGCTGAAACAAATTAGGGAACACACAAAAAATAAAAAAGAAAGAAAATTAGTCCATTAATTTGCAAAGAAAAGAGAGAATATCTTATTTAATCAAGATAAAAAATATATAAAAATTACCTGAACTATGGATCATTTTGAGTGGCTATCCAACCATTCAAAATTTTGATTTTACTATCCAACCATTCAATTTATTTGATTTAAGTGATTTAATAGCACTTTGACTTAAAATTTTGAATGCCTTATTATCTTTACATGTTCAACTAATATATTCATGCAATTCTTGCAGCTACAAATTTATCAAAGTAAATAATTAGCTAAAAATATAAAGTCAAAATACCGTTTACTGATTCCACTACAACAGAATTAGGTTATAGCGACACATGTTTGGGACACTTTTTTATATGTGTCACGTTTATGTCAAAACTTAAAAAAATTCTATTAATGTCTAAATATAAAGTCCAATCCAACTAAAAATAAAAGGGTACTCTACTCGACCCACTCCACTTAGCCCATCCGGCCCGATTACAAACAGAAAAGAAAAAGAAAAGAAAAAGAAAAGAAAATTCGATTATCATTTTTCCTTTTTCCGTCACTCAATCGACTGAAATCCTAAACGAAGATCATTTCCTCTTGTCCTCCTCCGCCACCGTAGCCAACGAGGTAGAGTTCCGGCGGTTGCTAGATGTTTAAATAAATATTGGTAAATTAGCAGCACTCTTTTAGATTATAGCAACACTCTTTAACTGTCACTATATATCTAGCGACCCCACATGTAGCAACACTTTTCAAATGTGTCGGTAAATTTAGCCGGCAGCACTTTTTTGACCTATACCGACATTTAAAAGTGTCGCTATAGACCGTTTTTGTTGTAGTGAGAAAAATCAAATAAATTGAATGGTTGGTAGTGAAAATCAAAATTTTGAAAGACAGCGCAGCCAACTCAAAATGGGCTATAGTTCTGGTAGGTTCTGTACATTTTTACCTTTTAATCAGTCAAAAGAAGGGTTAAAGGAAAAGGGAAAAGTTACCTGCAATAAACAGGATGGATGGTCCAAAATGGGGAATTAAGTAGTGTTATGTTGGAGATGAGGATGTTTGTAGAGTTCACTAGCTCAACAAGGTGACCCCTTGTGTTGTTTAGGGTTTTGTTCCACCAAAGCTCCCACCACATCCTCCCTTGCCCATCTATGCTTCCATTATTTCCTGCAATAGACAAATTAATGCAAGCATATAAATTAAAAGAGATAATTATCTACATACTCCTCAAAAGTATCTGGCTTTCATATTTATCATTAAAAAGTTTAAGTGATAAAATCTACCTCTAAAGTTTTTTTCCTTATTTATATTTGTCATTCAGTTAGCTAATTTCAGGTTAATGTTAACAGTTATTTTTAATAGTAGACTGTATATTTCAAAGAAGATGGAATTTTAGAGTAGATTATATCACTTAAGCTTTCTAAGGATAAATATGAAAGGCGAGAGCTTTTGAGAGGTATGTAGGCAATTATCCTAGACTAAGAATTTTCATTAGTATGACGGGAAGTTTAGGGAAATTATACGTGTTACCAAAACAAATTTGGACAATTTGCTTTCCGCATGTGACACTTTATATATATATATATATATATATAGAGAGAGAGAGAGAGAGAGAGGCTAAATTACATTAAATTTTTTTTGTCAATGCTCGTTTTTTCATTTTTTTTCAGCTAATTCAAAAATGTACACTTTGCTTCCTTAAAAAATAAAAAATGTTCACAACGGGGTACGGTGTGACAAAATGACTAAATTATTCTCATCTTCTTTATCTCCTCCTCTTTAATCTTGCTCATCCCGATGATGGAGGAGGGCGAGGACGTGTGTCTAGGCATGGACGGAGGGGTGGGCGTGGGCGAGGCAGCGGAGGGCTAGGAGGCGACGGAGGACATGTGTGTGGGCATGGATGAGGGTTTAAGGGGTATTTTGGGTATAATAAATAAGATATAAACGGAATCCTAATGGAACATTGAGGGCGAGGGTTGAAGTGAACATTTTTTATTTTTTACGGGGCAAAGTATAAGATTTTGAATGACAGAGGGAAAGTGAAAAAGCGGTATTGACAAAGAGGTTTTCTGTATATATATATATATATATATAGTGAAGCTGGTATGCTTCTGCAAGTACGGAACCTTCTGTGCTTCCAAGTCGTTTTCGATGTAGGGACTTTCGAATCGACGATCCGTTTCGTTAGATTTGATCTATGGTATTTGAAGTACCTAGAAAATAAATTTTGTGATTTTTCGATATCGTTTACCTAGTGATCGAATGGCTCAAAATCAATATTTTTAAAGGCAATGGTGAGCCATTTGCAAATTAAACAGCGTAGAAATTTTCAAATCACGTGAAATTTTGATAGAAAATATTTTATACTATATAAAACAAAATCAATACTTTTAATCTAAAATTTTAATGTCATGTTATCACATTTTATAAGATTTTTGTTTTCAACTGTTGATTTTGAGCCCCTTCGATTACTAGGCAAGTGATATTGAAAAATCCAAAATTATTTTTTAGGTACTTTAAATATTCTAGATTAAGTCTAATGGAATCGATTGTCGATTAGAAAGTCTCAATATCGAAAACGATTTGAAAGAACGGAGAACTCTGTGCTTCCAGAAGTATACCAGCCTCACTATGTGTGTGTGTGTGTGTGTGTGTGTGTGTGTGTAGAGAGAGAGAGAGAGTTTAACTACTATACTATCGAAGGTACTAAATCCTTGATATTATTGAGTTTTTCGTTATTAAATTTACCCCTTTGACCATTTCATTATATCATACTATTCAACCAACCACTCACTCAACCCTAGATGACCATTAGCATCCTAACCACACATCCCTTTATCCAAGAGCCGAAAACTTAATAGCACCAAGCTTTGGTACTGTACTATCGATAGTACCAAGTGTTTGGTGCTATCGAGTTTTTGGCTGTTGGATGAAGGAATGTGCGGCTAAGATGATAGTGGTCTCCAGGGTTGAGTGGGTAGTTGGTTAAATAGTATAATCTAATAAATAAAAATGATCAAAAGATTCATCTAACATCAGAAAACTCGATAGTATCAAGAGGTTAATACTATCGATAGTATAGTAACTAGACTCTCTCTCTATATATATATATATATATATAGAGAGAGAGAGAGAGAGAGAGAGAGAGAGAGAGAGAAGGCCAAAAGTACCAAACATTGCCCTAGAGAGATATATTGGAAATCAATACAATACAATACAAACTTGTCGAATCCAAAAGTGATATGAGTTGGCACAATTATCATAAAAATTTTCTCAAATACAAGCACGACCCACCAACCAGAATCAACATCCCTAACTAGAATGCCATTTTTGAATATTTTAAAATACTGGATATCATCTTACGGGTCACCGTTTGACTAATTAATGTACCATTAAGGCATTAAAAATCTACAACTTAAATGTGTTAGAGATAACGAATTACCCAATTGCATCCCCTCCACAAAATCCAACAAGAGCTTCACTTCAAATGCAAGATATTTCCAATGCAATCCATTCAAAGGATTGGACTAATGAATAAGAAAGAAACATCCTACCAATTTATGCCCTAATGGCCTTACAAAAACTTTGTCATTTTCTTTCTGAAAAAGAAACATAGGCACTGTGCCATTTTACCATTCAAATGTGATTAGGACACATGAGCCAACCATTTATTGGCTTTTACACCAAGTAGGGACTTATCTCTACCTCCCATTTTTTTGCTGATGTGTTAGTTTGCACTATGTATAAATCAATAAAAGAATGCCATGCATGTATATGCCTCTATAAGTATTTTATACATATGTATAGATTTGTACTATACTCTTATGAGTACAATCGTCATTGTAATCATAAATCATTTTTTGTGATAGTGCTTTCGAAGCAACAATTAATACATTTAAATATGATTGAGAGCATTTGCAATTTCTAGAAACCAAAATTTATCATTTTTCAACATTATTTATCTTACGATCAAAATATCTTAAAATTAGCAATTTTTAACAACTGGTATAGAATACTTGCTAGTTTCACGGTGTAAAAGAATAGAAATTGATTGAATTTTTTATAAAAAATTTTATTTACTATCTAAATAAAGATCAATAACTTTGATCCTAAAATGAAAAATTCAACCTTTTATTTTTAGGAGGTCCTTTGATTTTAACACTGTTCATTTTATACCTGCTTGACGGATATTATTATAATTTAGAAAAATTATGAAATTTATTTTTTAGAAATTTTAAATACTAAAATTTTATTTAACGGTGTGGATTATTAATTTAGAAGTTCGATTATTGAAATCAACTTATGATCGTGGGAGCGTAGTAGTCCTCTCTCTCTCTCTCTCTCTCTCTCTCTCTCTCTCTCTCTCTCTTATATATATTATATATATATATATATATAATATATTTATATATATAGAATTATGTTACTATACTATTAATAGCAACCTTAGATGAAAGGATATATGGTTAGAATGATAGTGATCCTCTAGAGTTAAGTGGATGGTTAGTTGAATATATAGTATGATTTAACGGATAGAAATGATCAAAGGAATACATCTAACTAACGGCGGAAAACTTGATAACACCAAACGCTTGGTGATATTGATAATATAATAGTCGGAATATATATATATATATATATATAGAGAGAGAGAGAGAGAGAGAGAGAGAGAATTGGGCTCCTATACTTTCAAAAGTACGGAGGCCTCTGTGTTTGTAAATTATTTTCAACGATGAGACATTTGATTCGACTATCGGTTCAGTTAAACATGATCTACACTATTGTAACTATTTAGAAATCAAATTTCATATTATTTGACTTCATTGCCTAATGAACGAGTAGCCTAAAAATAAATAGCTAAAAATAAAAATCTCATAAAAAAATAATGATAAAAGACTCAAATTTCAATCAGAATTATTGATCTTACTATTGATATTAAGTAGAATTTTCTAGTAAAATTTTATGTAATTTGGAATGTTCTACACCGTTGAACTTAAAAGTGTGCCACATCGGCTATTAAAATGGCCATTTTTGAGATCTTTTGATCACATGGTAAATGATATCGAAAAATTATAAAATTTGGTTTCTAGATAGTTCCAATTGCGTAGATTATGCTTAACGAAGGCGATCAACAAATCAAATGTCCTATCATCGAAAACAACTTACAAGTACGGAGGCCTCCGTACTTTCTAAAGCACGGGAGATGTATATGTATATATATGAGTACATCTCCCGTGCTTTATATATGTATCCAAACAGCTTAAAAATGAATCTGTGAAATTTTTTTGTAGTTACAGAATTCCGTATTTCATTTAGACCAAAATCATAAAATAAAAATTTCATGAAGTTTTTTAACTATCCATCCAAATAGGGCCTAAATGTTGACAATGCACAGAATTTAGATTAAAGTGGTATTCTAAGTAGACATCGGAAGAATCACGCAAGTTAATTAAGCATCTAATTCCCAACAAACTTAAAACCCATTTTCTAAACAACTTGTGAACACTTTCCAAAAAGCTCTTATTTACTTGCAAAACCTACCATACATAATTTTGAATTCAAACTTCTAGGGATATACAAGGTGTAGTATTTTTCAAATTAGTTACCACTATACTATCCCTAAGTTCACTTGGCCTCTAATTAGCCGTTCATCACAAACAATGAGAGAATCTTTAATTAATTAGATTGTCTCTCTGTGGAGAGACTATCTGTATGACTTTTCATTTAAACAATCTAATTAATTGGCCATCACAGGTAATGTAAGAATCTTCAGACTGTAATGAACGGTGAAACCAAATTTATATGAAAATTTTTTTAACAGAGAGACAGTCTAACCAACCATTAGGCAGTGCTGGGGGTGGCAATCCAGCTCGCTGTTCGCGAGCNAAATAAAAATGATCAAAAGATTCATCTAACATCAGAAAACTCGATAGTATCAAGAGGTTAATACTATCGATAGTATAGTAACTAGACTCTCTCTCTATATATATATATATATATATAGAGAGAGAGAGAGAGAGAGAGAGAGAGAGAGAGAAGGCCAAAAGTACCAAACATTGCCCTAGAGAGATATATTGGAAATCAATACAATACAATACAAACTTGTCGAATCCAAAAGTGATATGAGTTGGCACAATTATCATAAAAATTTTCTCAAATACAAGCACGACCCACCAACCAGAATCAACATCCCTAACTAGAATGCCATTTTTGAATATTTTAAAATACTGGATATCATCTTACGGGTCACCGTTTGACTAATTAATGTACCATTAAGGCATTAAAAATCTACAACTTAAATGTGTTAGAGATAACGAATTACCCAATTGCATCCCCTCCACAAAATCCAACAAGAGCTTCACTTCAAATGCAAGATATTTCCAATGCAATCCATTCAAAGGATTGGACTAATGAATAAGAAAGAAACATCCTACCAATTTATGCCCTAATGGCCTTACAAAAACTTTGTCATTTTCTTTCTGAAAAAGAAACATAGGCACTGTGCCATTTTACCATTCAAATGTGATTAGGACACATGAGCCAACCATTTATTGGCTTTTACACCAAGTAGGGACTTATCTCTACCTCCCATTTTTTTGCTGATGTGTTAGTTTGCACTATGTATAAATCAATAAAAGAATGCCATGCATGTATATGCCTCTATAAGTATTTTATACATATGTATAGATTTGTACTATACTCTTATGAGTACAATCGTCATTGTAATCATAAATCATTTTTTGTGATAGTGCTTTCGAAGCAACAATTAATACATTTAAATATGATTGAGAGCATTTGCAATTTCTAGAAACCAAAATTTATCATTTTTCAACATTATTTATCTTACGATCAAAATATCTTAAAATTAGCAATTTTTAACAACTGGTATAGAATACTTGCTAGTTTCACGGTGTAAAAGAATAGAAATTGATTGAATTTTTTATAAAAAATTTTATTTACTATCTAAATAAAGATCAATAACTTTGATCCTAAAATGAAAAATTCAACCTTTTATTTTTAGGAGGTCCTTTGATTTTAACACTGTTCATTTTATACCTGCTTGACGGATATTATTATAATTTAGAAAAATTATGAAATTTATTTTTTAGAAATTTTAAATACTAAAATTTTATTTAACGGTGTGGATTATTAATTTAGAAGTTCGATTATTGAAATCAACTTATGATCGTGGGAGCGTAGTAGTCCTCTCTCTCTCTCTCTCTCTCTCTCTCTCTCTCTCTCTCTCTCTCTCTATATATATACATATATATATATACATATTTATAATATATATATTTAAGAATTAGGGTTATATACCTATTAATAGGCAACGCTTAGCATGAAAGGATATATGTCTAGAATGATAGTGATCCTCTAAGAGTTAATGGAGGTTTAGTTGAATCAACAGTACTCTGATTAAACGATAGAATTGATCAAAAGGAATCATCTAACTAACGGCGGAAAACTTGATAACACCAATCGCTTGGTGAATGAAATGATAATAGTCGGAATTCATATATATAGTATAATAATATATATATTATATATAGAGAGAGAGGAGAGGAGGAGAGAAGAGAGAATTGGGCTCACTATATCTTTCAAAAGTACGAGGCCTCTTGTTGTTTTAAGACTTATTTCAACGATGAGACATTTGTTTCATCATATCGTTAGTTAAAATGATTACACTATTGTAACTTATTTAGAAATACAGAAATTCATATTATTTGATCCTTCATTGCTAATACAGTAGCTAAAAATAAAATCTAAGAATAGAGAGAATCGTCATAAAGACAAAGTAATGATATAAAAGCGTGTCAAAATTGCATAAACAGGAATTTACTTGCTCTTACTATTGATATTAAGTGAATTTCTAGGAAATATTTATGTAATTGAATGTTCTACAACCGTTGAACTTAAAAAGTGTGCGACATCGCTATGTAAAAATGCCATTTTTGAATTTTGATCACTATGTAAGAATATCGAAAAATTATCAAATTTGGTTTAGATAGTTTTCCATATGCGTAGACTTATTCTTAACGAGGGCGATCACAATCAATGCACTATTCATAAAACAACTATCAATACGGTGAGCCTCGTAATTCTCTAAAGCACGGAAAGTATATGTTTATATAATATGAAGTAATCTCCCGCTTTATATATTAATCAAAACACACACTTAAAAAATGAATCTTGAAATTTTTTGTAGTTACAGAATTACGTATTTCATTAGACCAAAATCATAAAATAAAAATTGTCATGAAGTTTTTAAAACTATGCCATCCAATGGGCCTAAATGTTTGGACAATCACAGAATTTGTATTAAAGTTATTCTAATAGACGTCGGAAAAACGCAAGTTAATTAAAGCATCTAATTCGAAATTAAACAAGCTTTGGTCCCATTTTCTAAAACAACTTGTGATACCACTATTCCAAAAAGCTCTATATTTACTTGCAAAACCTCACCATAACATAATTTTGAATTCAAACTTCTAGGATATATCAAGTGTATTATTTTTTCAACAATTAAAATTACTATTACACCTAAGGTCACTTGGCTCTAATTATTAGCCGTCATACACAACAATGAGAGAACTTATTAATGAATGTTTCTTCTGTGGAAGACATATTGGTATAAGACTTTCATTTAAACAATCTAATTAATGGCCATCACAGTATGTAAAGAATCTCATGACTGATGAAGGTGAAAAAATTTACATGAATAATTTTTTTAAGACAGAGAGAACCTACAACCATTAGGTACATGCTGGGGGTGCAATCCAGCTCGCTTTCGCGAGCTCAGCTTGGTGTCGCTCGTAAATGAGCTCAGAGATCGCATCACTGGTTATATAGTAACGAGCCGAACACGACGGATTTATCAGCTCGTGTTCAATAAAGCAACACTGACTGGGGTCAACTCGCCTTGTATTCGGGCTCTCGATAAGCAGCTCGATTAATTATATTTTTTATTTATATAATTATTTAATTTATATTTTTATATATAAAAATCAAAAAATTCTATATATATATAATTTTATATATTAATTTTTTAGTAACATAAAATATAATATCAGCCTTAATTATAAAAAGACTGATTATATAATAACATTTAACTATTAGATCAAAGCATATGATAAGATTTTGATAAATTTATTTTGTATATATAATTTAATCTAATTATTATATTAATTTATTATTGGTTGACCAGTCTCGTGAGCCAGCGCGTTCACCATTATAAAACGAGGTCAACACGAGCGAATTTTTCGGACCTCGATACTTAAAACGATTCACTCCGTGTTTCCGGGCAGGTGTCTTTAATAAACGAGCCAACAACGAGTCCGACTTCCACTCGCTCAATTCGGCTCTCGTTTAACCCCACAGGGGGCCTTATTTTCTTTATTTATCAATTGGCGCAGACAACAAGAAATGATTAATTATATTACGGAGCATGTGTAATTAAAAAAAAAAAAAAAAAAAAAAAAAAAAACGAAGGGCATACCAGTAATTACAACATCAGTGAGGCCATTTCCATGGATGAGGCTGACGTGGCGAGCCCCCAATCTCTCCCTCCCTCGGCCGTAGGATGGCAATGGCTCAATCAGAGGCCACTCTTCAGGATCCTGCCACAATTTAATCCAACTCATTCATAAAATAAAAATAAAATCAAAATCAAAATAAAAGATTATCCCATTTCCATGTACCTATCACTCCCTAATTTTAGTCCAAATTAGAAAAACCCAACAAATACAGATTTTTTTGATTAAGAACATGTTAAATTTTAAATTTATATTCGATCTCATTCCGCCCTGAACGACACATGATACGAATTCAATGCGATCACAATTAATATATAACACAAAATTAATCTATAATTTAGAAGTTATTCTAATAGCGATTTAGCACGTTGTCACTAAACTCTCCATAAACTTGCGGATCTGAATTAAGATTTAATATTATATTATATGACTGAGGCTCAACCCAAAAACTTAAATTGTTAGTGGGATACTCTCTGTATTTTATATATAGATCAAAGTTTTATTGAATAATTCCATATAAGAGCATTATTTTTAATATTTTTCTTTAGTAGTTGATTGATACCGATCGTACACGAGATCTCAAATTCGAACCCTAATAGCTTCATATTTCTAACTAATATTTTTAACTAAATTTATTTAAAAAAAAAAAAATTAACGAAACAAATAGAATGAAAAATAAAAAAGAAACACTAGTAGTTGATTGATTAAATCAACCCAAGGACTAAAATCATTAAATTTATAGAATGTTATAAACCCTCCAGCTTTTAATTATCCTTAATAGCCTAATTTTATTTCCTTAATCTAAATTGATAAATTTCCCTAATTCAATGCTAATACCTAATTTTTGAAACTTCCTCTGCATGTAGTTGATTGATAAGGTCAACTCCATAGGTTAAAACATTAAATTCATAGGCTATTATATAAAACTTGTAGCTTTAAATTCCACCTATTAAATCACCTTAATTTAAATAATTTGTACTCTGTCATTTATTAACTCCGTAATAAAAAATTCCACTTTATTTTTTAGCTAATTCCTGAAGAATCTTTCAATTATATGATGGTTGGTGAAGTCAACCCAGGAAGCAAAATTAAATAAAGGGAAAACTTGAAAAAAAATCCATATGGTTTCGTAGTTTCTCACTTTGCCACCCTGTAGTTTGAAATATATCAATTTGCTCCCCTGTGGTTTCTTTTTTCTCTTTTTCTCATCAATTTCATTATTTTTTTTCTTAAATCAGTGATAAAGTTAAAATTAAAGGGTACTAAAGTAAATATTTGATAAATCTAGATGGGTATCTGAAGTTTTTTGTATATAATTTAATAAAATATTAACGAAAAAGCTACCGAAAAGATAAAAACGAAACCACAGAGGGGCAATTTGATATATTTTAAACCACAGGAGAGCAAAGTGAGAAACTACGAAACCACAGGGGGGGTTTTTGAAGTTTTTCCTTAATTAAAAAAAAAACTTCAAATAGTGGCACCGTGGTTTTCGCGCTTTCTCACTTTAGTACTTTATAATTTAAAATATATCACTTTAGTAGTCTTATAATTTCATTTTTCTCTCTGTTATTCCCTCCGTTAATTTTTTTTTGTTATATCAATGATAAAGTTAAAATCACAGGATACTAAAATAAAATTCAGTAAACCACATGATACTAAAGTGAATATTTAATAAATTATAGATGGGGCATCTGAAGTTTTTTATATATGATTTAACGGAGAGTTAACGGAGATATTGACGCCACAACCCACAGGGTACTAAAGTTATGCATTTTAAATTACAAGATACTAAAGTAAAAAAAATATGAAACCACAGGGAAAGTATTTCAAGTTTATCCTTAATTAAATTACAAAATATTCAAAAATTTCCAGGTTTAAATTATTCCTCCCAATATTAGATGCATGGTTGGTGAGGTCAACCCAAAGGGCAAAATAAATTAAATTACAAAATATTTTGAAATTTCCAGCTTTAAATTATACCTCTTAAATCACCAAATGTGTTGCTTCTCTCTTTCCTTCTCAAACAATTTTACTTTGCCTCTATATAGAAATTGTTGCACATTACATTAATTAATTCCCAAATTAAATTACAAGGATAAGGCATTCAAATTGAATTTTTAATGGAATAATTGGTAAGAATCTGCATGTGAACAGTTCAGAGACATAATTACATGTTAAAAAAACTAATAGCATTTTAAGAATTATTAATTTTCAATTAATGACTCCAATCATGATTATGAGTTTCAAATCTACTCAATTTATTTTAAATTCAGTCTCAATTTGATATAAAGAAAACTATATATGCTTCCCTGAATATTCACATAATCATTCTCGAAATAAATAAATTTCAAAAAAGAAATTTGCTCACAAAATAATTAAAATTAATTAATGACAAAATGCCCATTAATTTAATCCAAAGCACTGCATCACATTAAACCCAAAAACAGCACAAAATCCAAAAATACATCATAAACACCCCTAGAAAAATCCAACAAAAAAAAAAGTGATTAATAAATCCATATGAAACCAATTAATCAAAACCATATAAAAGACAAGGTCACTGTTCCATATCAAAATTTTAATAAATATATTTTTTATATATTCTGAAAAAAATAATGGCTTAAAAATAAAAAAGATTTATTTGCAGGTTTTGATTAATTTAAATAGTTATAGTTATGTAAACTTTAATATATATGTATCAAATATATTCCCTAGAATAACAGAATATTTTATCAAACTATAAATAAATTATGTATTAAAGACAAAAAAATTTGCTAATTTTAATAGGAACATATTATGATGTTTCATATTTCAATTTCAAAATATGCCATATAGTTTGATTTTGGTCCATACATTTTAATCTAATTCACATCAAATCTATTAATTCCAAACAAAACCATCCGCTATGTTAATTAAACTTATACCTAAAATGTAAATTTCATAATTTTTAATATTATTTACTTAGTTATCAAAATGGCTCAGAATCAACGATTGAAAATAAAAAGCTAAAAAATAAATAATGATATGGCACAAAAATTTTAGATTAAAAATATTGATTTTATTTTATATAGTATAAAAAAATTTTATCAAAATTTTACAGAATTTAAATATTTTTATATTATAAAAATTATTGATTTTAGATTCTATCAATCATTAGAAAAATAATATCAAAAAATTATAAAATTTATTTTTAAATATTTTAAATACTTTAAATCAAATTTGATGGACCAACCGTTGATTTGAAAGTCACGAAATCAAGAACAAGTTAATTGCATGAAAGACATTTGATGTCCTAAGAACATCTCAAAAATAATAACAATAAATAGCAAATAATGTAATAATAATAATAATAATAATAATAGTAGTAGTGGTCATGATAATGACGTAGCATTACATACCTGTGAGCCGAAAATTACTGCACCCTTTTCTAGAAACAGCGTGAAATTGCTGGTGAGGTTGAAGCTGCCGGTCAACCACGCCCCCCGAGGCACGTTGAGCTGCGACGTGGCGCCGTCGCCGACCCCGCCGAAGTCGACGATCGACCCCACCGCCTTCCTCGGCGGGCCGCGGGGCCGGTAGAAGCCCGCGCAGGTGATCGAATTCGGATTCGGATTCAAATTCAGGTTCGGGTTCGGGTTCGGGTTCGGATTCGGGGTCGAGGAGGGGTGGAGGAAGAGGAGGAAGAGGGTGAGGAAGAGGAAGAGGAGGATGGGCCATGGCGGAGGCTTCTTAGTGAGGAGGAGATGGGGTCTCTCGGGGACATCCATGTCCCATAATACACGCTATGTTTAGAGAGAGAGAGAAAGAGAGAGAGAGAGAGAGAGAGAGGAGAAATAGGTTTTAATCTCTCTCTAATCTCTCTCTTGTTTCTCTCTCTAGAGGTTATACGCAATTGGTGGTTAACTTGATCCTCATAAACAAAGCTAAATGGTTGAGAATCTCTCTCTTCATATAATCAAATTTGGATTTGCATATTTACCCATACAACTTTAGAAATTACACATGCCACACCCTTTAGAATTGTTAAACTCAGCAAAATTTGTATTATTGAATCTTCAGGGTATCGCTATCAATGATTGAAAACTGGGACGAACCGACCAGTTTGACCAGTCCGATCGTGACCCAATCTATAAAACTGTTCGACTTAATCGTTTGAGCAGGATATTGAATCAATCAGATCAGCTGCTCACCCATCGAAACGATGAACCGATCTAGTTTTCGTCAAACCGACCAATTTTTTTTTTCAACAAATTATATCAAAATCCAATTGCTTAAAATTAACTTAGTTAATTTTATTATCTATTAGCACAAATTAGTCTTATAAAAAGTAAATTTTAAAAACTTATATCCATTTAATCTAGTCTGGAAATTAATATTTTACTGTTAAGCATGATATTATAATAATAATATATGCATATTTTTATATAATAATATAAAATAATAATTAAATATTTAGGATAGATTAGTCTCAAACTTTTCAGAGAGTACGTATATATTCATCAAAAGAGGGTTAATTTGTAAATATACAATCTACAAGGATACGTGTGAAAATTTCTCCGGTCCATGGTGCTAAATAATAATATTGCTTGTTTAAGATGTTCCGAGGGAGCAAGATAACGGAGGGTCTGACGTGTCGGGCGAGGAACGCGTGATCCGTTAAGTTCGGTGTACGCTTTTCTCTTCTGGGAGTTCACGCCGTGGGTCACGGGAACACGGTCTAGGCCGCCACAAATTAATTGCGCGCACCCGGTGCACCGTGCACCACTCCCTTGTAGAGGCTCACCACTTAAAATGCTATGATATTGGAAAAAAAAAAAAAAAAAAATCTATTTGTACACCCCCAAAAAGATATGCATCTTACGGCTCCCATCGAAGAATTCATAAAAATTAAATTCCTAACATGATTAACTTTTTTAACCTTTAAAACTGAATTACCGTCTAAAATATTATAGTTAGGTTAAGAATCTTAATCATATTATATTTTATATGTAGAACTATCCGAGGTTTTATATATAGTAAGATGCTGATGAATATTGTGAATAAAGCACGTCTATTCTATAAGGAGTCCCACATCGCCTGATATTTGTAAGTCTGAATCTAACAAAAATATCAGAATTTAAAAAAAAAAGAATATAAAAATTATTCTATATATAAGATGCAATAGAGCTAAAATTTTTAGTTCGACTATAATATTTTGGACCGTGACTAAGTTTTAAAAGTTAAGAAAATTATTAGGAAAAAAATTTAATGTGAAAAAGGAAAGTGGTACCTATCCAATCTTTGTTTTGGGGATTGAATTTGAGTGCATTTATTGGTGCAGTTTTGACCGTTGGATCCGCGTCTCGAAGATTACGGAGACCACCTCTTCTCCGTGATTCCCGAGGCGCCACAATTGAGTAACTTAATACCATAAAATATTTTCATTTTACATTATCTTGCTAACACGTCGACATTAAATTTTTTTTAATTAAATGTAATAATAATAATTGGTATAATTTGCCAAAGAAAACAAGAATTTATTTATGAATAAAATGGTATTTATAATAGATAAAAATTAGTAATAGAAAATTGCCTGATAAACATAAACAGAACACTCACCGACCAAGAATTTATACATTTGTTTTTAAGATTCTTAAAAAAATAAAGTGATACGATTAGTGTGAACAGCTTATTCTTAAAAAATAAGATAGTCAGATATACACTCTGTTTTTAGACATATAAATAGTATTACCCTTCCAAGATTACATGTAAAAATAAATGAGTAATGTTATCTGTATATCTATATTATAGAGTTAAATTTATTCTTTAGTATTTAAAAGGTTAATAATTACTCGCCCATTTATAAACTTTTTTAATATTAAAAATTTAAAATAATGTTTTAAATTTTACGATAATGTGATATAAGATATATGCTCTATAATAAATTGTACAAGTAATATTTTTTTAAAATAAAACAACAAAAAGAGATGATTAATATTAAGCTCCCTGATAGGGAAAACTAACAAATTCAAGCGTAGTGATTTGGCAATAATTGGAGAGTCAAATAATTTTTAAAAAAAACTATGGGTTTTCAAAAATTTTTGTGGATGATACATAGCAATTTATAATTCAATTTAAGGCTCCATTATTTGAACAACACATCCTATAATATCGTATGATGGATACCCAATTCATTGTCCTATGTGATGCACTAAAAGCATCTTATATACGTGGGAGGTTTTGGATAAAAATATACAAAATTTATGTAAATTATAGATCATTTTACATCAATTATTTAACTTTTCAAAATTTTGCTATTCAATATTTTAATTTATTTGATTTGAGTCAGCCAACGAGTCTTTGATTTTAAATTTTAAGTTAGTCACTTCAATAAATTTTTAGTTACGAAAAAATTACATAAAGTATATTGACTAAAAATGTAAAAATAAACAATGAACTTAAAATTTGAAAGTCAAAATATTGTTAACTGATTCAAATCAAACGAATTGAAATATTGGATAGTAAAATTGAAATTTTGAAATAGGTTTGATAGTTGACTCAAAGACACACAATTCAGACATGTACGTTTGACCTATTGTTTGCAACTCAGTATGTAAAATTTTGTGGCGCACGGATTGAGCAGTTCACTTAAAATTGTGCATGATTCAAATAAGTCCCGTATATTTTTACCTATTGTTTGCAGCTCAATATGTAAAACTCTTTTGCGCATGGATTGAGTATTCAACTCAAATTGTACATAATTCAATTAAGTTTTGTACACTTTTACCTATTGCCTGTAACTCAGTACGTAAAAAAGTCAACTCAAAATTATGCATAATTTAAATAAGTTATGCACGTATTTACTTGCTCAGTACTAGAAATTTTTTTAGAACGAATTGAATAGTCAAATCAAAAACCGTGCATAATTTAAATAAATTCTTACGTATTTACTTACTGATCGCAACTCAATACCTAAAATCCTAAAATTCAAGAGTTTATTTCCACCAATTGATTCAATTATTTAGGACCAACAATTGAATCATCAGCAACAATGAAGTGTTGAAATCCTAGCTTTTCATACATAGTGCTCGGATTCCAATTCGGGCTTAGTTTTGAGGCTCATATCTAATATTATTAAGTAAATAAATTTGGAACAAAATTATATAAAATATAATATTTTTTTTTATTTTCTGATGGAACTATAAAAAAATATTTCATAACTGACTCATTACAATATATTGCATATGAAAATAAATAAATTTTTTTTATCATATAAGACCGTAGTTTACAGGGGCTTGGTCGATTTTCCTGTAATGCAAAGTATTTCAGTCACATTTCTATGATTTTAAAATCATATTTGGTGAGAATTCATTGGCTATCAGAGGTTGTTTAGTGCTAATTAAGCTTCGAGGATGTTTGGATTTATATAGTTATAATTCTACTGCAGATATAACTGAATGCAAATTCAAATTCAATATTTAAATTTATGTATTAAAATCCAATTGCTGCAGCCTGAAATGGTTCGACGAGGCTAAATTGTAATAATTAAAACTACGTTCAAATTGGCCTCAATTAGGAAGAGAAACTTTGCACAAGAGTTGAACTTACATCCCTAATTATATTTTCTTTTATGGGTTAATTACACCAATGGTCCCTAATCTTTACACTATTTTTCAATTTGGTACCCAACTTTTTTTTTTTTTGCAATGAACTTCCTAATCTTTTGATTTCATTTCAATTAAGTCCCAGCTGTTAGATAGCGATTAAAATTGACGAAAAATGCGATGTCAACACCACGTCAGCGCCACGGAGGCGCCATGTCAGGGCCACGGTGGCGCTGTGTTAGCAAATTGCAAAAAAAAAAAAAAGTTGGTGACCGAATTGAAAAACGGTGCAAAGATTGAAAACCAATTATGTAATTAACCCATTAAATTTATAAATTCAAAAAAAATTTTAATTTAATATTTAAATTTTAAATTTAAAATTTGATTTTGGATGCAAATTTAAATTGGAATTCAAATTCTGATTTTGTATTTAATTTTAAATTCAAATTCACATTTGGAATTATAAATTCTAATTTAATTTCAAACTTCAATTTGAAATTTCAAATTCAAAATGTGAATTTAAATTCGAAGTTTAAATTCAAATTTAGAATTGAAATCAAATCTTAAATTCAAATTTAAATTTTGAATTCAAATTTAAAATTTAAAATCAAAATTTTGAATATGATTTTAAATTTAAATTTCAGTTTCAAAACTTTTATCAAAATTTAGATTCAATTAAAAATTTAAATTTAAAATTTGAATTTCAATTCAAAATTTAAATTCAGCTTAAAATTCAAATTCAAAATTCAAATTTCTCGTTAGTTTAAAATTTTAATTTTAATATTATTTTTGAATTTAAATTTAAAATTTTGAATTTTTATTTTTAGGGACTAAAATAAAAAATGTGCAAAATTTAAGAACCTAAATTGAATGCAAAAGGTTGCCAAATAAACGCTGATGTGACAATTCCGTTAATGTTAACAGTTTTTTTTAACTGTTGGGACGTAATTGTAATAAAATCAAGAGATTAGGGACTCAATTGCAAAAAAAAAAAAAAAAAGTTGGGGACTCAAGTGAAAATTAGTGAGAAGGTTGGGGACTACCGGTGTAATTAACGCTTTCTTTTATCTATATTAGAGGTATTCAACACCACAAATAAATTGAATTACAACGCTTCCTACTGCATCCAACCAGATAAGATACATAAAGTTGTAACTTGCAATGCTGCCCACTATATCCAACCAAACAATATGTATATAGTTTTAACTTGCAATACTTTCTATTACATCCAACCAAACAAAATACATATAGTTGTAACTTGCAACGCCTTCTATTACATCCAACCAAACAAAATACATATAGTTGCAACTTGCAACGCTTTCTATTACATCTAACCAAACAAAATACATGTAATTATAACTGTTGTACTGTTAGTTACGTGCATCTCTAACTATACTATAATTCTAATTACATTAAAAGGGAAGCAACCCTTTAATATAGTATAGAAGTAACTCAAGAAAATCTATTTGATTTGTTATACTTTTAGATGGAGACCCAATTACTATGTTTCAGCCGTTGCGTAAACTAGATGAAGTTGAAAATATAGCAGTTGAAAAAGAAAATATTAAACACGCAAATAATCTTTCCACCAACTCATCTCTTTAATAAAATATAAAGATAAACGCCTACGTCTCTCTTAAATAAAAGAGATAATCTTCTTTCAGCATAATTTCACCGACTATCGGAGTAAGCATGTAGACTAATGAACTAAAGTTAATTTCTTAATCACTTCATATATGTAGACTAATGAAATAAATGTATCCCAAATATAAGCATCCACAATTTCCTTCAAAAGTTTCTTAACCCTTCGAACAACCATCTCCCTTACGACTCTTGGAAAACCACACAACGATTTAAAAACAAAGAAGTTCATCTAGATTCATGTTGACTAGTAATTAACTCAGCCAAGAACTAAGATTTAAAAAAGATTTATGCATAAACTCGACCAAGAAATAGAATTCAAATATCCCAGCCAATTTTGACTCGCCACATTCAAGATCATACCAGCACTTTACACAATCTATAATGAAAAAGCAAAGCTAGATTATAAAAAAAAAGGAAAAGGAAAAGGGTAATCCAATATCGAACATTTTTAGTCCCTTTTATTTTTCAATAGATTTCCCTTTAATTGATGTGAACCATAAAAATTATACCATCCGATTATAAATCAAACCCATTTTAAACAAAACCATTCTCCTTTACACCATCCAACTTAAAAAGACCAGCAATACTCCAGCATAAAAAAAACACAACAAAGGAAAAGGAACAGTAAAATATTAACATTTTCTGATCCACACCATCTGGGAGTGTGGATTTACACTAGTCTAAAAAATTAAAAATTTGAGATAATTGTAATAGGAGCATGCAAAACTAGATTATAAATGAATCGACAGATAATGGTGATTACATTCACTTCAAGTGAAAGATTGAACCACATGCATTTCATATATAGTTTAATAAATCGTCAATGTCGATGGTCCTAGTGAAAAAGGAGATCACCGTAATCAGTTCTATATTTACCATGCATTCAAATTTAATAACCATTCCAATCTTTTTAGCCTGTTTGAGCCAGTGGTAAATGATGCAATTTTCTTATGCAGCAGATTATACATTAATAAAGTTGATGTTACAATACACTAAAGTGTAAGATACAAAATTAATCTCCTAAATTAGTAAGAGGAATAGATTATAACAAGAGGAATAAGAGTTATAATTTTAAATTAAAATATTTTTATCTAATTAATTAACATCAAAATATTAATTTAAAATAATTTAATAAATTAATAAATTTATTAGCTATGAATATTGTCTAAGATAATAAAAATATATTAATTAATTGATTAAATATAAAAAATAATTTAACTTTTTAATTAGTTAGTAAATTATTTTAGTTAGATAACTAGTAAAAAAAATCTTCATTAGATTAATAAAAATATTAATGGTTGATCAATATAATTATTAGTTTATAGATAAACACATTAAATTATTAATAATTAATTAGCTAAATAAGTATAAGTAGTAAATTAATTAATTATTTTATTATTTAAGCAATGGATAATGATTTAAATACATTAATTAGATTAATTAATGATTTAATAACATAATTAAAATTAAAATTTGGACTTTAATTAACCTTGTTCTCACTTGAGAACAAACTTATTCCATGAAAGGATGGAACAACAGTTCCAGACTTATATCTGATTATATTAGCCTATTCCAGAGACCTAATAAATTACTGTTCTCAGGTATAAAAATTTACGTTTGAGAACAAGGGGGTCTAATGACCTATGTACTCCAAAAGTCAACCCTATCATTCAATGCAATCTTTTTTATCTATGGTTAGAAACCACAAACACACACACACAAAAGAAAAATCTTCAACTAATTACAAGTTGACTAGTCATAATTTGCCAATTTTTAAAAGGAAAAAAGATTTAATACAGCACAAACATTGAAGCTATGTGGAACCCAACATCCAATTATACCATCCATTTATGCCCCATCCTATTCTATACCAAACCATCTTCTTCTTCCTCCACCCCTTACACAATCCAACATAAAAAGCAGCAAAAATATGAGAAAAAGAGAGAGAGAGAATAAAAGGGAAACTAAAAAGGAAAAGGATACTATACTGAAATCTTTAATTTATGTTGTCTAATTGTTAACTCAGCTCAGTAATTGGAAAAGAAAAAAGATTTATACAGGGCAAAGTCCACAATTTTTTTTCCAGTAAAAATCCCTCCAATTTATGTTAAACATTCAAATATACTATCCAATTATACCTCAACATCCCATTCTATAGAAAACCATCTTCTTCTTCTTCCTCCATCACCTCTTACACAATCCAAATGAGGGGTAAAAAAAAAAAAGAGAGAAAGGATAAGAAAATGATAAGATACTAAAAATTTAATTTATTTATGTTCTCTATTCTTTATCTCAACCAACTATTGAAAATAAAAGAAAAAAGATTTACACAGTGTAAAGTCCACTTTTTTTTTTCTATTACAAATCACTCTAATTTATGTGGAACCAAACATTCAGAAATACCCATCCAATTATGCTCCAACAATATCCCATTCTAAACCAAACGATCATCTTCTTCTATCAACCCTAACACAATCCAACATAACAAACAGTAAAACTATGAGGAAAAGAAAAGGATATAAGATACTAAATCTTCAATTTATTTCGTGAGCTCAACCATCTATTGAAAAATTGAAGGAAAATAAGATTTATACAGTACAAAGTCCACGCTTTTTTTTTTTTCTTTTAACCATCACAAATCCCTCTAATTTACGTGGAATCGAACATTCAAATATACCATCCAATTCTAGGCACCAAATCCAAAGAGAGGAGGAGCGAAGGATACTAACCTTAAAGGTCGAACTGTTCCATTTGGACGTCCTTGGCCTTGAGGGGGACGTACTCGCCGAGGTAGACCTCAAGGTGGTCGGCGAGGTCGCCGCGGTCGATGCTCTCGTGGTGGTGGGATTTGCACACGAAGTAGACCACGGTTTGGACGACGAGGGCGAAGAGCACGACGGCGCAGAGGAGGCCGAGCATCAGCGCGGCCAAGGCGAACCGCGCCCCCAACCCGCCGACGCGGCCCTTCACCACGAGCTCCCGGAACGCGACCTCGACGCCGACGAAGCAGAGGTTGAGCTTGACGAAGATGGCCGCGGCGGTGCGGAGCTTGCCGCGGATGAGGGCGCGGCTCTTGCGCATGGCGTCGAAGCCCTTGGCGTCCTCGAGGACGGAGACGACGCTGGCGAGGTGCCAGACGACGCTGAGGTAGACGAGGCCGGCGAGGTAGGCGAGGGCGAGGACGAGGGCGGCGGCGGCGGCGACGCCGCCGTCGGGGGGCGCGAGGAAGAAGAGGACGAGGACGAAGAGGGCGAAGGCGAGGGCGTTGTAGGCGACGAGGAGGAGGAAGGCGGAGAGGTAGGTGACCATGAGGCGGCGCCAAACCCTAGGGACGACGGAGAGGACGCGGGGGAGGGAGAGCTCCTTGGCGGAGTACACGGAGGCGACGGAGTAGACCACGGCGGCGGTGGAGAGGAGGGAGAGCGCGAGGAGGGCGACGAGGTAGAGCGCCTTGAAGAGGAGGAGCGCGGCCCAGTCCGAGGCGAGCCGATCGAGGAGGCGCGTCTCCGACGGGGACCCGGGGGGCGCGCGCTCCACGGCGGCGTCGTCGGAGTCGATGGAGGAGAAGAGGATGTGGGAGATGTGGATGTGCGCGAGGAAGAGCACCGAGAGCGGGAGCACCAGGTACAGCGCGATCTTGGAGAAGAGCCCCCGCCATGCGTGGAGGAGCTTTCCAGCCTCCCTGTAGATCCCCACCACCCCCAGGAACTGCAGCTCCTCGGGCTCGCAATCCATGGCCGATCTCGGCGTAGCTTAGCTCGTCGGAGCAGCACGGAGGAGCTCGTCGGCCGCGGAGGAGAGGGGAACTAGGGTTGGATCCTCGATCCGGATTAGGGTTTGGGGATTAGGGTTAGGTTTAGGGTTAGAGATCGAGAGAGAGAAAGAGAGAGAGAGAGAGAGAAATGGAGACGAAGACGAAAATGAGGGGAATAATAAATGGGGGAAAATTGGAAAATTTGGGGGAAGGTGGACTTTGGATTCGCGAGATTGACCCTGGACTTCAGTTTAATTACGGAGACATGCCATTCTCTTGTAATTATTAAATAATTAAATAATTAATTAAAGCTGGGGCCAGGGTTTGTTGTGATGGACCATGGACGATGATGATCATTTGGTTCGATTGCACCATCTTACGTATTTTTTTACTGTTGCGTGGACCTGATCCAATGACCCGACCCGTAAATATATATATATATTTTTTATAAATCTAGCTGTTATTTTAGTTTATTTCAAATGAATAAAAATTTATAAATCATATTTATCAACAAATTTAGAATAAAATTTATATTTTAAAATTTAATTTTGATCCATTATATAATTAAAAATTTTTAATTATTAATTCAAATTTGATATCAAAAATTAAAATTTTCAGGCTAATTTGCATAAAAAAATTCACTTATTTTGGACTTTTCTAAAACCGGACCACCTTTTTCGTTTTTGCTTATTCGGTCTGCTTTTTTAGCAAACTGGCTAAGATACCCTTATACCTTTTTCTCTCTCATCTTTTTTTCTCTCGTTCTTTTTTTTTCTCTTCTTAGAGAGCGGGGAAGACAAAGCGGACTCTCACCCGCACACCCCCACCTTCCTCGCCTCCGACCTCGCCGAGGCCGCGCCGCGACTCTTTTTTTCTTTTTTTTTTCCTCTTAGACTCTTCCTCTACTGTCTCCGACGACGACGCCTCTCTTGCCCTCCTCCACCCTTCTCGTCCTCTCTCTCTCTCCCTCCTCCTCTACCGCCTCCGACGACGATGCATCTTCGCCGTCGCCGTCACCAGCGCCGACGCCGGCGACGACACCGTGGAGGTCACTGCGGCTCTGCAGCCTCTGAGCGGGGGGTTCTCAGCGGTATCGTCGTCGGCGCCGTGGCCGCTGGCAGAGAGGGGTGACCAAAAAAATTATAAAAGAAGCAAGAAAAAAAATAAAAAAAAAATTATAGAACAAGAATGATGAAGATGAAATTGCATCGTTAACTGAAAAAAAAATTATAAGTTGCACTACTTAAGATGTAAACTGCAGCTTTAAGATGAACATTACACTCTTTAAACGAAAATTACACTCTTTGGAAGAGATTTACACTGTTTCTTCTCTTATTGCACTCTTTCAGATGTAAACTGCACCACGAAGATGAAAATTACACTCTTTAAACAAAAGTTGCACTGTTTCTTCTCTTGTTGCACCATTTCTCCTCTTGTTATACTATTTTTTATCTTAAACTGCACCCATTTAAGAGATATTTATATTGTTTCTCCTCTTGTTGCACTATTTTTTCTCTTGTTGCACTACTTCTCCTCTTAAAATATTGTTTCTCCTCTTAAAGGGTGCAGTTTAAAATAAAAACAGTGTAACAGGAGGAGAAATAGTGCAATAAGAGGAGAAACAGTAGAAATATCTCTTAAATGGGTGCAGTTTAAGATAAAAAATAGTGTAACAAGAGGAAAAATGGTGCAACAAGAGGAGAAACAATGCAACTTTTGTTTAAATAGTGTAATTTTCATCTTAGTGGTGCAGTTTACATCCGAAAAAGTGCAATAAGAGGAGAAACAGTATAAATATCTTCCAAAGAGTGTAATTTTCGTTTGAAGAGTGTAATTTTCATGTTAAAACTGCAGTTTACATCTTAAGTAGTGCAATTTATAATTTTTTTTCTAGTTAACGATGCAAATTCATCTTCATCCTTCTTTTTTTATAATTTTTTATCTTTATTTTTTTTTTTTGCTTCTTTTATAATTTTTTTTGGTCACCCCTCTCCACGGCGCCGGCGACGATGCCGCTAAGGACCCCCCGCTCCGAGGCTGCAGTACCGCAGTGACCTCCACGTTGTCGGCGCCGGTGAAAATACATCGTCGTCGGAGGCGGCAAAGGAAGAGGGAGAGGGAGAGGAAGAGGACGGGAAGGGAGGAGAAGGGCAAGAGAGGCGTCGTCGTCGGAGACAGTGGAGGAGAGTTGAAGAGGAAAAAAAAAAAAAAAGAGTCGCGGCGTGGTCTCGGCGAGGTTAGAGGCGAGGAAGGTGGGGGTGTGCGGGCGAGAGTCTGCTCTGTCTCNGCCTCCGCCGCTCTCTGGGAAGAGAAAAAAAAAAAGAACGAGAGAAAAAAAAAAAAGGAGAGAGAAAAAGTATAATGGTATTTTGGTCAGTTTGCTGAAAAAGCGGACCAAATCTGTAAATACAAAAAAGGTGGTCCGGTTTTGCGAAAGCCCAAAATAAGTGAATTTTTTATGCAAATTGGCCAAATTTTAATTTAATTTAATTTATGATTTAAATTCAAATTTAAATTTTAATGTAAAATAAATGGATATAAATGCTATTTTTTAACAGATTAATTATAATCACTTATTTTTATTTAAAATATTTTTAACAAATTAATCATAACTGTTTGTAGAATTGAATTTATAGATAGATATGAATTTTTTTTTTAACAGATTGATCATAACCGTTCGTTCTTATTTCAAATATTTATTTACAAATTGATCATAGCCGTTCGTAGAGAATATTCTTTTATTCCTTTTAATCTCATTTGTTATTCTTACACTCCTTAGTCTTTATCTTTTATACATAGTATAGATAGGAATATTATTTTTTAATAGATGGATTATAATCGTTCGTTTTTAATTAATCATAATTGTTCTTTTTTAATTAATCATAATCATTTTGTAGGCCCGATATAAATTAAAATTTTAACAAATTTATCATAACCATTCGTTTTTAATTGATCACAATTATTGGATAACTCAAATTTGATAACCAAATTGTCACACTCTAATAATCCCACATCGGATAGTAATAATAACGGGACTTAAGTATTATGGGCCGGTGTATGAGTCCAACATGTTGTTGTTGCTAGTAAACTAGGTTGTTACACAAATTATATTTAATTCACAATTTAAACTTTTTTTTAAATTTAAATTTAATCGATTTAAATTAAAATTTTAGCGGATTGATTATAATCGTTCGTTTTTAATTGATCACAACTGTTCATAGTATTGGATTTATAGATGGATAATTCAAAATAGATGAATAGGAATGTTATTTTTTAACAGATTGATCATAACCGTTTATTTTTAATTGACACAACAGTTCGGCCTGTCATTGTTTTTATATATAGTATAGATAGTAGGTAACTTTTGGAATAATAGATGTTAGCTAATCACTCTAGCAGTTGATGATAATAATTTTTTTGATTAATTAAAAAAGCTACGTTTTGTCACTAAAAAGGATTTAAGAATTAAAATTTTGTGGGTAATTAATTTAGTAATTGATGTTAATAAATTTTTCATGTTGATTGAAAAGGTTACTTTTCGTGCAAGAAAAAGCATGTAAAAATTTTACATAGATTCTTGGTTTCTGAATATTATCCTACCTGGAAAAGTTTTTTTTTTGTCTATCCAATTCCTTAAAAAAGTAGTTTTTTGAAAAAAAAAAAATTCCAAATTTTATAAAAAATTATTTCTAAAAAATAAATTTATAAAAAGTTATTCTTTATTTTTTAAATTTTTATCTGAAAAAAAATCTATGAAAGAAATATTTTTCATAATTTTTTGAAAATCAATCTTTTATGCTTTTCTGAGGATTGATTGCCCTTCATTCCAAATAAAATGCATTCAATTAATCAGATAACTTATTTTTTAAAAAAATAATTTATATAATGAAAATAAGAACATGTGACAAGAAACAATGTGGATAGCGCACATTAATAAACTAAGCCACCTTAATTCCTTGGCATTTTAATTACTTACTTGGCATTATGAGAATAAAATTTTTTCCCTACCATTTATGCTACCATTTATTACTCTTTGTTGGTCAATAAAGAGCAAATTACAAGCCAAGTTATGGATTAAATTCTCAAAATCCTTATCCAATTTGTATTTAGATTTGAATTCAGATTGAGCTTGTGTTCACATCAAAATTGTCGATCTTATAAATAGTTTTCTATACAAAAAGTAAAAGTGAGATATTCTCCAAATAACAAAAAAACAAAAAACTTTTGATTTCTTATAAAAATATTTTCTACACAAGAGGATGAAGTAAGGTGTTCTGCAGATTTTTTTTTTTAAAAAAAAAATGGTTAGATTACAAAGCAAAAAGAAGCTTATGACGCTATAATAAAAAATTAGGTCTCAAATATAATGTTAGAGATTGGCTACAAGTCAGAAAGCGAGAAAGTAGCGAGGTTTTACAAACATGACTTCACCTCCCACCCCACTAAAATCGAAAGACCGATTTTCGTATAATTAGAAGTGAAAAAGTCGGATGTTCAAGTTTTTCTATGAGTTTATATTTGGAACTTTTATTCTCATTTACTCTTAAATTTAAAACTCGTATATCGACATTCAAATTAATATATATGAGTCTAGCTACTATGCTATTAATAGCACCAAGCGCTTGGTGCTATCAAATTTTCCGCCGTTAGTTCTACTCCTTTGGCTATTTTTACCCGTTAAATTATACTATTCAACCAACCACACATTCAACTCTAAGGGACTACTATCATCTTAACTATATATTCCTACATCCTAGAGCTGAAAAACCTAATAGCACCCTAATTATATATAGGCTAAATTACATAAAACCCCCCTGTCAAAACCTGATTTTTCACTTCCCTCCCTGTCATTCAAAAAGCTACACTTTGCCTCCTTGTAAAATAAAAAATGTTCACTTCACCCCCCACCGTTAGTAATCCGTTAGGATTCCGTTTATAAAATATTATTTTTTTTTTTTATGCCAAAAATGCCCTAAGCTTTTAATCTCCTGTGAACATGGTGAATGGTAAAATGGTTATTTTATCATCACAGTTCACACCGTATCCCCCTGTAAATATTTTTCATTTATAAGGGGACAAAGTATAGATTTTTAAATGACAGAGGGGAAGTGAAAAATTAGGTTTTGACAGGAAGATTTTATGTAATTTAGCCTTATATATATATATATATATAGGTAATATTTTTTTTCCTTTTCCTCTTTACCTTTTTGGATTCTTAAGAAAAGTTACAACCACCAAACACTTAGGTCTGGGTGTATTAGTGTATATATACTGCAATAATCTCTAGGATGTAGATAGCCTACTTTCCTCTTTTTATATGTTTTATAAACCAACCATAGAATTGGTTTATAGTTGCCATTCAAAACCACATATGTTGAAGAACAAATGTAATGCTTCATGGATCAAGCTCCCCATTTAACAAAAAGTATAACTGTTTATTTCTTTATCTATTTTGGCCAATTTGCATAAAAAATCCACTTATTTTGGGCTTTTGCAAAACCGGGCCACCTTTTTTATTTTTGCAGATTCGGTCCGCTTTTTCGTCCGCCTGACCAAAATACCCTTATTACTTTTTCTCTTTCATCTTTCTCTCTCCTCTCTGTTTCTATCGTTCTGTTTTTTTTTCTCGCTGCGCTCGCCGTTCTCCCTCGAATCCTCCTGCGTCGTCCCCATCACCGTCGCGTTCCCGAACCGCACCCTCCTCGCTCCCCCCGGCGACCCGCACCGGCCGGCGGCGGAGGAGCGGCCGTGGGGGCCGTCGAGGGGTGCGGGTTACCGGGGGGAGCGAGGAGGGTGCGATTCGGGATCGCGACGGTGATGGGGACGGCGCAGGAGGATTCGAGGGAGAACGACGGCCGCGGCGAGAAAAAAAAAAAGAGCGATAGAATTACACCATTACACCATTACCATTACACCATTACCATTACACTATTACACCATTACTATTACACCATTACACCATTACCATTACACCATTACACCATTACACCATTTACGCCATTACACCATTACACCATTACACCATTTGCCGACGGAGAAGAACACGCGCGGGTCTTTTTCATTTTCTTCTTCTTTTTCATTTTCTTCTTCTTCCTCCTGCGGAGGACCTCGACTCCCTCGATCTCCGCTGACGGGGGCGCCCCTTCCGCCGCCGCCTCGGCGGCGCACGGCGGCGCCGATGGCGTCGTCGGACGAGGAGACGTTTTACACGCCGCAGCGCTCGGCGGAGTCGGCGTACAGCGACAGCCCCAGCAGCCCCATCTCGCGGCGGTGGTGTCGAAAGCTCGTCGGCGATGGTGAGGGAGCTGCTCGAGGTGGTGCTCGCGCTGTTGAGCTCGGGCTTGGCGGCCGCCGACCTGCGCTGGTCGACGAGGCCGCGCAGGCCGCGGGCTGCGACGAGCGGAGAAGTCGCGAAGCTTGGGGCCAGCTCCGCCACCAACGCCGCGTTGCTCCGCCGCAGCCGCTCATTCTCCTCCACCAACGCTGTCGCTCCTCCTACGTTGGCGGCGGCGGCGGCGAAGGCGGTAGGGGTGGGGCCGAGGACGAGGAGGCGAGGGGGAGAGGGGGAGTCGGTCTAGGGCTGGGGTCCGCGGCGACGGGATCGAAGAAAGGAGGAGAAAAAAAAGAGGAGAGAGAAAAATATATAAGGGTATTTTGGTCAGTTTGCTGAAAAAGTGGACCGAATCTGCAAAAACGAAAAAGGTGGCCCGGTTTTGCAAAAACCCAAAATAAGTGGATTTTTTATGCAAAAAGGCCATCTATTTTTTGTACTAGTAAATTCTAATAGAGTGTTTGCCAAATAAAAAAAGGTTAAAAACAAAAAAAAAAACTTCATTCAGAAGCTCTCCAATGACGCCTTATTAAACAGCCTCGATTTGTTGCCACATGTCAATTTTATTTCTATCCAAAAGTTATAATCATTCCATGTAGAGTTTAATTTTTTTTCGATTTTAGTATAAAAAACATCCAACGAATCGTTTGACACAGACAAAACTAACACATTGTAGTAGATTAGGGGCTCCCTAACAAGGTGTCATTAGAGAGCTCCTGACACAAGTTTTATCCGTTAGATTCCTTGCTATAACAAAATGTGGCTATAAGATTTTAAAATCTAGTTGCAAAAGGCAAAGGGCTTGACATCCGAGGTTCTAACTTCGAAACCTAGTTATTTTATATTTCCAACTAAGCTCATTTATTTAAAAAAAAAAAAAAAAACGGTTAGCATACTATTTTTTTTCTAAAAAAACTAAATTGTAGGAGAAGAAGTTATGGTTTAGTGTTTTTAATTTTGGTGCAAAAAATATATTTTTTAATACAGTACTTCTTCCAATAACACTATTTAAATCGTATTTCATAAAATAAGACCATACCTTAAATTATGGTCAAACAAATGCTAAATACCAAATAAGCATTACTAGAGCATTTAAGAAATAATTGAAATTTAATTTCGCATTTTTGAGTGTTGTTTGGCTAAATCAGAACAATGTTGGCGCCAATTAGATGATTCAAATCAGGATAATACGTCTGTTAAAAATCAATTAAGTCAAAAGGCTTAATCAAAGAGATTTGAATCTAATTGTACATATTAATTCTTTGATGGATCGGGACAGATTCAAGGCGAGTGAATATTTTCTATATTTTTTTATTTCACTTACTGCTCCGGTTGAGATGGATCCGGGCAAGATTTCTATCAACAAGGATCCATTTGCATCCCTAACAAAAGGCAAGATGAATTTGGTGTTGGCAGAGCAGAAAGCAGGATGGATCTCCCGCCTTGAGACCCACCCTATTGTTTCACCGACGGTAAAGTTCAGAATAAAGTAAACTTTTATGAGCTAGAGTTGAGATGCAAATTATTTTCTTCTATTGTTTGTTTATGCAACGTTGAAAGTGAAATTTTTTCAATTTTGTTGTTTGTTTAACAAAAAGTAAATAGCATAAAAACCGGAGGCTTAAAAACCGGAGGCGTGAAAGATAACTAATATTTTATTTTTTTAATCTCCTTTTTTTCGTAATTGACTTGGGCCTAAGGTAGGCTGAAATCATTTACCTACTTTGAAAAGTTTGAGTTTCGACTGAATGTAAAGTTACAATAAATCAAACAAAAAAAGTGGGCATTTACAGTCAGAAATCATTTCACTTCACCCCTTTCCACTTTTAGTGAAACAAATACTGTTAAAGGTCCATTTGTTTCGCCGAAAGTAGAGATGTGTGAAGTGGTTTGGCCATTACTTTTGCTATTTGATTCACTGTAAAATAACTACGGGCGAAAATCAGGTTCTTCAAAATAGCGTAATTGACTTCGCCCTAGACCAAAGTCAATTACGAAAAAAAAGTGATAAAAAATAATAAAATATTATATTATAAAAGAGACTTTATTTTGGGAATTGGCGTGACTTCTTTTATCTAAATATATTTGATTGTTGTACTAATTTTTCTTTTATTTAGTTTACACGTCCGAAGTATAATGAAAATGGATTAATCAATTTTTAGTTTGTTTTAATACTTAGTTTACACATTTGAAATGCGATGAAAATAATTAGTGGTATTATTATAATTTATGTATGAAAAAATTAATATAGTTATTTTAAATTATATTTTTTAATTATATGGAAATACAATTATGCTATTTTTATTAATTATATTATAATTTATTATTTATTAAGCTATATAAGAAGCAACAATATCATATGAGCAGAGAGTAATATAAAAGATAAGTTTACTGGGAGTGCAAAAATTCAACAGTTTTTTGCCAAAGAAATAGCAAAACTAGAGAAACTTCACTTCCGCAACTATAAAAATAAATAGCGAAAGAAAAATAATTTTCATCTGAATTTTCGTTCAACCGAAAATCCACTTCAACCTGAAATTCACTTTCCACGAAAACAAATTCTTTTTTCAAATTTTGGAAATGGCATTTTGGTAATTCGGGGGTCAATGCGGGGCAAATATTACGAGGGTCGGTCGTCGTTCGCAAGGGAACCTTCGTCGCCGAGTCTTTCAAGGCCGAGGCAAAGACGTTGCCGACTTTAATCTACGGATATCATCGCTCCCCGTTGGATGTTTCCTTATTGACACGCCTTTCCGGTCAAAACACACGACCAAGTTTTATAAACGCGTGCTTTTTTTTAATTTATTTTATTTGTTTTTTATTTTCAACCATGGTGCCAATTTAGCTCGCTGTTCGTAAGCTGGTTCATATTCGGCTCAAAATAAGCTTGAAATCGAATCGCTTGTATATTAAGCGAGCCGAACGCGAGCTGAATTTGTCAGCTTATTTAATAAATGAGCCAAAAAATGAACTGAGGTCAGCTCGTTCGTGTTTCGTTTGATAAGAGCTCGAATATATAAATAAATAATTATATGTATAAAATATAAATTTTTAGTATTTGAATTTTAACTTAATCTAAATATAAAGTCCAACTCAATTATAAAAAGATCATCTATAATCTATAATCTATAATCTATAACTATATATTATTCCTAAATAACTGCACACGTGTCGCGAGGAGGCCGAGGCGCGGGCGAGGGGGGCCGGCGACGGCGCTGGCGTGGGCGGAGCCAAGCGAGCGGCGAAGCGGGCACGGCGGGCGGGCGGTGACGGGACTAAGCGCGGGCACAGGCGTGGGCGAGACTCCAGGGGCCGGCCCGCCGCTGGTCGGGGGCCGCGCAAGCGCCGGGCGTCGACCGGCTCGGTGAGCGCTCCCGGCTGGCGCCCGGGAGCGGCGCGGGGCAGCGGCGCGACCGGGGAACAGGCGGGGCGCGCAAATGAAAAAAAATCGGGCTCATGTAGTGGTGTGTTCACGGGTCCACGAGCCGAATCAGTGGCCTCGTGGAACCACATGAGAGCGAGGTCACGGTGGACCTCCCTCTCATTTTTCTCTCTATCTCTCTTCAAAAATATATCTATTCTTTTATTATAAACAACATATTTTGTTGATTTCGATCTCAAGCCTTTTTGCAGTACATGTATAATTACCAAATAAACCTTCACATCACTATTAATAATAGCTTATTCAATAATATTTTCATTATGAATCAAATTTAAGTTGTTCAACTAATTTATTGAAATTTAATAAACTATAATTATATGAGAAACGGATAGAGGCGGAAGTGAAAGAGCCTATGAAAAATTTTTAGAATGTCATAATTACCAAAATAACCTTCAAATCACTCTTAATAGTAGTTATTCAATAATATTTATTGTGAATTCAAATTTAAGTTGTTAAATTAAATTTATTTGAAATTTAATAAATTATAAATTATATGAATAACGGAAGAGGGGAAGCGAAAAAGCCTATCTATAAATGAAAAAGTTTTAGAATTATTTACAACTAATCTTTTCATCTTCCAAAATATAAATGAGAAAGAAAAAAATAATTAATTATTCTTTTATGAATAACGGTTCAAATTTAAGTTGTTCAATTAAATTTATTTGAAATTTAATAAATTATAAATTGTATGAGTAACAGAAGAGAGGAAGTGAAAAGGTCTATCTATAAATAAAAATTTTTTAAAATTATTTACAACTAATCTTTCATCTTCTAAATAATAAATGAGAATGAAAAAAAATAATTAATCATTCTTTTATGAATAACGGAAAAGGAGAAATGGAAGAGCCTATCTTCTCATATAAATAGAGAGTTTTTAGGATTTCTTAAAATTAATATTTTCATCTTTTAAGCAATAAAGACATAAACATTGTCTTGTTATTGCCTTTTTCATGTTCTAAAGATATGTTTTAGACATTTTTTTTAATCTATTTCTTTCTACCACAAAACAAAGTAATGGGTAATTAATTTTTACAAATTTTTTTCTTATTTTTAATAATTTTGTTCCTTGAAAAAAAAAAAGTATCATTACTATGGATCGGCATATCAACTGGATTTTAAAATTGGAGGAGAAAGGGATTATAGCAGGAGATATTGTAAGTTTGAATCATAAGTTTTTTCTTTCTCTTTTTTTTATTGTTTATAATTTATTATCATGATATATATTAAATTATATGGTATTTTGTGGAGGTTATAAAATATTTGAAAATTTCTTTCTTATGTCAATATGATGGTTCGATTGATCTTTTTGCTTTCAATTTTTATTGGTGAATTTAATAAATAATTTTTATTTTTATATTTTATTTTTTTGCATATTTATTTGACATTTATATCTGAATTCTCTTATAAAATAATAATAATGTATACTGGGTATCTGTTTTTAAAATCACAGTGCTGCTGTCTTTATACCTTTGTGGGTTGTTTAGAGCGGTTGGTGCATGGAAAGTAAATTAAAAATATATATATAATAATTTAATTATTGTGAATATTATAACTATTTAGAGAGATGGTATTTCAATATTTTATGATTGTGAATGCAATTCACTATATTAAAAACTAAAAAACTTACTGACTTATAGTATATATATATTATTTTACTAGCTTTATCGTGTTTATATTTTTTTAATTGTTATTATTCTAATTAATTTAAAAAATACAAATCATCTTTTTTTACAATTTATTTAAAATAGAAATATAAATAAAATATATGATTTGCAAAAAACTGCAAATTATCCTGTGCATTGTTCTATAAACGTTTCTTATAGTTTTCTAAGTTAGGATTAGAATATATTAAATCTATTAGAATTTATAATATGATATTTTCTTTATATATTAATAGTTTATAAAATTCAACTGACTTCTTCTAGATTTTTAATTCTTCAATTTTTATTTTCTTTTATTTTATTTTATTAAAAACATATTTGTAATGTATATGTAACTTTATATTAGATTATCGAGCCATAGAATACAGCTTACTGCCTCCAACCTCTCCACAGAGGGGAGACTGAAGGATAGTATATCACGCAACTGCAGGCATATTTTTTACCTTTAAAGTAAAAATGATATATATACCCTTAACCTAATAAGCAATTTGAAATAGCATCCTCAACTTTTTATTGTTGTTTTCTTTTTAGCAAAAATGCATGGGGAGATCTTATCCTACAGGCCTATTTCTAAATAGCCTCTCTAAGTTTTTATTTTTTTTGTGAATTCTCAACTTTTATTATTTTTAAATTTAAATTTTATATTTATTATACTAAAAATTTCAAATTTAATAACTTTATGTAATTTAATTTAATTAGGTCAAGCTTCTACTATAAAAACACTATTTTATTTAGTGGTTGAAGAATATATTATTTATAATTAATTATTATTATAAATTAATATTATTCCAATGTGTATACATAAATTTTATTTAAGTGTAAAATAATTATAATATTTTTAATTTAACATGCAATTAATATGGTGAGCGACACATGCATTAAATTAACTAGTCTATATATATATATATACTATATTATATATATATATATAGATATATATATATTATATATATAGAGCAGGTGCTTCGCTTCAGGAGCTAGAGCCTCCGTGCCTCCTGAGCCATTTTTGATGATGAATTTTTGAGATCGCACGATCGGCCTCCGGAGACTTATTCTATGCTTTGACTAGTTTCTAGAAAATAATTTTGCCGATTTTTGAGTATCAGTTTACCTAGTTGATCGAAGGATTCAAATCCTATTTTATGGTGTGATATCTGCCATTTGTTCCAGTTTAACGTTAGTGAAGTATTCAAATCAGATGAGAATGTTTTGATACAAATTTCTTTCAACTATCTATCAACATGATCAATATTTTTTTATCGAGAAATTTTAGGTACTTATCACCAGTTTTTATAGGATTTTATTTCAGCCTCTTAAAATATTGATTTTGGATCCTCTCGATTGCAGGTAAATATATCGAAAATATCGCAAAAATTATTTCCTAGAAACTTCAAATGACGTAGATCAAGTTTAAACGGAGCAGATTCGATCGCGAAACTCCATCATCGAAAACGGCTCAGGAGCATAAAGGCTTCTGCTTCCCTTGAGAGCACAGCAGCCTTGCCTCTCTTCTCTCTCTCTCTCTCTCTCTGGTCCTCTCTCTCTCTCTCTCTCTTTATATATATATATAATATATTATATATATATATATAGAATTGGCTGGATATACTATTAAACTAAAACGTTTTTTGCTATTCAAGTTTTTAACCTTGGATGAAAAATTGTCAGTGGCCAGAGATGATAATTAGTCAGTTAGAGTAGCTGCTCCCCTAGATGGGGTGTCCCTGGTATAGTATTTAATCCATATTGTTGATAATAATGAAAAGAGTTGATCCAAAGGCTAAAAAACTGGGTTAGCAATAATAACATTTTACTATAATAGTAGTCCAGTCAACCTCTCACTCTCTCTCTTCTCTCTCTCCATCTCTCTTCTCTTCTCTCGTATATAATATATTATATATATATATATATATATATTATATATATATAATTATCGCTCCTACTACTTTTATAAAGTACTAATCATTCGTGGTTTGATTTATGTTTTCGCTCTTGGATAAGGATGTGCGTAGGATGATGTGGCTACCTTCTATTTGAGTGGGGTGCGTTAGTTGGAATAGTTATATATCTAACGGGTAAAAATGATCAAACAATAAAGATCAACGCGTAAAAAATTTACAAGCACTAATGCTTGTGCTTTTACGAGCACCATAGCCGGACTCTCTCTCTTTCTCTCTCTCTCTCTCTCTCTCTCTCTCTCTCTCTCTCTCTATATATATATATATATATATATATAGAATTGAGCTCATATACTTTTAAAAGTACCAAGTTGTTGATGCTTGTAGATTTTTAGCCATTGGATTAAGAGATATACGGTTAGGATGATGTGGGCCTCCTAGGGTTGAGTGGGTGGTTGGTTAAATAGTATAATCGAATGGTTGAAAATGATCCGAGGAGTAAATCTAACGGTAAAAAACTTACAAGCTCCAAGTGCTTGGTGCTTTTATAAGCACCATAGCTGGACTCTAAATATATATATATATATATATAATTTTATTTATAAATATATATTTATTTATTATATATATAATTTTATGAACTAGGCTGGAATACTATCGATAGCACCAAGCTATTGGTGCTATTGATTTTTTAGCCATTGGATTGAGAAATTGGTGGTTAGGATGATGTGGGCCCCCTAGGGTTGAATGGGTGGTTGGTTGAATAGTATAATCTAACGGGTAAAAATAATCAAAGGGTTAAATCTAACGATGGAAAACTCGATAGCACCAACTCCTTGGTGCTATCGATAGTACCCCAGCCGGACTCTAATTTTATTTATAAATATATGTTTATTTATTATATACATTTATTTATTATATATAGTATTTTATGTTTATATAGATATATATTATTATATAATAATTTATTATATAATTTACTATTTATTTTTATAAAATGTAAAATATATAAAGAAATGTTAAATAATTTAGACTACCGGTATTAGATATAAATATGAATTTTATAATATTGAGCATTCACATATAAATTATACATTACAAAATAAAAAAAATTGATGCAGCTTAAGTTAATTTTATATTTGACGAAAATTAATTGCAAGAATCACAAACAATGATTTCTCTTCTCATTCACTAACTACTGGGGGACTACGATAACTACTAAAATTATTTCACTAACGAATAGAGGACTACTATGCCTACTAAAATTTTTTGATATACTTATTGTACCATTTAAATTCTGAAATTAATTTTTATAACTAATTTTTAAAATTAAATTTTAAAATAACTACCCGCAGCATCGCGCGGGTCCCTTAACTAGTTTATATATAAAGTTTCAACTATTCGATCAAATTAAATGGGTAATATCTCATAAGTTTATTCTCTATGCATATCATTTGTAAGTCTTTTAACTTATTGTTCATGAGCCAACTCATATTCGGAACGAGCTAAATTTTTCGACTCGATACTTACATGAGCTAGCTCGTATTCTGTTCGTTTACGAAAGGAGCCGAACACGAGCTGGCCTCAACTTGCTCGTGTTCGGCTCGTTGACACTCTTATTTGTAACAGAGTTTCAAATTATAATTGACTTTCGATAGAGCTAAAATTCAGAATTTTTTTTTTTGTTTCCAATTTTTTCTTTTGTTTTACTGGAAATTTTAGTACTAGTACATAAGAGGATGATTAAAGAGTTACAACAATTAAATTTAGTTAAATTTTAATTAATAAAAATTCAGTTCAAATCTATTTTCAAATAATTTAAAATTTTTGTTTGCAATAAAATTGGAGTTCTATTGAGTATCATTTCGTTTGTTGTTTGGTGAAAGATGAGATTTTATTTCAATAGTTTAATTTTTTTAAAAAAAATTCTGTCCTTAGTTGTGTAAAACTATTTTTAGAAGGGATATTTTAAAATTAAGTAAAATATAACTTATAGCAAATTAATGTTTAGATGAGAGTCATTTGAATAGCAAGAAATTTCATCAAATCCTTGCAAATGAACCAAATCTCATTAATTAATAATTCCAAGTAATAAAATTAGAAAAATTAAGATTTTGGAGAGCCAAATAGAGTGTAAGCACAACTAAATGTGCTGTTTGTTTATGTTTGTGTGCTTCAAATTAATTTGATAATTAAAACTATTTATGTTTGTGAGCTTCAAATTTGGAACTTCTAATATTGAACCTCAAAAAGTAACTCATGCTTTTGCACCATAAAAAAAGTCTAAAATCCTTAGTTGTCATATGCTCTATTAATGATGACTGTGATTGAAAATGTATAGCAACAGATTGTATACTAATCGAGCACTAAAAATATTAACGGAGCTGAATTGCTTCTGAAAGCACAGTTCTTAGATCTACCTTTTTGGCCATTGAATCAGAAGTCAACAATAATATATATATATAGTTAAGACATGGTTTAAGGGCCGCTAGGGTTACTCTAATAGTCTAATGGTTAAAAAGACTATAATATCAACACAAATGCTTGCGCATAAAATTTCTCAGGAAATTAAAACTATAATTTCTCTCAAGGAAAAATTATGGTTGGGATTGGTGTTGATGGTATTTTTTTACAAATAATCTGCAAATGTAAGGATTCAAAATGCAAAAAAAAAAGGGGTTATTTGCATACACGTCTTACAAACATAGTAAATTACAGAAAAATCCCTGCAAAACAAAAACTCCATAAGTTATCCCTGCAAAAGTCTAAAGTTATGCAGATATGTCCCTGCCGTTAAGGACTGTTAGAAAATTTTCGTTAACCACGGTTAAAGTACTTAACCATGGTTAATTATAACGTAAATTTACGATTCTACCCTTCTTCTTCTTCCTCCTCTTCTTCTTCCCTCTTCTTCGTCGCCGGCGAGGGCGACAGCGGCAGCGACGGCAGCGACGACGGCGGCGACGGCGAACCCTCTCTCTTTCTTTTCCTCCTTCTTCCTCTCCCTTTTCCCTTTTCTCCCTTCTTCTTCCTCTCCCTCTTCCTCTTCCCTCTTCTTCATTGCCGGCGAGGGAGAAGATGCGACGGCGACGGCGAACCCTCTCCCTCTCCCTCTTCTTCTTCCTCTCCCTTTTTCTTTTCCTCTTCCTCTTCCTCTTCCCTCTTCTTCGTCGCCGGCGAAGGAAGAGATGCGGCGGCGGCGCGCGGCGACGAACCCTCTCCCTCTTCCTCTCCTTCTTCCTCTTCCCTTTTTTTCTTCCTCTCATTCTTTCTCTTCCCTCTTCTTCGTCGCCGGCGAGCTCGACCCGTGCCGTCGCCGCCATCCACTTCTGCGGCCCGAAGAGGAAGGGGAAGAGAAAGAGAAGGGGAAGATGCTTTTGGAGGGATATATTTGTGAGGGCAAAATGGTCATTTCACATAAAAACTGTTAAAAAATAAATAGTTCTCTAACAGATGTTAATCAGAGGGACATATCCGCATAAATTCGGACTTTTGCAGGAACAACTTATAGAGTTTCCGTTTTGCAGAGATATTTCCGCAATTCACTATGTTTGCAAGAACGTGTATGCAAATAACCCAAAAAAAAAAGTCCCTACTTTTTTATTTTTAGGAATAAAATAAAGCATTGGAGTTGAAAAATAAGCTGAACCACTTTTCAATTTATTTTACTTTCCTTTTAGGTATTAGAATAGAAAAAGACAGATTTTAATATACCATGTAAAATATTTTTCGAAAATAGGTGTTTAATTAGTGACTTATCTTGAGAGGTTGAGACATTTGCTAAAATTAGTACTTTTTTCTTAGAAAAGTATGTCTCTAATTAGTAACTTTTCTTAATCCTGGCAAATCATCTGAATTAATCTTCAGCTTTTATTATTTTTCAAGCATTAGAGTAGAAAGATAAATGTTAATATATATTTTCAAGCTTCACCAGATCATATATGAGACAACATATGTTGCGTAATTTGTAAATTTTCTTTAAAAGAAGGATTAATTTCATACAGATCCTGAAAAGATATCAAACAATAAATAAATTTCTATAACATTTTAGTTATCATATTTATTCCTTCAAAAATTCTCTAGTTTGCAAATATATCCTTTCAAAAGTTCTAATTTATTTATATATATATATTCCTATCGTTTGATTCACTTTTAATTTTTTTAGGTTAAATACATATAGGTCCCTACAAACATAATAAATTATAAATATATCTATATTAAGTTTAACTTTCATATATTGTCTATACAAAAGCTCTAATATTTTCAAATATGTCACTCTGATTTGTTACTGTTATAGAACTATTTATATTTTATATGAAATGTTATTTTTGTCATCATAAATATTTCTTTCCAAGAGACACAACAGTATAATATAAGAGGGACAAAAATATCAAGTTATTTTATAAATTAATCAGGATTAAGCATTTAACCTATAGTTAACTAAAGTTTCCGAATTAATTCTAACGGCAAGGACATATTTGAAAAATTATGACTTTTACAGAGACAATATATAAAAGTTGAACTTTGTAGAGGCATATTTATAATTCACTATATTTGTATAGACTTGCATGAAATTAACCATAATTTTTTAATGATGGGTGTAAAAATGCCTATCTTGTTCTTATAAATTTGCCCATATAAAAAAGTATTTTTATTTCTCTCTCTCCTCGCCTTCGCCGCGGCACGTGCGGCGTACCTTATTTTTACTGTGATCGAATATCTCGCCTTCGACATCACCGCCATCATAGGCCTCGCCGTGCCCATAGTCCCATGAATAAATAGAAAGGATAAAAAAAAGTCAAACCCAACATTAGAATACAAATTATATTTATATAAGGGGTAAAACACTTATTTTACTTCTTATTTAACTATGGTTAACTTTTTTAACTCACGAATATCCAAATTTTGATAACAAAAAAATATATTTTCTGACGGAAGGACTTTTAGAGGAATAAATTTGACAATTTAAATTTTATAGGGATATATTTATAATTTAAAATTTGTACAAAGAGTCATATACAATTATCCTCTAAAAAGAATAACCAATTGAACTATTTGACAAAGTTTAGAAAGGGGTGGAAATTTGAAGGGGAAAACTTTAAAAACCCCCCGTGGTTTCGCAGTTTTTTATTTTAGTACCTTATGGTTTAAAGTGTATCAAGTTAGTACCCGGTGGTTTCGCACATTTTCACTTTAGTACCCTATAGTTTAAAGTGTATCAAGCTAGTACTCTGTGGTTTTATTTTTGTATCAGGTTAGTAGTCAGTGGTTTTATTTTGTATCAAATTAGTATCATGTGGTTTTATTTTTCTCTTAATGAAATATTAAACTACAAAATACTAAAGTTAGAAAGTGTGAAACCACAGGTTGCTAACTTGATACACTTTAAACCACATGGTATTAAAGTGAGAAAGTGCGAAATCACAGGGTACTAACTTGATACACTTTAAACCACATGGTACTAAAGGGTACTAAAGTGAGAAAGTGCGAAATCACATGGTACTAACTTGATACACTTTAAACCACATGGTACTAAAGTAAGAAATAGTGAAATCACAAGGGGGGTATTAGAAGTTTTCCCATTTTGAAGTTCAGCGGAGTGGGTACTAAAAAATAAACTATTAGGGGTGTTTGTACATATTTCCCGTATTAATTTTCCATTCTCCTCTCCGCCATCGCTTTCTTTCTCCAACCCGCGATTCCGACCCCTTTCTTTTTATTTTTTTATTTTTTTATTTTTTTATACTCTTTCACACCACCGCTTTCACTCTCCACTCCCCATCGCACCAAAACCCTAGATCTCCTCCTCCTCCTCCTCCACCTCCTCCTCGGATTCCTTCTCCAAGGTTCGTCCCGACACCTCTAGGGCTTTTCTCAGCATCAAATGGCTCTTCTCCCGATCCAATTTGCGCTCCGTCTCGCTCTCTCTTGAGCTACTTGTTGACGGATCTCCTTTTTGCGTCGTCTAGGGTTTCTGGGAGGAGCAATCGGAATGGCTTCGTCGTCTTCGAGCCAACCGGAGTTCGACTACCTGTTCAAGCTGCTGCTGATCGGGGATTCCGGGGTGGGGAAGAGTAGTCTCCTTCTCCGCTTCACTTCCGATTCCTTCGACGATCTCTCCCCTACGATTGGTGGGTTATCTCTTGATCCATGGACGTGCTCTTTGTTCTGGGTGTTTGGGTAATTGTGATGCGTTTAATTGAATTGGTATATCAAAGGATCTTGCTTTGTAGGTATATTTAACGTTTCTCATTATATGTAGGAAAATTGAGATCTTTGGGCTGTTTGTATATGATTTGGTCAAATTGCACCCCTATAATTTGAACTATAAAGCGTTTTACACAAACTTTAATTTCACTTTCTAAATTGTCACAATTAACCGCCGCCGTCAAAATTCAGTATTGCAATGGTAGTTGATAGCCTGGAATGGTGGAAATAACTAGGATGTCGCGTCAGCACCAAATAACCTGATTGCAACAATTTGAAGGTTTGAACCAAGAATTTTGTAAATTAATGTTTGAGCATCAAAGTACCACCTTCTTCATAGTTTGAGATCTATGGTTGTAATTTTGCTCATATAAGATTTGTTGTAAATTATAGTTGTCAAAGGCAAATAAGTTGGCTATCTTTGTTAGTTTGGCTCGTGATCTAGTGTTTTTGGAGATTTAGGGCGTATAAAATGGATACAAAACCATATGATAAACATTTCCATCTTGGCTCATGGTTCAATGAGTTCTATACTATCTTCCTGCACAGTTTATATTTTCATTTCGACTATGTTGCCACGAAAGTGCAGAATTTCCTAATTGTGTTATTTAGTCAAGCTTTTATTTTGTATATTAGGTTTGAGCAGCAATTTCATGTTTTGATAGAAGTGTTATGTTGCTATAATTTGTCTCTTTTTTTTCCCTCCTAATCGTAGATGATTTTCATGGTTCAGGTGTGGACTTCAAGGTAAAGATGGTTAATATTGGTGGAAAAAAATTGAAGCTTGCGATATGGGATACAGGTGAAGCATTTTTCCTTTTTTGTTGTTTCGAACGTAGTATGAATCTTCTTCCTTCTAATTTCTAACGAGAAATGTTTATCACTTACTAATTGGCGTTTCTCATTGGTAAAGCTAAATTGAGGACTTAATGAAGAAAATGATTCAAAAATGATTCACCCGTTTTTTGGGTTTCCGTAGTTCACTACTGAAGAATTAATATAAACTGTTAAACTGTCAGGAGAACTGTACATAGGTCCCTCAAATGTTGAACATTGCTCCATGAGTACATTAGATAAAAAACTTGGTTGTTTTTGTGTTGCTTGGGTCTTCACCATTGATGTGCTTAACAAGTGGTATGGGACTAAAATAGTATCCTATGACGTGAAAATACTATCTATTTTATTAATATTGTTCAAGCATATTGGTTATATAACAAGATGTGTCGTCATGCAGCTGGACAGGAGCGATTTAGAACTTTAACCAGTTCATATTACAGAGGAGCACAAGGGATTATCATGGGTATGAAGTTCTTTTTAATCCCATCCTATTCGCTGGAATCACATTAATTCTATACTAGAAATCTTGGTATATGCTCTACACCTGTAATATTGCATTGGATGGAACTGCAGCTTGCTCAAACTGTCGAGAAATTTTTCAAAAAATTTTGTATGTTTTTCTTCCTGGCTTCTTGTTTTCTCCTTCTTGAGTTTGTCTTGTTAAAAGGAGACTAATTTGCTTAATTGGTGTTATGATTTCTCTCTCCCTTATTCCTGCAACTCTGCAACTTCATTGTAGGCTTATTTCTGAGTCTTATGTGAACTGCAGATTTATCTTTTTTTTGTTAATCTGTTTCAGTTTATGATGTGACACGAAGGGACACATTCACCAATCTTTCTGATGTCTGGGCCAAGGAAATTGACCTTTATTCAACAAATCAAGACTGCATAAAGATGCTGGTTGGTAACAAAGTAGACAAGGTGATTCCAAATTTCTATTTGAAACAATTACATATATGCCCTGCAAGATTATCTTTTTGCTTATATAAACATACAAAATCTGAGCCTGCATATATTTCCTTTAAGAACTAAAGTTCTTAACTCATATATCCATGTGCTTGCAAGAACGCCTCTCTTTAAAAGTTTTTCTTGATGCAAACCGATTTTCCACATGTATTAAATGAATCCCCAACTTTAGGGTATTTCTGTAAGAAATTGCACTTTGGAGGTGTATACGAAAATCAAATTTTACATGGAAGTATATGTAAATAAATGATTTTGCAAGGACGGGTATATGTGAAGAGTGAAGGCCTACCTGTTTTTATCTGTACTACTTTTCATTTCTGGTTTCCATGATGTTACATGTATGTTTTTTTCATTTATAAATGGTGTGGCTTTCTATTTTCGATTCCCTGTTAGTAAGGGATCATATTGACTGAAGACATTGCATTTCTGCAGGAAAGTGAGAGAGTTGTCACAAAGAAGGAAGGCATGGACTTTGCCAGGGAATACGGATGTTTGTTTCTAGAATGTAGTGCTAAGACGAAAGTCAACGTAGAGCAATGCTTTGAGGAACTCGTCTTGAAGGTATGCTAATTTAAATACTTAATACCTGCAACATATATATTATGTAATCTGAATTAATCTAATACAACTATCTATAGATGGATTAAAATTATATAATCTTAACTAGCATGTCAGTTTGAGCACATAGCATCCACAATTAGAAGAGTTGCAGTTGAGATGAGAGAGCCCCAAAACTTACTCCAGGAAGTCGTTTTGCTACGTCTTGTTTTCTTTAAATGTTTGATACAGAACTTGTGCCCTTCCTGCTTGAAAATCTCTGCTAACCAACTTTTAAAATCCTTTATCTCTAAACTAATACTGTTGTTTTTAATTTAGATCAAATGTAAATGCTGGAACTTTATCTCGTCTCATTGCGAACCCCGCCATTTTCTGTGATCGACTTCTCAGCAGTTGCTATGAACTATGCTAATAATAATGATCTTTTAACCGACATGATGCAGATTTTGGACACACCGAGTCTCGTAGCCGAGGGTTCAGCTGGGCCGAAGAAGAACATATTTAAGCAGAAGCCGCCAGAAGCTGATGCTTCGACAAGCAGCTGCTGCTGACCTGTTTCTATCCTTTCACAATCTGATTCTCCTGTGTTTTCGGTGATAGCATCTTTTCTGATGGTGTGATATAGATGATGGTTGGAGTTGGTAGTGATTTATTTTGTATCCCTCTGATGTTCATTACGAAAATAACAAAGCTCTTTGATCCAATTATAGATTTCTATCTTCTTAAACCTAGTTTGGTAGAGAGAGTCTGCAGATCTGACCAACTTTTGTTGTCTCGGAACGCCGATCTGAAGCAGCTCAAATCCGAAGCTATCCACAACTTGTGGGACTTGAATCCTACACAATTCGGAGACGCGACAGTCTGAAACCTGGCAGAAGTTTGGATGACAGGAAACTGACGACTGCTTGAACATGAGATCGGAAACTCGGAATTAAGTGATCAGAATCGAGCCTGACCAAATCCGCCCACTTTGCCACCTCTAACCCTACCGAGTTAGACTGTTCCAGGAGGAAAATCACTCATAGCTGTCTTCTTTTTTCTGCACCTTTTGCCTTCTATTTTGATGGTCAATGTAGCTCAGCTTTTGCAGATATTACATTTGCAGCAGAGGCACTAATACAAAGCTTAAAACAGGGTTTGGCTTCGTAGAAATTTTGACCAAACTCAATAAACCTGATACGTAGTAAGGACAAAATCTGAAATATAATTAATACCCTTTTAAACACCCCCTTTAAATTCTTAAATCTTTTAATATTTAGGGAAAATTTTAAATACCCTTATGTGGTTTCGTATTTTCTCACTTTAGTATCTTATGATTTAAAGTGTTTCAAGTTAATATCATGTGGTTTCGCACTTTTTTACTTTAGTATCCTGTAGTTTCAAGTGTATCAAGTTAGTATCATGTGGTTTCATTTTTCTATTAAGTTAGTACCCTGTGATTTCAATTTTTTTTTTATTATTCATTTTCAAGGTATATAATTTAACAAAATATTAAATCACAGGGTACTAAAGTGAGAAAGTGCGAAATCACATGGTGCTAACTTGATACGCTTGAAACCACAGGGTATTAAAGTGGAAAAATGTGAAATCACAGGATGCTAACTTAATAAACTTTAAACCATATAATATTAAAGTAAAAAAAATACGAAACCACACGGGTTATTTAAAGTTTCCCCTAATATTTATAAAGCACCGACGACATTTTACAATTTAAAAAGGTATTTATGAAATTACAACATTTGGAGGGTGTTGAAGAAAATTAACTAGTAATAATTAGCTCTCATATTAGTTAGTGCAGTATATATACCACCTCTCTCTCTCTCTCTATATATATATTTCCCCCTCTCTCTCTCTCTCTCTCTCTCTCTCTCTCTCACTCTCTCTCTACAAATGGGGGGAAAAGTAAACAAAGTAGAAAAAGAAGAGAAACACAATCTCAAAGCACGCACAACAAAAACCACTCATGGGAGGGTTTCACCCTCTCCCTCTCCGCCGGTACCACCACCACCACTCACCACTCCTTAACCCCAAATGCTCTCCTCCCCTCCTCACACCAAAAGACTCCGCCTTTCCACTCTCTCCTCCCTCGCCCACCTCCCCTCCGCCGCCGCCGCCGCCGCCGGAGAATTTTCCGGCGAGCCCACCACCACGAAGAGCGCCTTCAGTTACAACGCCCTCCTCTCCGTGCTTGCGAAATCCGGCCGCGTCGCCGATGCCCGCCGCGTGTTCGACGAAATGCCGCAGCGAGATGTCGTCTCCTGGAACGCTATGATCTCCGGGTATCTCTCGCATGGTCACAAAAATGAGGCTTTTTGTGTTCTTTACCGAATGCAAGAGGCCAGAATTCGAGTTAGTGGGTTCACTCTCTCGATCACCGCCTCTTCCATATGTTCTCTGCAACATGCTAAGCAGCTTCACGGGATCGTTCTCCGCAATGGTTTGATCCCCACAAACACCGTGGTCGCCAATACGGTTATCGGTATGTATGGGCGGGTCGGCCTCTCCGACTATGCTCGTGCTGTTTTTAATTCTATGGAGGAGCCAGATGTAGTCTCTTGGAATTCCATGCTTTCGGTGTTCAAAGATTCGCGTCGATACAATCAAGCGTTAGAGTGTTTCTATTCGATGAGGGGTTACGGTTTTCCGGTCGACGAATTCACCATATCGACCGTGATCAATGTTTGTGCCGACATTAGAGATTTGGCCGAGGGTGAGAAGCTCTTGGCTCTTTGCTTCAAGATGGGATTTTTACGGAATTCTATAGTTTCTAGTGCTGTTATTGACTTGTATTGTGCATGTAACAGAATGCTTGGCGCGGTTCGGGTGTTCGGAGAAATCCAAACGTGGGATTCGGCCCTCTGCAATTCCATGATATCGTGCTATGCTCGAAAAGGGCTTACGGATGAAGCCATGGGCCTTTTTGCGGAGGCGACAAGGAAGGGTGTTCTTCCAAATGAAATCACTTTTACAAGCATATTGAGATCGCATTCCTCTTTTGGGTTCGCCATGGAGAAAACACAAATTCATTGTTGGATTTGTAAATTGGGTCTCGAGGCCGATTTAATCATTTCCAGTGCTCTTGTCGACATGTATTCTAAGTTGGGTTCTATAGAAAGTGCATTGAAAATTTTCTATGAGATTGATTCCAAGGATTTAGTTTCATGGAATACCATGATCCTGGGTTTGGCTCAAAATGGAAGAGGGAAAGAAGCTCTTAGCTTATTCGGAAAATTGCTCGATAGTCGTATTCAGCCAGACAGAATTACTTTGCATGGTGTTCTACTCGCTTGCTCCAGCGAAGGAATGGTTAATGAAGGAAAGAGACTATTTTCATTAATGGATACAAAATATCGAGTTACGTATAACTGGGAACACTGTATTTGTGTAGTGGACATGATGGGTCGAGCGGGGAGGTGTAAAGAGGCACTTGGTTTTATCGATAAAATGCCTTACAATCGTAATATCGCACTTTTAGAGACACTTCTAGAAGCTTCTAGAATTCATGGAAATTTGGAGATTGCGGAATTAGTAGCAGAGAGGATGGTGAAGTTGGGGCTTCGCTCCTCTCTCCCTTACACTGTGCTGGCTGAGCTGTATGGTAGTAGAGGAAGATGGGAAAGTGTGGCGAGGGTTTGGAAACACATGAAGGAGAGAGGTGTTAAGAAGGTTCAAGGATGCAGTTGGATTTGCATTAGGAATTGTGTTTACGAATTTAAGGGTGATGAGTTATTGCATTATGGAGGAGAAGCTACTTACAGGATATTGGCATTGTTAGATTGGGAGATTGAGGATGAGGGAGACGAAACAAAACACTTTGATAATCAATTTTGGACTTGAGCAGAAGTGCGGTTTGAGTAGAGCTGTTTTAAGAAGCTCTAGTGCCTTTTTCACTGATATGCACCCAACAACTTTTCCACAAAGCTGCAAATCGAAACTTCAAATCGAGTCTTGTGCTTTTGCAGCCCGGAAGCTCATTTTTGGACTCTGTTTTTTAAGAAGCAAATCTCATGCTTACTGACAAAATTCAGATCTACTTATATAGAGGATCATAATAACACTCTCTGGACCAAGCAATCAAAGGTAAAATAATTAGTTAATGGTATCTCTTACCACACCAATTTTTATTTACATGCTATTCTCTCGCAACCTTTAATTTTTGGTTTTTTTTTTGTATTTAACACCCTCAAAACTTGGCACTCGCGTGGTAAGGAGAAGACCATATATGCAAATATAAATTTGCTAGGACCATTTGTAAAAAAAGAAATTTTGAAGGGGCTAAATGTAAAAACAAGCCCTATTTTTTGAGAGAATGCTAATATGCTACTACTTTGTTCATTTTTGTTACAAATAAACTTAGCTGGTATTCTTTCGCAACCTTTGAAGTAACTACTAGTTGTTTTCAGCAACAAAATGAAGCTTGATAATTTTCTGGTCTTTCCTACCCAGAAAAGGTGTCTGAGTTTCGTACTTTACTGTTTTTTGAGGTACATGTCTTTTTCTGCTATGATATTAGAAGATTATTTCCAGTAAAGATAACTTCTATTCCAGTTGAACTTTATTGATCTAGTGAAGATAACTTCTATTCCAGTTGAACTCACCGGTGTCACTATTATCACTTGCTATATTTATATTTTCTAGTACTTTATTGTTTTAGTGAAGGAGAAGCTATTAATGTGGCATCACAACTTTTGGTTTGGAAGATGCAGAGTGATTAGTGCATAGTATTCCATGATAAGATAGAAAGATAACGCAAAAACCTAATACGTTTGTTTCTGTTTAATTTTTTTTTTCACTTTTGGGCTACTTGGTCAATTGGATGATAAGATAGGATAATAAGCGGAATTTTTTCCATTGTTATCAACAGATGAAGTTACCGCAACTTTGCAACACCTCGACTGCAGTTCAATTGGTTTTCGAGAACTCTATTGATCTTCCAGTATCGATCCAATCGTTTTTGTCGAAAGTGAGGCAACAAAATTTCGACCCAGAATAACCAACGAACTGCAAGTGCTTTATGCTGGTGTAGATGCAATTGCAATAGGAACTTGACGAGTTGATCCTTACACATAGAACTGGAGTAGTCGCAAGTGTGCAACACCTCGACTGCAGTTCAATTGGTCTTCGAGAACTCTATTGATCTTCCGGCATCAATCCAATCGTTTTTGTCGAAAGAGAGGCCAAACTGTATTTCGACCCAGACGCTTTCGGGATGCTCCTAATAACCAACGAACGGCAAGTGCATTTTGCTTGTGTAGATCCAATTTCAATGGGAACATGCGAGTTGATCCTTACACATAAAACTGGACAAGTAGTCGCAGGTGTGCAACACCTCGACTGCAGTTCAATTGGTTTTCAAGAACTCTATTGATCTTCTGGCATCGATCCAATCGTTTTTGTCGAAAGAGAGGCCAAGCCATATTTCGACCCAGATTCTTTCGGGATGCTCCTAATAACCAACGAATGGCAAGTGCTTTTCCTTGTGTAGATCCTATTTCAATAGGAACTTGATGAGTCAGATCCCTACACATAACCTGGTCTTCGGAAAAGGAAGATAAATCAAAGCTTCTAATACCATGTGTATTTGTTCAAAAATATAGCAAAGGCAACAATTTCTTTTTTGTTGATGTATTTGTATGGAATATTGCTTGATCAGCAATATTCAGAACATTTTGCAGGTGAGCCTGTAAGTTGTAATTGAGCTATAAACTTTAATTTAGCTGATTTCTGTATGTCCCTTAGTTGTTGTTGCGCAAAATTAATGGACTACGTACAATGTAGATGTAAGATTTACACCTGAGACTTTTCATAATCAGAATTTATCCAGTAGCCTTATCATTTTTTTTTTAACTAGAAATTCTAAATGAATTTTTAAAGTTCTTGAATGTATGGGTGTAAGATATACACTCCCTGTATGGCGCCAACAAGTACTATTTTTTCAAAATCAAAACTTCTGCTGTAGTCAAAAGCACTTGGAGGGGATTTAGATGAATATAATTGTTAGACTACTGCAGAAGCTCCAACTGGACCAAACGGCTCCAAATCATTCTTAGCTTTTTCATGTACCCAATGTGACACCTTGAGCAGAGAAATAGCATTTGTTGATAACAACCACAACCATTTTCCGGATAAAAGGAAATTTGATAATGTAAGGTTCAAGCACTACACAGCCATGTTTAAAGCAATACTATCACATTTTGGATCAGAAACATACACTTATGATGATTCATGTACAGGGCGCGCCAAATGAGGGCTGATCAATTTGTAATGAGAGTAATGGCGAAATGTTTGTGAAAATAAGTACCTTGATGACGGTAACAGTAAACTTAATACGCCGAAAACACGGTTTTAGTTGATATTTCTCGATATTTTATCAACTTGTGTGCCTGTATATTAGGAGGAAAACTTATGGCATGAAGCTGTGATTCCTCATTATTTGTCGTCGTCGTCCGCTGTATCTTGTAAGGAAACACCTCTTACTCTTGCTCTGTACCAAAACAAACAAGAGAATAGTTATAACAACTTTCGAATTAGGTAAAAATGTATGAGACCTCCTCCACTTAGAACATAATGAAATGCACCCTCGAAATTTGCTCTTTTTATTGAAACCCTTGCTCAACTTTTACTTGTTTTCATTTGAGTTATTTTCCATTAATTTTATGGAAACAACTCAAATGAATATAGACGCGTTACTACATATTTACCCTTTGTGAATAATAGTAAAAAAGGAATTTTTCATGAACCTCCGAGAGACGGGGGCCACCCGACGACCAGCTTTAGTAGGATTAGAAGCCTTGCTAGCTGGAACTTCTGCACTTGCAGTAGCCAGAACTTCTGCAGCAGCTAAAATAATCGGTAAATTGAATAAGACTCTTGAGTTTTAAATATCAGTTTTCAAAGAAAGATGTGTTTAATTATGGCATACTGTTAAAGAAAGTAAAGATCAGTAAATAAAGCATCTACTGGTTACAAAGAGTGAGAATTTTGAAACAAGTCTCCAATGAAAGATGTGTTCTATTACACCACTAAACTTAGACACAATTGGTAACCAAACTAAGATGTGGTTACTCATGGATCGGCATTCCTTGCTTACTAAACTAAGACACAACTGCTGATCAATAAATTATACGAGAATAAGATATATCAACTATTCAGATTACTTACATCAAACTTTGCATGAGATAATAACTCTTTTTTTCTTTTGAAATATTTAATGTCACAATAATGTAACTACTCAATGCCTTGATTCATCGTTACATAAAGTTAATTAGACAAGTGATTTTGTTCATTTGTTCATATCCATTTCTAGTTCTGTGCATTCTGGGAAAGCCGAAGGCGTAGGTTCACAGGGTGTGATGTTATTACTCAAAATAAAGTATTAAGCATGTTTCTGTGCTAAATGCTAAATCAGATGAATAACGGACCAAATTTAAGTTGCATCACTATAACCAAGCACTGAAATTCAGATAAAAACACATTAAGTAAACTACACAATATTTTGATGGTACTAGAGGTTGCACATAATTAAAGCAATGAAAATAGAGCAATTTGTATTCTCTTCACGGAACAGTGTTCAAAATAGAAAAAAAAAAAGGATAAATGTTTCACCTGAAGGTTGTTGCGCCTCAGAAACTAATACTTGATCAGGGTTTGTAATGGTATCAGATGGACTTGGAGCTTTTTCTGGTATCTTTGACTTAGGCACCTTCCTTTTGCTCAGAAAGGAAAGAGAATCGAGCTGCTTCTGAAGAATATCATTCTTTTCCTGTAGAACGAAAACAAGTTGGATAATCTACTAATATGAACTCGATTACGAGGAAAATTGTGAATCAGCCCACTCCAATTATGTTAAATAACTGTACAGATCACCATACATAAAAAAAAAAATGGCCGACAATATAACCAAAAGGCACACTTGTCAGCTATGGATGCGACTAATATGTTTTCAGTGTCCATATTTGACTCATACACAGAATTTTGCTTGATGATAAAATCTAAACAGAAATAAGAACAACAAGAAAAAGAAAGAGAATTAAGCAATTCGCTTTCAAGAAATAAAATATGAGGTAAAAATATTTATACATTACCTGAAGTACCGCGCCTTTTGAAATGAGTACTTGAACTTTAAATTTTTTATTCTGTTACCTATCCTAAAAATTTGTTTGATTTAAGTATGTGCCTATCATAAGTCAGAACTTATTAGTATTTTCAACTTTTTCGACAGGATATTTTGTAACCTAACATATTATATTGAGGACCATCCAATTGATGGAATATGTTATTCGATGGAATATTTATATTTATAATATTTTGATGGGGATCACTAATTTTAATAAAATTCATAAAAAAAGTCTAAGAGACTTTCCGAAATTGAAAGAAATGTAAGATTATCTATGGAGAAAAAAATAAAAAATCAATTCTAGGTACTCATTTCAAATTGCGGCATAATTTCTGCAAGGTCCATTTATTCTCACCAAAATAGAGTATCTTCGTAAGAAACATACGCAAGCTAATTGCTAAAGACAGTAACGATGTTTCCCATAACAATAAAGAAGAAATACCCTTTCAGATGATAGCAATCCAGTCAACCTTGATGAGCGCTCTTGTTCTAGAACAGAAGAAGCAATACACCCGTCAGAACAATATCAAAGCAAAAGCAAGAATGATAGAAAAGCATTTTTCATACAACATTTTAAAAATATATATAATGGTGTGAAAGAACTGCACGAAAAATTATTCCATATTAAACAATGAAAATAAAGAAAGATATATATTAAGAATCAAAAGTATTGGAACGTCAAAAGCATCATTGAACTCATACAAACTTTTCTCCAACACCACGAGATATGAAGGAAATGCATAGATTTGAAATCCCCTAATCTCAACTAACACGAGAGATTAGAAGACTAAGAAAACACTATCCAGAAATCTATATTTCCATATGTAGTTACTTAAGGAATTGTAAAGAGAAAAAGAAATTTGGGAACAAAAAAGAAAAATGACATTATAAGCACTGGAAAAGCACAAACTGCATCACTCTATGCAGATTCCAAATGTAACAGCAAAAAAACATCACTAAACAATAAACCAAAAAGGCGAAAGCTTCTACCCAATTTAAGGCATGAAGATTTGCGCTACCCTCAACAAAAGGAAAAGCTTAAGTACTCCAACGTGGGGAAAGAAGGAATTGAAAGAAATTACAACCTTTTAAAGAGTCTTTATCCTTTTTCTTGAATGCTTTATATAGCGCTAATGAGAAGTCGGCTATTGCATCATGAGCTGAGGAGCTCGCGAGTCTGTTGAGAGAAATGGAAATTCGAGGTAGCCCCTTTGACTTGACTGCTATCAACTTAGCATTAGTAATACCTGAATATCAAGTATATCACATAAGGCACTCATAAGTAATATCCTGTCATAGAGAGCTTCCAATTCATATAATAGGTATTACGTATACGTCTTTGGTGAATTATTTAACTACATGTCTACATTTATCCTAACAAAATCTAAACTTTCGAAATCGTAGATTCGTACACATTGTACATACAAAGAATTCCACTGGTTGAAAAACTTATTCTAATAAAGAACCAACTTCCCCCATGAATTAGCTCACTCTCCAACTAATAATAAGAATGTTGTTGTAAGAAACTTCACGATGTAGCGGTATATATGAAAATTCAGATGCTGTATACCATAAGCATACATACACAAATTTGACAATTAATTAGGATTGTTAGACTCACTCGAATCTACATTTGGGTGACCACTCAAAATAAGCTTTACATCCCCAGAAGAAAGAGATGATTTGAGATAATCAACAAACTCGGCCCATGCACCACCAATTCCAATGTCATCTCTCTGTGGGATAACACAAACATAAGTGCTCGAAAATATTAAAAACCCTCAAAAGAACCTCACATATATAGCATATAAGAAGCTCAAAATGAGAAGAATAACCAACATCAATTTAATGGGCAAAAAGCTAAATAGTTGTAGTAGTTGAGAGGGGTCTCCATACATTTTTACCTTCAATTTTCAACAACCATATCCTTTTCTCGAACAATATTGAACCTCTAATGGTGAAGAATCAAAACAAACAAAAAACCCGACAAAATTTTTGACCCTAAATCTGATTTTTTTTCTCCCTTTTCTACTTCTAATTCATGGGAAAAATAAAATTTACCTTTGCTTTTTCAACAACAATCTCCTTTTCTCGACCAATATTGAATCTTTAGTGGCAAAGAATCAAAATCAAAACAAACAAAATTGTCGACCGGGAATCAAATTTTTTCCCCTCTTTCCGCTCTTAAATCGTAGGAAAACAAAATTTACCTTATTTTCCAAACAAGTATCTCCTTTATCGCGGCTAATATTGAATTTTTTAATGTCTAAACTTTGAAGCAAACAAAGACCCAACAAAATTCTCGACCAAAAATCCGATCTTTCTTTTTTCCCCCTTTCTACTCAAATCGTAGGAAAACAAAAATTACCTTTACTTTTCAACAACATCTCCTTTTCTCGATCAAAATGAACCTCTAATCGCTGAGAATCAAAGATCTAACAAAAGTCTCGGCCCAAAATCACTCGTACATTCGTAGGAAAAAACACAATTGAATCAGTAAAAATGATGAGCATTACGAGGTCTTCAAGCTCGGCGACGGTGAGGACGCGGTCCCAGGCGAGGGAGTGGAAATCGGAGGCGACGACGCGGAATCGGGAGGAGTCGAGGGCGCGGGCGCAGAAGAGGAGGGGGCGGAGGGAGGTGGAGGCGGCGCCGGGCTCTTCGTCCCCTCCTCCCTCCCACTCCGCCCTCGCCTCGCCGAATATGGGCTCGGAGTCGGCGTCGTCGAAACCCTTCTTCGTCGCCATGGGCGAGGGGGCCGAAAAGCTCGAGGGGTTTGAGGGGAGGAGGAGAACGAAGGCGACGCCGTGGAGATCGAAATGGGATTCGAGGGGAGGGAGTAGTAGTAATAGAGCATAGTCGGCGCCGAGTTCTAATGTTCTTGACTTTAGTAAGGAGGAAGTCGGCGCCGATATTGATATCGGCCAATGGAGTCGTCGATGCTGAACATTTTTTTGCCGGCTTTTTCATCAGGAGTAATCACGGCGTGACATGTCGGCTGTTTAGGTTTTAACTAAGGGGTGTTTGGTTATACGAAAAATCATAAAAATAATTTTTGTAGAAAAAAAATTTTCAGTAGAAAAAAATATATATATTTTATAGTGTTTGATTTGTTAAAAAAAAAAAAAAAGTAACTTTTTATCAATATTTATTTGGTTGAAAGGAAAAAAATGTATATATATTTCTTTGGTTAGGTGCAAAAAAAAATGAATTAAAAAAATTTTACGTAACTTGAGTTTTTGTTTTTCGTTAAAAAACAATCAAAAACAAAAAAAAATTATTTTTTCTTAAATCTGTAAAAATACTTTTACGACAAAATATTTTTACGTCGAACCAAACAAGCAGAAAAAAATATTTTTATACCAAAAATAATTTTTTGATTCGTTTTATGTTGAACCCAACACCACTAAGGCTAGAATGTAAGTGGCAATCACTTTTTTTTTCATAACATATATTAATCATCTCTCCATACCTTAATTGGTAATAAATTAGATGAGTAGACAAGAAAGATCGACTCTGAAAGAAAGGAATTTAGGCGGGGTAGGCAGGCAGGCAGGCGGGCGAAATTGGGCCGGACGGATCCAAAAATATGAAGAGTACAAAATTAATAAGACTAAAGTCTAGATATCCACATCCATATTCATTTTTTTTCGAATATCCGAAAAAATTTGATTCTCTAAAATCATATCCGTGTCCGTATCCGACCGGATCCGGATATTTTCTATTCAGATCCGGATATTATCGAATGCAAATACAAATATTTTCGGATGGTATTTTCTCCGTTTTCACCCCCTAGTGATGTCCAGTTCAATTTTACATTTGTATACAATCCGAATTCTGGACTTTCGTTCAATATTGTTCTATTTTGTAGCATTGTTATCATATATAGGCTATAAAATTCAAAATCTAACAAAATATTATCAAATATAGCATATATAAAATAAATTAATAAGTATAAAATATCATGTATTTTTCACAAAATGGGAATTTTTTTGACTACTGGTGCAATAAGATGTGGTGTTTGTTCAGAGGGAAATTAGAAAATAACAAGTGAAGTTCAAAGCAATAGAAAGATTTTGGCCTAGAGTATTAGATATTAATAAGGTTTTAAAAATCATAATTTTATTGATACTTCAATTCCACCAGATTATTTGCTTGCTTAAAAGTAATTATAATAGTAATAAAATAGATTTGTCGAAACGAAGTAACTTTTCTAAAATAAGTCCTTTATTAGGATAAGAGCGATTTTTTGTACGCAATATGAATTACAATCGTTCAATTTTGTCCATCTATTGCCCCCAAAATCCAGTGGTATTAGTAGATAACCAGAGCCTATAATTCAGTATTTCATAATTTATGTTGTATACAATCAATAGCACTGATAACAAATGTTCATTATTTTTCTCATGTTTATTGTGAATACATTAAAATTTTAAAAAAACAAAACCCCACTTTTGCAAATTCAGAGAATCAAAGTGGGTAAACTTCAATTCACCTCTTTGCGGCTTTTTCACTTTTTCACCATGGAGATCAAAAACCTACAACTTACTACCTTATAATTTTATTTTTATTTTGCCGTGAGTATTTATTGTTAAACAAGATAGGAGAACAACAAATTTTGCAAACTATGAATAATATAGGAGTAGGTCTTATGTGCTATTAGAGGTACAGAGGTCTCTGTGCTCTTAAGCCGTTTTCGATGATGGAGCTTTCGAATCAACGATCAGTTCCGTTAGATTTGATCTAGCGTATTTGAAGTATCTAAAAAATAAATTTTATAATTTTTTGATATCATTTCCCTAGCAATCGAAAGGGACGAAAATTAATAATATTAATGGCTGATGTATACCTTTTGTAAGTTTAGCAGTATAAAAGTATTCAAATCAGATTAAATTTTGATAGAAAATTTTTATACTCTTTATAGCATGATTAATATATCTGATCAAAAATTTTAGTACTATATCATCACTTTCATGAGATTTTTATTTTCAACTTTTGATTTTGAACCCTCTCGATCGCTAAGTAAGTGATATCGAAAATCGTAAAATCTATTTTCTGGATACTTTAAATACGCTAGATCAAGCCTAATAGAGTCGATCATCGATTCAAAGGCTCCATTATCAAAAATGGTACAGGAGCACTGAGGCCTCCGTGCTCCTAGTAGCACGGAAGACCTACTCAGTAATATAGTATAATATTTTATAATAATTCGATTATATTTTATCATTTTGTTGTTTGTAAAATATATCAATTTACTGTCATCTATTTAATAAAAGGCCCCTATGCTAAAATAAAAATAAATCCTCCGTGCTCCTAATAGCATACAAGAGCTACTCAATAATATAATATAATATTTTATAATTCTATTATATCTTATCATTCTGTAGTTTGTAAAATGTATCAATTTACCGTCATCTATTTAATAAAAGGCCCCTATGCTAAAATAAAAATAAATCCTCCGTGCTCCTAATAGCATACAAGAGCTACTCAATAATATAATATAATATTTTATAATTCTATTATATCTTATCATTCTGTAGTTTGTAAAATGTATCAATTTACCGTCATCTATTTAATAAAAGGCCCCTTCGCTAAAACAAAAAGAAATCACATGAAAGTAAAGCATAATTGCACAATGCTTAAACCATCGAATTGGAGAGTGCAAATACTCAACATCTGGGGCAAATTGAAATTTTTCCCAAACAAAAACAAGAAAAATGATGTAGCAACTTAAATTCGGCACCGAGACACGAATCTTCGCCGAGTTCAATGCCGCGCACTCCTCCGCAGCTTCTTCTTCGTCCGCGAGAAACCCTAAATTCGGCTTCTGCTTCTGCTTCCTCAAACCCTAGAAAATGGAGCTCGACGCGGTGAAGCGCTCGTTGGAGGCTGCGGCGGCGGAGACGCTCCCCACGCCGTCGCTCTCCTCCCTCCCCTCCCGTTTCTACGACGCCTTCGTCCTCCGCGGCCTCCGCGTCGACGCCGCCGAGCGCGGCCGCCTCCTCTGCTCCCTCTCCGTCCCCCCTCGCCTCCTCGTAAGCCCCCCCTTTCTCTCTCTCTCTCTCTCTCTCTCTCTCTCTCTCTCTCTCCGATTCCTCTATCTCCGTGGTAAAATTTGATCTATGGATCTCTCTCTCCCCCCCTCTCTCTCTCTCTCTCTCTCTCTCCATGTTGTGGCTTAGAACACGGGGAACTTCCTCCACGGCGGCGCCACCGCGTCGCTGATCGATCTCGTTGGATCCGCCGCGTTCTACACCGCCGGGGCCACCACGAGGGGCGCGCCCCTCGAGATGAGCATCTCCTACTTGGACGCCGCGTACGCGCACGTAGGGTTTTGCTAATTCCCCTTCCCAGTTCCGTTTCTTCGCTGTGGTGATTAGGGTTTGATGATTCTCGTTTTGGTTATGCAAATTGTTGAGATATATGCTTTAAAGATCATATGATTGAGTAATTTTGAATTGGAATTATACGGAAATTGAACTGTGAAGTGTATCTATGTAGTTTGATCCTGTTTAGCTAGTTTAATGACATTGTAGTTTTTTGTATGTCATGTTTATTTGCTTCCCATAGTTAATGAATAGGAAAGAATTGGAAAAATTTGGGCACGGTTGCGGCCCGGAAGACCCTAAATTTAGTAAAATCAGTTTAGTATACGGTGGCTTAGTTTTTAACTTGATTTTGAGATGGTATTCAATTGTTCGTAAGAATTAATCACTGAGAAAGAAAACAAAATTCAAAATTATTTTTGGTTGGTTCTTTAAATAACAAACACTTTGAAAATTTGAGGAGAAATTGTCGCTGTAAACAAGTATTGACATCATAATATGTAAGAGTTATAGATACTTTTTGTCCACACCGTGAAATTGTCTTAGTTATGTACCTTTATTTTTATTAGCAAATAAATGGATTGATACAGTTCATTTTCTATTTTATACCCTATTTGTTGATCTAACATATTTCTATTACTTCGTAAATGATGATACTTAAATGACTCATCGCAATAAAATGAAATTGCTGTTGCATTGTTGAGCTCTGTGGAAAAACTAATTGATGTGTACTTTTACCCTTTAAACAATTAAAAGAAGAGCGCTTCAACCAAGCCGATTCAAACCAATTGAATGTTCTATTTTGAACTGGTTTTGGCGATTTTGTAGTCTATTTCAACAACCAGTACAGTTTAAGAATGGCATACTGGTTCATTAGTCAGGAAGAAATTGATCGAGCTATCACTTTGAGATTACGTTAACCTACGCAAGTTTTAATTAATTGTTTCGAGCTGGGCGTGTTCCAGTTTGTGTCATGTTTATGACCTCAATTTTTTCACTCTGACTATATATTTTAGAAATTTGTTCTTATCAAGGATTAGGGGGAAATTACTTTAATGAACTTGTTGGACAATTTTAGTCTTCTAAAATTTTGGTCTGTGTCCTCTTGATGTTGTCGAATGCATTGAATCATTCATTATGGGAGCATTTGATTGACATAATTGTAATTCGACATAGATAAAGCTTGTTTAGAGTTGAAACATTAGTTCCACCGTTGACCATGATCATCTAGCCTTGAGGTCGATTCTTGAAAACAGTTTCACAATTTAGCAACATGAAAAAAAATATTTGTAGTGATTTTTCTCGTGATATTTTTCATTTTGCCTTTCAATTGCAGTTGTATCCTTCTTATTGCTCAGCTTTTGTTTTTGCTAACGAAATGTATACTTCGGAATATATATATTAATTTCACAAACAGCATAAATAAGTAGGATAATAGGTATGATATTAGAGATATTGGTTTCGTATCTCTGCTTCGCAGTTACAGATTGTGGGGTTTTTGGCATACGCATGTTGAGAATGTTACTAAAGAGATGTTCCTACGTGTGCTTTTCAGGAAGAGATTGAAATAGAGGCCAAGGTGTTGCGCGCGGGAAAAGCGGTTGGTGTCGCCACAGTCGAGCTGAGGAAGAAAAATGGGAAGCTAATCGCTCAAGCTCGCTATACCAAGTACCTTGCGGCATCTAGTAACCTGTAAAGGGGGTCGGTTGATTTGTTCGATTCTCGATTTTCATGTGATATATCAAATCTACGTAGGAGTTAAACTTGATATCAAATATATATAGGGGTCAATATTAATCCTATAATGCAGCATCTTGTTGTATGTTGATTGTAATGTTTAATAACTTCTACGTATATGGGGCTATTGTTGATCCATTGTACTAATGCGGGTTCGTTTGGAACCCATCATTTAAGTGGATAGGAAGCGGGTTTTAATGACTCAGAGGTGGTGAGAGTAAACTAAATCCCGTTGGGACAGGACTATGAAATACCATCAAGAGATTGGTGCGATTGAATTCGAAATTTTTGTCGTATCTCACCGCCCGGTCACCACCCACAGTAACCTGCAATGCCTCTGAGTCGCTAAACCCTCCCTCCGTTCTGACATGATTTTCTGTATCCTATCTAACCTATCTTGGATGCCAAATGGGTTCTTAGGCTCAGTAATACACTTAGAATGAAGATGGATTTTCTTTTGTTTTTTTTTTTTATGATTTTTGCTCTGGCACAAAGGAGAAATAAGCTTTTAGATTTGAAAAGTAAGAGCTATTTCTACTTTTTCTGTAAGTTCAAAATACTCTATTTAGCTAGTACTTATGCAAAAGCTCCTTTAAGCATTTAAGCCCAAGGAGGTGCCTAACAAAGCACAATATTTATTCCATGTAATTAATATGATGTGAAGCTATTTAATATTGTTGTGCAATGTAACTGAAATTGTCTATTCGGTATTAACTGCTTGTTTGCATGTGATTCTTTAATTTCTCTACAGTACAGAGTATGTATTTAAGTCTAGGGATGTCAACGGAGTATGTACTTAAGTCAACGGCCGAATTCGGGACGGATTTTCTAAAATCCGAATCAGTTTCCAAACCCAGCTACCAAATTCGAAATCTAAACCCGAATCTGAATGTGATGGATTTTAAAAATTCATATTCAAACCCGACCCAAGATTCAAATACCTGGGCCTCAATAGAACCCAAAACAACTATTTTTCTTTACTATTTATTATATTTCAAAATATATTACAATAAATCTAAATTTTTAAAGTATAAATTCAAAATAACATCATGCATTTATACATATTATATAATATAAAATTACTTCGAATTGGACTTCGGGTCAAGTACATACAAAATTCATATCCATTAGGGATGCAAATGGATCTAAGTTGGTTGAGTTCTTTCTCTAATTCATACCAAACCGGTGGTAAAAAAAAAGTTAATTCATCTTAAATTCGTCCCAATCGGTTAAGTAAATGTTGCAGAAGGTGTTTGATATTCGACAAAATTTTGTTAAAAAATTTGCTTCTGTTTGGATCCACGGAGTAAAGCGGTAAGTCGTGACCATAAATTAAAATATTTAGACTTAATTTGATATTGAGGCCTATCTAACGCTATTAGATAAAATGGAGTTGAGAAAAAAGCATATAGGAATATAATTCTGCGTTATCCGATGGTACCGCAGAAAATATATCGTAACCGACTCATCGCGTAATCTCTCCGCAATCGCAAATGAAGCCTTAATCCTTATCGCTGTGTTTGCATCTTTACTAATAGGACTAAAATTATACAAAATTTTTCAGGTTATCAGTATCGAGGCAGACGCAAGGGATAAAAAAAGAAATAAAGATAAGCATCCATCCGTAGAACGGATCTATTATCTGGCAACGGGGTCCAGCGATTCGCCCTCTCAAAACCACCGCGCACGGGGAAAAAAAAAAAAAACGCGTATTAAGAACCGAACACGCCATTCTCACACCCCCCCTCCTCTTCTTCTCCTTTCATCTTCACCTCCATCGACGATTCTCTCTCTCTCTCTTGCGGGCCTTCCACGGCCACCACCAGAGGACGCCGATCGGAGCTCCGGCGATCCATGCGCCGGCGACGGCGCCGCCACGGCTGATTCGGCGGGGATCTCGGCGAAGAGTCGCTGCGTCGGTAGGGTTTTTATGCGTAGAGATGGCGCCGGGGGCGGCGGAGGGCTCCGGCGGCGGGGGAGGCGGAGGAGGGGGAGGCGGCGGCGGGGGAGGGGGATGGGTGGAGTCGTACACGGGCATGTCCTCCGATAACATAAAGGGCTTGGTGCTCGCGCTCTCGTCGAGCTTCTTCATCGGCGCCAGCTTCATCGTCAAGAAGAAGGGCTTGAAGAAGGCCGGGGCGTCCGGGGTTAGGGCAGGTATACACGATCGGGCCTCGTTCACATCATTAATGGTTTGCTGATCGTTAGGTTTTAGGCTTCTCGCTTGGTAGGAGGTTGATTTTGAGGGATCTGATGATGATAACTGTGAAATTCGACGTGATTTTAGGGTTTGGTGGAAAATTCGGTGGTGATTGTGCTATTTATGATGCTTTTTCTTGTATTTTTGTGCAATTTTGGGGATATGTGACTGGATTATTGGGTTATTGCTGATTTCACATCAGACATTTTTGTTCTGCGTGTGGATTTTATCTCTATGACCAAACTTCTTCCAAATTTGTCGATTCTAACTTCCACCATATGGAGAGAATTTGTGATTTGTTATTCAATCTTCATAAGAAATTTGGCCTGCTTTAAGATGTTGTAGCATTGAGATTCTATTACTTTTCAAGTTCCAACTTGTTGTACCGGATTGCTCTTTCACTAGCTGGACTTAAGAACTAGATGCTAATTCTTTAATTAAGGATTCATATACAGGTTACTTTGTATATGGTAAGTTCTTTAGTAATTTTTGCAATTGTTAGTTGTACTGGTGTAACAAGTAAACCCATTTCCAGTTTCCAGTGCTCTGATTAGTTGATTAGTGATAACCACCTTTCGCTTTTCAGTACAAAGTGCTTTGCTGTGCCACTAGCTGTGATTTAGTCCATCTAATCCCATTTAAGGGCAACTAAATAAAATTATTTGCCGGCAATGGCTGGGTTTTGTAATTTTAGAGATCTTGCTAGCAATGTTGACTTATATCCCTATTATACTCACAGGCTTTTATTATTTGCATCGTGTTTGTGTTGATTGTTTTTGCCTTAGAAACGCCTTAAATCCTTTGCCTCATAACAGGAGTTGGAGGCTATTCATACTTGTACGAGCCACTTTGGTGGGCAGGCATGATAACAAGTAATCACTCTAATTTCTTTCCTATATGCTATACCTTCTGGCTTTCTGTTGTGATTCTTAGTTGTTCTTTCGATAGAGATATTAACAAGTTTATCGTTATGCTACAGTGATTGTTGGGGAAGTGGCTAACTTTGCAGCTTATGCATTTGCTCCTGCTATTCTGGTTACTCCTCTTGGCGCTCTTAGCATTATAATCAGGTATGACTCTGAATTGTAAAATCAAATATATGTTCACAATTTTCATCATAACCATGAAATGATGCATTTTCTGATATGAAGCTAACTTTTATGTCACAGTGCTGCTCTTGCACATATCATATTACGGGAGAGACTACATATATTTGGCATTCTTGGATGTGTTCTCTGTGTTGTGGGATCAACTACCATTGTCCTCCATGCCCCTCAAGAACGTGAGATTGAGTCTGTGGCAGAAGTATGGGATCTAGCTACAGAACCAGGTTTTGTCCCTTTTTTTGTTCTTCTCCGTAGAGCTTGTTTGACTTTGCTGGAGCTTCTACTAGAGCTTCTAGAAAATGGCTGTTGCTAGAGCTGTTTGAACAAGCACTTGTGTATTTTCAAATTTCAACGGCCTAGTTTTGTTGGGTAAATTTCAACAGCCTAGTTTTGTCGGGTAAATAGAAGCTTCAAATTAGAGCTTATTCTTTTGGGGCCTAAAAGTTCATTTTAGCTTTCTGAATAGCAAAAGCCTTTGTCTTTTCATTCCAAATGCTTGTTTTCTAACAACTTTTACTTTCAAAAGTAGAGAAGATGCTCCAAGAGCTACGCTAAAGAGGCATCTAGGCTTTCTAGGTTGGCATGAATTTACATGTCCTTCCGCATTAATTTTGTAGTGATATGCTAAGCCCATAATTTGTCTTCCCTGCAGCTTTCCTTCTGTATGCAGCAATGGTACTTGCAGCAATTTTCATACTCATTTTCCATTTTATACCACAATATGGACAGACGCATATTATGGTGTACGTTGGTGTTTGTTCTCTTGTAGGCTCTCTATCGGTAAGCAATTCCGCATGGGTGATTGATCATAGTTTATCTTGGTTTCATGGTTTTTTAGATGGGCTGGACCCATTTAATTAATTAATTAATTTTTATTTGAGCAGGTCATGAGTGTGAAAGCTCTTGGAATAGCTTTGAAGTTGACATTTTCAGGGATGAATCAGCTAATATATCCACAAACATGGGCTTTCACTATAGTCGTTTTTGCTTGTGTGATTACCCAAATGAATTATTTGAACAAGGTTATATGATTTACTCTTTGATTAAAGTGATAGTTATTAATAAGACTTTAGGTGGTTATTATTTTAATTGAGTTTTGACTAATTTTTAAGAAATATATGTAGTTTTCCAATGGGATAATTTCATAATTTGTTTGCTATGCATAGTACTTCTGATTTTTAGATGAAGAAAATAACGAGTTGGATTTCATTTTAAGTCTTTCCGCATTAAATACACAAGTTGTGAACCTCTCTGGGGAAGTCAACTCTAGGATTCTTATGTGGCTTGTTTGCATCTTGTTTAGGACTTTTGTTTCTTTATCACTTATGCTTCTTATTCCAGGATTCTTATGTGGCTTGTTTGCATTTTGTTTTGGACTTTTGTTTCTTTATCACTTATGCTTCTTATTCCAGGAATCTAATATGCTTTTAATTGTGTAAAGATGAGGGACATGACACGGTAACAATCTGTAGATTCTCTTTGTAAATTGCATGCATGTGATTCCATCCAAATATCAGAACATGGGCTCATTCTAATGTACTTGTCGAATTCATTTCATGGCCCAGCTGCCCAAGAATAATTGCATATTTACGCTCATCTATCAGTAGCATTGTCCTTCGAAGTAATTTTGTTTTCTTATCCTAGATTCTTAGGCTTAGTTGATTTTTTCAGCTAGGTGTACATATCTCTAGTTAACTTGATATCCATCAGATATCTTAAATGCTTTCCAAGCCTTTCTTACATGAATATCAAAACTTTACCCAAGTATTATTCCATTCGGCTATATGGATCCTATTTCTTTCATTCAAATGGTTTTAGGCAAGATTCTCAAACCAAATACTGTCATATTTTTTCTCCCTTTCTGCTTTAATGTTAATTTTGGTTTGCCCTCTTTCCCTAGGCTTGTGCTAGCTTAGCAGAATCACACCCTTACCAGTATGTTATGTGGTTCATTGCCCTCGACCATACAATCTCAACTGGTTTTCATGCTCTTATTTCTAGGTTCAAGCTACCTCGTATCAGATACTATATATATATTTTTTCCCCATCTTTCCTAGCGACCCAAGAATTTACCTTACATCCTTAGCTCGATGACACCACATCCTTATCTCGATGACTTTTCAATTTTTACATATTTTATCTGATACCTCCTTACATTTTGATCAGTAAACTATGGCAGGTGACAGCGATGCAACAAATTAGAGACGAACAATGTTCTAATTCTACACACAATGTTGTAATTAAGCTTCTCTTCTTGTCCTCTCCTTTCTCTGTGAAAACAAATACAGAGTTAATAGTCAAGTCAGGTATTCGTTAGATATTGCTCATGTTGTTTTGATGGCCCTTGTGAAACATTCAGGGCTGATGGACAAGTTAGAGTCTATATATTACAGCCTGTATTTTAAGCTCATTTAACTAGACTAAGCTTGTTTTTAAGTTCAGCAAGCACGAATCTACAATCTAAACTAGATATTGTATAATATTCTTCAAGGGCCTGAAAATTAAGAATACAATAATTTTCATGAGTTACTGTTAAGTTTAAGTACTTGATCTATGTTACACCACTCGTCTCCAGATTAGTGGCAGCAAATCCTAATTAATTTAAGGTTATACGTATGTACCTACTTTTGTTTGAGTAAATCTGAAGCTGATAAATATTTTCCACTGCAGGCTCTTGACACATTCAACACAGCAGTTGTCTCACCCATATATTACACAATGTTTACATCGCTAACCATTTTGGCTAGTGTTATCATGTTCAAGGTAAAAAAATCTTAACTTATTTTAGTCTTCGTCAATCAAATCATTGTTGTCCTCAACTTATGTGTTTATAGTTATTTCTCTGTTAGAACGTAAATTAAGCTATAAGAATGTGATGATTCATATTACCAGTGTGGTAATTCTAAAAATATCAACATTTGATGACAACTGGTAAAGACAAAGTTGCTTAAGCCAAGTTTTATAAACACAACTTTGTACAGTTGTTACTGCTTATAGACATTTGGGGCAGAACCATGTTTTTTTGTCCATTTGGCGGCATTTATGATTCTGTACATGCTTTAAATATTATTCATGACTAAGAATACTTCTTTTAACAAAAAAACATTAGAATTTTTTTTTGGCATTGTGCTATATGATGTTACTGTTATGCTTGATAAACACATAATATAAGATGATCTACTACAAGTAACATGTAATTAATTTATATGAATATCTTAGAATGTATATTTATATTTTTTTTAGTGAAAAGAAAAGTTGGCTCATAAGTCTAAATATTATTTGATTAGTACCTATCACTAGAAGCAATAAAACTATACATATTTTTGCTAGCAATTCCCTTCATGTTGGGCAACATTCATTGGTGTAGCAGTTCTGTAATTACATTCTCTTTATTAAATGAACATGTGAAGAAATTTAAGTAAATTTTATATGTATTTGAAAGCTTAGCAAGTGTACGAGTCAAGCTATTCCACTAGTTGTGCTCAACTTCAGTTTCAATGATACATCATTTTAAACGGTGATAAGTGTGAAATAGTCTGTGCATATGAATATAAACTGTGTATGCAGTTATATTTTTTCAAAGCAGAGAAATCGGACATATATGAACATAAATGCAACCTAAAGGCCTTAACTACCTAACTATCATCTCGATGCATATGCTTCTCTTATCTTTGTCAAATCTCTGAATTAAAAAAAAAAAAAAAATCTTGAAGTGTGTTTATCGGTGTGCCATCAACTTGAAATCTTGCATGTTTACTCCTAAGATAAATTAGGGGTGAGAATCATGAAATGCACATGTAGCCACAGTGATGCCCACAAATGTTACTGTTGAATGAATTTATGTAATCTTCGACTTTGAGAAAGCTATTAATATGTTTAATTAGTACTTCTTAACTTTCAGGACTGGGATCGGCAAAATCCAACGCAAATAGTAACTGAGATGTGTGGTTTTGTTACGATTCTCTCCGGAACTTTTCTTCTTCACAAGACGAAGGACATGGCTGATGGTATGGTCCTGCATCATACCGCAATTATATGTGTAATATGCATGAAAGCCCCATATATCTATATATATCATGATCCTCGCATTACCTCTCTGAAGTTTTAACAACTACATTTTACCCCTTCCTATGAGCAGAGTAATAGATGTTGTCTAACTACATTTTACCCCTTCCCATGAAGGTTTCGTTATTTTAAGCATGTTAAGAGAAAATCTTTATTTATACTGGGGGCTTTCTTGCTCTATTTAGCCTTCCTTTTTTCTTTTTATTTTACTGGAAACTTACTTCGTCCTAACCTGTCATGCCTCTCAACAGGGCTTCCACAATCTCTATCAATGCGGCTTCCAAAACACGCAGATGAGGATGGCTATCCGGCCGAAGGCATTCCTCTGAGGTCTCAGGAATCATTTCGGTCGCCATAACCCGTACATCATATTCCATCTGCTTTTTGCGCATTAGGGTTCCCTCCACCATCCACTCTTGATGTAACTAAGCAAAGTAGTTTGTAACTTTTCCGAGGAATACAAAATTGTAGATCCTTTCATTTTTCCTTTTCCTTTTTTTTTTTTTTTACATCTAGGCTTTGCAAACCCCCCCTTGTATGCGTCACATTGTTAAAAGAGTCATGGGGATCACACTACTTATACGGTCCACTGTAATTTAGCCTCAATTGCCGCGAAACTCGCTGTTCGCTTCATAATTTCCTTTGAAGTGCTTTAGAGCTGAAGGTGCTATTCCTGTAGAGCTATTTTGCTTCTTCTTACATAAAACAATGTGGACATCGGAGAATGCCGAAGAAGAGCCACCATAGTAGAGACAACGGAGCATGCATTGAGTCGCCTTTCGGTGAGTCGTCGCGGCAAATTGTTGGATGTGTTAGTGATCAAATGGAGTGATTGTTGGATAGCCTCATGCTTGTTGCACTACTTTGGTAGCATGGAACTATTGTGGTAGCGTACTTGATCTGATCAGTTTTTATATAATACATTAGACAAATTTAGTGCTTCTGATCAGGAACTATTGTGGTGAAGTACTTGATCTGACCAGTTTTTATATATAATACATTAGACAAATTTAATGCTTCTGAACCGTCAATAAGTTTGTTCCGTCTCAATTTTGTTGGTTATTCGCTGCAACCTGCAAATTGAATAAGTCTTTTTCTTTCTTTTTTCTTTTTTTCTTTTTTTTTTTTTTTTGGGTGCGTGTGAGATAGGAATGGCAAATGTTTGTGGGAAAGCATTGTAACAACCCCGAAGAATAAATGGTGAGCTCGGCGGAGCGATCCGGCGAGAAGGCGCTTGGGCGGAACTCCAGCGGCAAGGCGCCTTCGAAGGGGCTCAGGCGAGCTCGACGGAATCCATGTCGTTGGGGCGAAGGAGAGAGAGCTAGCGGATTGGGCGGTCGGATTACCGGATCGGGCATAAAACGCGAACCCAAGCCCCGCCGGGTCGCGGATGATGCGAAGAAGGAGGAGTCCGGCACCCGCCTACCCACTTACCAGCACTACCGGGCAGGGAGGCCCAGAGAGGTGGCCCAACAACCCGAATGGCAGCCCAGCCCATCAGCATCTCATTTTGTCACTTTGCTACTTAGCCCTCAAAGATTATGTAATTTCCATTTCAGTTTAAGTCCTAAGAAGTATAAGTACGAGAATGTATGGCAAACAGAGGCATCGATGAAATGAAATATTGCTTATCTTCTTCCCCAATCCTTCTCTAAACCCTTCTTTGCTTCTAAGCTCCCTAACTCTCCTCTCTCTTCTCTATTTCTAATCCCTATCCTCATCTCTCTGTATCTCTCTCTGTCTCTCTCATTCCCATCATCTCCCAATTCACGCTCCTCAATCCGAGGTCTCATCGGATCGCGATTGGGATCAGGTTGGTCACGCCATCATCCCGGTTAGCCATCCATCTCCATCGAGGGTTGCTAACAGGTCCGGCTCATTACAAGCATGTCCCAGCTTTGTGATAGGTCCATCTATCTAACTGTGTTTATGCATAGAAGACACTAACGTCAAATGAAGGCCGTTGTTTCCGTCCGCGAAAACCACGTGGCGAGCCGTGTTGGCATAGACAATATCTCCTCTCAAAAAATTTCATGGCCAATTTTTATAAAAAATTCGCTAAGTTTAAGATTTTGTAAAAGTACGTAGTTGTTTTGATTTTTCAGATTCGGTCTGAAAATCATAATCAAACTATTTTTCTTTTAATATATAAAAAAAATATGTATATTAAATATCTTAAAAAATACAATCAGTAAGTCATTATTACTGTTATCTTTTTTTTAAAACGAAATTCTCATCTAACATAATAAAAAAGAAAAAAAATAAAATACTTCTTAAATAGTGCAATATCTTTTTAAATTGTGTAACTTTTTTTTTAAATAGTGTAATATTTGTGCAAATAATATAACATTTGCACAATTTATATAACATTGCATAATTTTTATACTAAAGTATGAATAATATTGTATATTACGCACAAATAGTATAAAATATTATAATATATTATAAAAATTATTTGATGCGTATAAGCTATGTATATATTGCATCATTTGTATAAATATTTATATCATTTGTGTAAATGTTATATTATTAGAAGAGAATTTTACACCATTTAGATGGTATATTACACTCTTTTTTAAAAAAAATTAAATTACATTATATATTAAATAAAGTGTCAATTTTTTTAAAAAAGACAACTGTTAAGTTATAATTGCATATACTTTTCTTGAAAGACGAAAATTCACGTTAAGATAAAATAAAAAATAATATAATATAATTAATAAGATGATCAAAAGGGTAGATTGAACGGCGGAAAACTTGGTAGCAGCTTCGTACTATTAATAGCATAGTAGCCGGACTCTATAATATATTACAATATATTATAAAAATTATGCAATATGTATATAAACGGTATATATGTTGCATTATTTGTACAAATTTTACATTATTTCTATAAATATTACATTATTAGGAGAGAGTATTGCACTATTTAGATGATATATTGCACTTTCTTTTTAAAAATTAAATTATATTGTATATTAAATAAAGTGTCAAATTTTTGAAAATAACAACTGCTAAATTATAATTGTATGTACCTTTCTTAAGAAACAAAAATCGTCATTAAGATGAAATAAAAAGTAAAGTATAATTAATGAGATGAAAGAGTACAATATCCTCTCAAATAATAAAAATCTTTTCAAATTGTACAACATTCTTTTTTAAATTGTGCAATACTTATGTAAATATTGAAATATATACATCATTTGTACACATATTGTATAATTTTTATAATATATTATAATATATTATACTATTTGTACGTAATATACTATATTATTCGTAATTTAGTATAAAAATTATGCAATTTGTATATAAACGATATATATATTGCACTATTTATATAAATATTATACTATTTAGAAGAGAATATTGCACAATTTGAAAAGATATTACACTATTTAANTTGGGTTGTGGGGGGTAGGGGGTGGGGGGATTGATTTTCGTCTTCTTTTGATTATGAGAACAATTATTTAATTATAGGAACAATTATTAGATAGAGGGAGAGTGCGGTTTATAGAGGAAACACGCAAACGCCAACAAATCAAAGAGTGTAATATATAAAGAGAAAACAAAAAAAGAAGAAAAGAAGCAAAAAACAGGACACACAAGAACTTCTCACATGATGCAAATGGTAGGCTTAGGTGGCTCAATTTAGGTTGTGTGAGGGGAGAGGCAATTGACTTCATTAGAGTAATTTAGGGGGCAATCTTTTTTCATTTTTTTGTGTTCACATGGATGAAATTTGGCAAATTTGCATAAAAAAAATTCTAAGATTTTGTAGAAGTGGGCCACCATCTTTTTGAATTTTGCAGATTCGATCTGATTTTTAGAAGATGACTAAATTACCCTTTTCAAAATGTATAGAAATATAAATATTAAATATCTTGAAAAATATAACTGACAAGTTATTATTGTAGCTGTCCGAAATTCTTATCTAACATATAAATATTATACTATTTAGAAGAGAATATTGCACAATTTGAAAAGATATTACACTATTTAAATGATATTCCATTCTTTCTTTCTTTCTTTCTTTTTTATTTAAAGCTTTTTATTTATATGTTAGATAAGAATTTCGGACAGCTACAATAATAACTTGTCAGTTATATTTTTCAAGATATTTAATATTTATATTTCTATACATTTTGAAAAGGGTAATTTAGTCATCTTCTAAAAATCAGATCGAATCTGCAAAATTCAAAAAGATGGTGGCCCACTTCTACAAAATCTTAGAATTTTTTTTATGCAAATTTGCCAAATTTCATCCATGTGAACACAAAAAAATGAAAAAAGATTGCCCCCTAAATTACTCTAATGAAGTCAATTGCCTCTCCCCTCACACAACCTAAATTGAGCCACCTAAGCCTACCATTTGCATCATGTGAGAAGTTCTTGTGTGTCCTGTTTTTTGCTTCTTTTCTTCTTTTTTTGTTTTCTCTTTATATATTACACTCTTTGATTTGTTGGCGTTTGCGTGTTTCCTCTATAAACCGCACTCTCCCTCTATCTAATAATTGTTCCTATAATTAAATAATTGTTCTCATAATCAAAAGAAGACGAAAATCAATCCCCCCACCCCCTACCCCCCACAACCCAAAAATTAATAATAATAAAAACTTTCAAATGCCATCTCTGCGATTGCGTACTTTCTTACTTTAGTACCAGATGGAATATCTGAAGTTTTTTATATATAATTTAATAAAAAATTAATGAAGGGACTGACGAAAAAAAAAAAAAAATCGCGAGATATTAAATTGATACACTTTAAACCACATGATATTAAAATGTATTAAAGTGAGAAAGTGTGAAACTACATAAATGTTATTAAAAATTTATCCTAAATAAAAAAAAAAACAGCTCTAAAAGAAAAAAAATTCCTCCAATCATATAAATGAAAATAATCTTATGCAATGTCACAGACGATCCATTCGTCCAAAAGGAAAAACATTCCACTACATCAACCACAATTCAAAACATCCTTTCTCTCTCTCTCTCTCTCTCTCTCTCTCTCTCTCTCTCTCTAAAACTCTTTCTCTCTCTAGAACATTAACAACAACATCTTCGTCATGTCTCTTCGCGCGAGAGCCAAATCCGCCATTAAAGAGGGACCCTCCTCCTCGTCGTCCTCGTCCTCACAATCTCACTCCCCACCACCACCACCACCTTCATCGTCATCGTCGTCGTCGTCGTCCTCGGCGCTCTCCCAGGCGCTCGCGGGGACCGCGTCGCTCGCGAAACTCCTCCCCACGGGCACCCTCCTCGCGTTCCAGCTCCTCACCCCGGTGTTCACCAACCACGGCTCCTGCGACCCCGCCGCGCGCCTCCTCACCCTCGCGCTCCTCCTCCTCCTCGCCCTCTCCTGCTTCCTCGCCTCCTTCACCGACTCCATCCGCATCCCCTCCCACGGCCGCCTCTACTACGGCCTCGCCACCCCTCGCGGCCTCCTCCTCTTCGACTACCCCCCGGCCCCGGACGACCCCCCCGACACCTCCCGCTACCGCCTCCGCCCCGTCGACTTCGTCCACGCCGCGCTCTCCGTCCTCGTCTTCGGCGCCGTCGCCCTCCGCGACGCGAACGTGCTCGGCTGCTTCTACCCGAGCCCCCAGGGGCCCCAGGCCCGCGAGGTGCTCGACGCTTTGCCCCTCGGCGTCGGCCTCCTCTGCAGCTTGCTCTTCGTCGTCTTCCCCACCACGCGCCACGGCATCGGCTACCCCCGCTCCATCGCCCCCGCCCCCTCCTCTTCCAACTAAATCGTCGAACACCTTGCGTGCGTCGGTGCGCTCTCTCTCTCTCTCTCTACATATATATTATATTGTTTAAATTGAATTGTATGTGTGGTTCGGATCTAAGACACTGCGATTAATTTGTGTGCGTGAATGGATGAATAATAAATAATAACACTCGTTGAGGCATTTCATCGAACATCTATCTTAGGAATGAATAATAATAATAATAATAATAATAAAGGAATAATAGCAATTATTAACACCACTGTTATTATTAATCTCTCTCTTTCACATGGAGATGGAGCGTAGTTTCCATAGCAATGGTGATCATGAGAGAGAGAGAGAGAGAGAGAGTCAACGTAGGGGAAATTGACCAGGAAATAGAGGTTACGTGTTGGATTATTTGGTGGTAAATTTCAAATTCTCTCGCTGTTCAGCTCATTTTTATGTTACTAACTTATAACTTAAAATAAAAAAATTTTATTTTGCTCTCCTGTAGTATAAGTTTTATTACTAAAAAATTATATATGAAATAGAAAATTAAAATATATTTAAAAAATTATAGAATAACAAAGTAAAAAATATATATATGCTAAATCATAGAAAAAACGAAGTGTAAATTTTTGAACTATGAGATAACAAAATGAAAATGAACTAAGGGGTTGTTTGGTTGTACGTAAAACTGGAAAAAAAAATTTTCGTGGAAAAAAGTTTTCCGTGGAAAATTTATTTTATGATTTTTAGTGTTTTGTTTGTAGGAAAAGAAAACTTTCAGCTTCAGTTATTTGGTTAGATGGTTGAAAGAAAAAAGTACATTATCTTTTATTATGTATTCTATATATTATTTATTTATAATTATAATAATAATTATCATATTATATATATTAGTATTATAATTTATATTTATAAACAAATATATATTATAATTATCATAAAAATTATTAATCTATATAAAAAATTATCATAAAAATTATTTGTATTATAATTATCATATATTAATTATTAAGCTATTTATTATTATGAGTCCGGCTACTATGCTATCGGTAGCACGGAGCGTTCCGTGCTACCAAGTTGTTTTCGATGATTTGCCCGGTCTTCCAATCGGACGATCGGTTCTCCGTTAGAATCTTGATCTACACTATGAAATATATGGAAAAATAAATTTTAAATTTTTCGATATCATTTGAATAGTGATCAAAAGATTTCAAAATTGCAATTTAATGGCCGTGTGGTTGTGTTGTGAGTTTAACGGTGTCAAACAATCCAAATTGGATGACAATTTTATAGAAAACTTCTTTTCAGCATTTAGAAAAGATCAGTATATCTGATCTGAATTTAAAATCTTTAATCATTCATTTTTTATATGAGATTTTTATTTTCAGGGCCGTTCAATTTGCTAGACTACTTGTTTGAATAGGAAATATTCGAAAAATTTGAAATCTTAGTCTAATACTTTCAATAGTGTAGATCAACTCTAACGAGCCGATCCGCGACGATTTGATAAGCCAATCATCGAAAACAACTGGTAAGCACGGAGTCGCTCGCGTGCTACGCCGATAGTATAGAGCCTAAGCTCTTATTATATTATATTATTATTATATATAATTTTATATTTAATGAATAAATATATTAAAATTATATAATAATAAAAATTGATAAGTAATATATTAAAAATAATAATATGCTTTGTCTTAACAAAAATATCATATAAAATTGAATAAGATAATCAACTATCAATAATAAAAAAACTATATAATATTGATAATAAAATATAGAGAATATGTATATATAATTGATTCGAGAGCCTTTATAATATATATATAATAGAGAGAGGGGGAGTGGTCCACATTGGACCACTCACGCGGTCCACGAGAACCTGGCAATCTCGTGGACCGCGTTTTTTTGAGCAGCCTGTGAGCCGTGCTTTTTTGGAGGAAGTTTTCGTTTTCCGCCGTCTGCGGCTGAAAATGAAAACTTCGTTTTTTTAGAGAATTTATAAAATAAATTTTTTTGCAAAATTTTTTACGAGCAACCAAGCAACGAAAAATCACTTTTCAATCGAAAAAAAATTTTCGGAGTAATTTTACAGCCAACCAAACATACCCTAAACCATATTCTTTTCAATTTGGTCCCTAACTTTTTGTCCCGCTTTTATAATTTTTATGTCTTGTCTCCTCAATCAACCAATTTTGTAAAATTATGACAAAATAGACCAGGTCGACTTCAACAAAATCTCATCTATTTATACAAATCATAGTTATAGTCTATTAGTCTCTGATTAATGTCATTATATTTTTTTTTTCAAACTTTTCAAGTTTCTGAAAATAGTGATTGCATAACGATTAACGGACTATCTTTTTTTAATTTCTTTTTTTTTTAATTATAAACCTCGTTTAATTTAGAGCGACCCAAAAGAGAGCTATTTGTATACTACGGTGTTTGCACTTTGTAATGATGATGTGGTACATCAGGTCCAAGCAATTTAAGTGGAAGTAACTTGGAAGAAACTAAAAGCTCTTTGGCCTTAAGGAACACAAGCAACCTAACACTTCAATGTTTTGGCCAATCTAGGCCCACAGATTCTCGCAGAAGCAGAAACAATAAATTAGCATCATTATCCACATATTTAGCCTCTAATAAAGGACATAAAATAGTCCATAATAGTGGGGTCAAACTCTATGAAGTAAATTACTACAATTCAAAAAATTTACAAGTGAAATTGAAGCACATATCAAAATTCAGGGACTAAATTCGCAACCAACTACGAAACAACACAACAGAAAGATTAACGATAACTCGGAGGATAACTCAGCGTAAGACGACTACTTCCTCCGCTGCTTTTGCGAAGTCGATTTACAGAGGCAGTGAAAACTGAAATCAGAGTAGTTGTCGCACTTTTCAGCAATCGCAGAATAATTTTCACGAAAACAAGAAGGTCCACTGAATACTAATAAGCCATTTCAATTCTAAGATTAAGCTGAACCCTTCAATACATGAGATAACCAAGAAGTTTTACAAACTTACAGTCGGATCAAAAGTTTCGATACTAAGAGCAAGAAAGATTCAGATGTTCAGATGATATAACAACAGATAATATAGCAGACAAAGTCGATGGCAGAGACGCGGTATTAGGAGATGTAGGATACTTCTGTTACTTGTCCTCCTGCAGGTTAGGCTGGATCGGCTGCACCCGGAAGCCCATCGGGATCTGCGGTTCCCTCATGTTCCCATTCATCGCCATCTCTTGGTGGTGCTGAACAAAAAACAGCAGATAATCATAAAAAAAGCACTTCTGTCAGCAGCAGAGCAATCAGCTACACACTACTTGTACACTACACAAATACATATACACGAGTCGGACTACATAATTTACAACAACAAATCTTTTAGAAAGGGATTTAACACTCCCTGAAATAAAGAACCGAAATGCAGAACTCTTGGGGGTCATTTCAATACAGAAACTGCTTGATTTAGAGGGAATTTAATAATGCATGGGTTTAGTATAAAAAAAATAATAATAGTCGGACTTCATTATTGAATGCATTGGTCTATTAAAGCTCATCACTTTTCTTTTTTTTTCTTTCACTAGTAAGGCTCATGAATAGCAAATACGTGATGATCTATTCCGATCCTGTAACTGGAAGCTGTATCATCTGTTTCGAGTTTCGACGACACCAGTAGTTCTAATATACTTCCACTTTTTGACACTTAAAATGCATAGACGAGACTCTACTATATGAAATTGTTCGCATAAGATTCACACGGATAGTCCTATCCTGAATGCGAATGGCATTTCAGGTGCAATACAAAGTGGAGAAATATTAATATATCAACACAACAAATTTTGTGTAGGACGAAATGGTTAAACTGAGTTACGATGCAGCAGCATACACAACAGACACAGAAATACTCCATTGTTTGCCATCGTCTAGGCGAAAAATAATATATCGAATTAATTTTCAAGTGCATCTAAGGCCTAGAAGATTATGGCAAGGAAATTTTAAAGTAATTACCAGCATAAAAGCTAATTGCTTGTTCTCCTCCTCCAACAATCTCCCCTGCAACATCAAGCATCAATATTGAAGGAAAAATGGTCATCAAATTCAAACAGTTGAATAACAAATCAACAAATAGAAGGAATGGAGTTATTTAACCGATGAATAGAGCATACATTCTTCTTCATCATCCTCAAATAATCCATCTGCAACAAGAAAAGGAATGATTACGAACAGAAACCAACAAACAGGAAAAATGAAAACTAAATTTTACAAAGAATAAACAGTAAGTTTAACGGCAGGAGATGGTAAAGTATTCTCACCTGCTTATCCCGCACCACGGTAAGCCCATTCTGGAGAGCTTCTTCTATCGGGATCAGCTCCTTCGGATGCAATGAATTCAAATCCTCACCTTTCATATGCCTATTTATAACAACTTAGTGATCTATTAGCAAAGCACCAAATAATTTACCGAGAAAAAAGAAAACAAAAGAAACATAAAGTAGATCAAAGAGAAGGGCATCCAAGACGAACCTGAGCTCGATCTGCATGTTGTCATTCTCTTTCTTAATCCGATCGATCTCAGCACTCAAATTCTGAAAGGGGTTTCCACGAACTTGAAATAAAAAAAACGAATAAAATACCCATTTTTCCAGCACTCAAATTCTGAAATGGGTTTTCTTAAATCTAGATAAAAACTACCAGGGCTTCTCAACTAGAGACCATTTTGAGATAAACCCCTGAACCATTATTTCATTTGATTTGAACAATTTTCAACAATTAAATTTGGCAATTTTGTTGAATTTAACTGTCGGAAAAAAGAAATTCTGCAAATAGAACTGCAGATCTCATGAACTTTTATCGGCACCGATTCCACGGGAGCTGTTAATTTTAAAATATCTCTAACATTTTAAAAAATAACTCAAAACCAAAAGAGTAAACATTGGAGATATCTCATATAATAATAAAATAAAAAGAAAATTTTAAAGACCTAACAACCTGTTCCTCATATAAAGTTGCAAACTTTCGCTTTCTTATCATTCACATCCATGAAAGAAATTTTTTTAAAAAAAAGCTCCTTTTTTTTTTACAAAAACAACGTCAAAAACAGGATTTTGATCCGAGCATTACCTCATGCTTCGCATCCCACAGCTTCTTCCCCGAATTCTGCTGGTACTTCTCCAGCAGCTTCGGCAACCTGCAAAATCACACCGATCACTTCCCAGAAACCCTAGAAACCGTAGAAACCCCAGAGAAAACCCTAACCCTAACCAAAACTACTAGCACAAGGGCATTGATCGAGAGAGAGAGAGAGAGAGAGAGAGAGAGAGAGAGAGAGAGAGCTCACGTGGTGGAGGGGCTACAGTACTCGGACATCTTCCCGGAGCTGGAGAAGATGACGACGGAGACCTGGGCGTCGCAGAGCACGCTGATCTCGCGCGCCTTCTTGATGATCCCGTTGCGGCGCTTCGAGAACGTCACCTGCCGATTCGTCGAGTTCTCGATCCGCTTGATCTCGATCTTCCCCCGCCCCATCCTCCTCTCCCCCTCCCTCTCTCTCTCTCTCTCTCTCCTCTCACTCTCCCTCTCTCTCCCTCTCTAGGGCGAAGCAAATGGACGAGAGAGAGAGAGGGAGGGGGCGGAGATAAAGAGGAGCGGGGGCTAGGGTTTCCATTGTTGGGGAGATGATGCGGGAGCTTTCGGGGCTGTTTGGTACGGGGAGCATGGAAATGGGAGGGTTTTGTGCGTACTCGATCGAGCCTTCGATGGCGAACGAGGGGGTGTTGGAGAGAGGGGTGACGTTTAAAATTATGGGGTTGGACGGGAAACGCGAAACGGAACGGGAAACGTTTTGATGTCGATGGTAACGGATATTTGAAATATTATCTGAATCCGAATTCGGACAAAGACCGGTTTCTCCCAGCTAAACGGGTATAGATTAGATATAGAAAATAAAAACCTAACGGATATGAGTATAGATATGGATTTTGTATTTACCGGATTCGAATCCAAACCCGACCCAAATCCGAATCCGAACCCAATAAATTATATATATACATAATTTATTTTTATTTATTTATTTAATATATAAAATATTTAATAATTTTTATTCTTTAAATCTTCATTTAACGGTATGGAATTTTAAAACCCGTCGGGTTTGGCTCTCGGTTCGGATTTCTGGTTTTTGGTCGGATACGGATATGGGTATGAATTTTTAAAACCCGCTGGATTCGTGTCCGAATATGGGTTTTAATTTGATTTTCGGGTTCGGGTTCAGGTTCGGATTCGGGTTCGGGTTTTTAAAAATCCAACCCAAACATGACCCGTTGACATGTTTGTACCGAAAAATTACGGCTAAATTACACTTTGACCCTCAAACTATGAGGATCGCCGTAGAGTCCTCTAATTTTAATTTAGTTAAAAAAAAAATTAAGAAAAACTTCAAATACCACATCTATGATTTTATATTTTCACACTTTAATACCCAATGGTTTGAAATGTATCACTTTAGTATCCATTCTGTGGTTTTTTTTTCTCTCTTTCGTCAGCACCTCCGTTAACTCTTTATTAAATAATATAGAAAAAAAAACTTCAAATACTTCACCTATGATTTATCAAATATTTACTTTAGTACTCTATGGTTTACTAAATTTTTACTTTAATATTTCGTGGTTTTAATTTTCTTACTAATTAGATAAAAAAAAATTAACGGAGGAATAATAAAAAGGAAAAAATAAAATCACATGATACTGAAGTAATACACTTTAAATCATATGGTACTAAAGTGAAAAATCGTGAAACCACAAAGGTGGCATTTGACATTTTCCTAAAAACTATAAAATTTATCTTAACTATAGCTCACTTAGATTTGATTATCTAAGTTTTAAGAATATTAATTTTACTATCTCATCTTTTAATTTATTAGATTTGAACCAATTGAAAACTAAATGAAAAAATCAAACAACTAACCTAAGGGGTCATTTAGTTGGATATAATTATAAATACTATGTAATTAGAGATACAGACAATTATAATTACATGCATCTTGTTTAGTTGGATATAATAAATAGCGTCACAATTATAAATAATTCGTTTAGTTATATGCAATTGAAAATTGTATATTTACAAATTTAAAAGGTTATTAAGAAAGTAAATTTATATTTTATTTAAAGTTATTTTCTCCAAATGATGCAGTTGAGACTGCAACCAATTTCAGCATAGTTCTAATTGATGCAGTTGAACTTTCTGGTACACTTCCAACTTCGATAGTTATATTCAAATACATCAAACTAAACAACAGATTTAAATTTAAATGTATTTATGGCTGCAGTGTAATTATCATTATTTACATCCAAATAGCCTCTAAAAGAAAATTCAATATTCAGAACATTAACGGACCTGTGGATGAAACTTTCGTCAGACTGACTCAACTGTAGCTGACCCCCCCCCTTTTTTTTTTTTTTCTCGCGTCTTCTTGTCACTTGCCGAGGCCTTGCTGCCTCACCCATATAGCTTAATTCACGTTCTTACTGAATGAAGCGGGTAGCGTGCTACCTTTCTCTCAAAAAAAATATTCAGAACATTGATTTTTAAAAATTAATTTTTCAGAACCAACCAAATAAAATAAAAACCATGTGCATTGAACTGTAAATTTTTATAATAAAATAAAAATAAAACAAGCAAATTTGCTATCCTATTAAATCTGCAATAATAATTTTAAGGCTAAATTACAGAAAATTTTCCTGTCAATACCCGTTTTTTCACTTTCTCCCGTTGTCATTTAAAAATCTACACTTTGCCCTACACTTTGCCCCCTTGAAAAATGAAAAATGTTCACTTTGGCCCCCCGACATCAGTATTCCGGTGTTATCTTTCTACTTGTTTAAGCAGTGCTTTCCCTACCTTTTAGATCACTAGGCTTTTATGCTTATTAATAATTAATTGGGTAAATAAATGCCACCCATGTTTATCCCAGCTTCTTGATTCTTCGTTAATATTTCGCTAAATTCTATATAAACAACTTCAAATACCCCACCTAAGTTTATCGAATATTCACTTTAGTACCCTTTTTTAGGTTTAACTTTATCACTGATTTAACGAAAAAAATTAGTGAAATAGATAATAAAAAGATAAAAATAAAACCACATGACACTAAGGGCGCGTTTGGTTCAAAGTCGGAATCGGAATTAGAATCGAAATAAGGTGGAATTGGAATCGGAATGATTCATTACCTAATTCTGTTTGGTTTGTTACATGAATCGGAATCGGAATAAATCATTTCTATTGTCGGTGTTTGGTTCATGTAGATATAAAAAGCGTAATCAAATTAATATACTAACTTTATCTTTATAATATATTAATTTAAATTCAAATTAAATATTAAATATTAAAAATTTACATCAAAATTTTGAAATAATGTCAAAATTTTAAATCCATTTTTTTTAAAAAAAAATAAACTTTGAAGTTGAGTGGATAATTCAAAATATAAAACTAAATTTCGATTTATTCAAATTCAAATTTAAAATTACAATTTAAATTTTAATTTGAATCCATAAATTCAATTTAAGTTTTAAATAAAATTTGAATAAAACTTTATGTAAATTAAAATTTAATTTAAATTCAAATTTATAAGTTAGATTCAAAATACTTGATTAAATTTTAATATTTAATTCAAATTCAAATTTAAAAATATAAATTTAATTTCTAAATTTAAACTCATAATTTAATTAAAAAAATTGAAAAAATAAATTTAATCCGAATAAATACCCATTTTGCCCGGATTCAACTTCCAATTCGGTCTTCTATGCCGGATTGGAAAAAAAAGTGATTGGGGGATTTCCATTCCACTCGGAAATCGGAATCGGAATGAAACTCCTGCATGCCAAACACCCACAAACAGATTCATCCATTCCGATTCCGATTTCATGGTGAAAAAGAAGTGAACCAAACACGCCCTAAATTGGTACATTTTAAACCATAGAGTATTAATATGAAAAAATGTGAAACTATAGAAGTAGTATTTAAAGTTTTTCCTAATTAATATTATTGCTATTGAAAGAAGCCCCGCACACATTTACTTTTCCTTTTTTTAAAAAAAAGGATTTTTTTAACATGGAAACAAAGTGCTATATATATATTTTTTCAATGTATATATAATTTTGAGAAGGTTATTTGATTATTAATGTAGTAATAATTGAATTATTACTATTAGTATGTCCTTTTGTTTAAAAAAATTTATTTAAAATTTAACAAAGCAAGCCGGTTAAAACAGTCCTTAGAAGCTCAATATTTTTGTTTTTTTTTTTATTTGAGAGATAGATAGCACACTACCCGCTTCGTTTATTTCATTTAGAAATAAACTTAGTTAGAAATGTGAATCAACTAGGATTCAAACTTGGATCTCGGGTATCAATCACCAAACCCTTTGCCACTTGTTCTAGGAACGGTCGGTAGCTCAATATTTTTGTTGAATATATTGAAGTGTGGTTATGCGAAGTAACTTGTCCACTGTTGTTTAGTTGATAGGAATACACGTACTGATTGAAGTTAATGAGTCTTTTTTTTATCTATTTTTTCATAATAAATAAATATGATGTAAGTGAATCTTGAACGCTAAAATCTTGGCTAACAAATCTTTCAATTTTTCCAATTCAAGCGAATCTACGAAATTTCACTTAAAATTCAGTGAGTAATAGAGCAATTAACTTATTTTTAAATGGTCTACACCTAAGGGGTTCTTCAAATGTTAAGGGATTCTTCAAATCTTTTTTTTTTTTTTTTTTAGAAATGCTATTCATACACCTGAAAAGAGATACATATTATACATTCTACTCGTCTAAAGGTGAGATTTTTTCTTTTTACTTGTAATATCATAGGACAAGTAATATAATCTCATCCATTAAATGAAATGGTGTAAATCATACACCCCGAAATGGTCTATAATGCAAAATGCTCTTTGAGAGTTCTGATATTTTGTTTTATTAATATTTAAAAGGAAGAGCAAATGGCCATGTAAAATTGTAACACATACAATTTCTTATAAGGCAGCGTTTGGTTAGGGGATAGGGATAGAAATAGATCCTTATCCCTCCCTTTATATCCAAACACTAATTTTTTATCCGAGAATAGTAGTTCTCGGTTATCCGTACCAACACCTTCATTTTCTATATAAAACTATCTAAAATTGTTCTTATCCACGGAAACAACTCAATTTTCATCCAAACATTATTTTTCTTATTCCCATACTTATCCCTATTCCTATAATAAGTAGTTCTTGTTTATACCCGAACCAAACGGTACCGTACACAAGAACAGATTCTGTAATGCATATGATTTTTTTTTTTAAAGCTAGGCTTAGGTTGAAGATCTCTCTCTATGTGTAGTCTAATCATGTCATGTGACATTCTATGCTTCATTTAATGTGAAAGCCAAAGACATGACAAACACATGGGAGAGGATTCACTGTTAAAAAGATGAGGCATGGAGCTTTATGCACTCAATCTACATCACATGCCAATTTAGGTAATTGCTGATGCACCACTCAATAATTGAAGAAATTAACAACAAGAAAAGAAAAAGATAAAGAGTCAGATTAATTGCTTCGGTTTGACATTGAGGAAACTATGGTACATTCCGCAAAAAAATCTGATAAAAAAATATTTTGTTTATTTTTATGCGTAATATCACGTTTTATATATATCATAGTAAGTCGATTGCAATATACATTTTACAATTGCATCGAAAAATAAAAAAAATATATTATTATATACTTTAACCGTAAATCTATTGATGTTGAAATAACCAAGTGCCCTTCTTTTTTTTTTTTGTTTGGATTTTTTGACCGGTTTTAAATTTAAAGGCTAATTTGTACAAAAATGGAATTTACTAGTTTTACGTCTTTGTAAAAGTGAACCATTTTTTTCGTTTTTGCTAATTCAGGGTTGAAGTTTTAAAAACTAATAAAAGTATCCCTATTGTCTCTTCTTTCTCTATTTCTCCTCCACTTCCTCTCACTCCTCTTCCTCCTCCCCCGGCCCAGGGTTGCCACTGCGCTCCTTCCCGACCTCGCCCACTCGTGAGATGATAGTAACGAAGCTTAAGTTGCTAATCGTTGTGGCTTCTCTCGACATTTTTCGACGAGGTCGTGGCGGTAGCTAGAGACGAGGGTAGCCCTGCTCGGAGCGTTGGCGGACATAAAAAACGGAGGTCACAGAGGAGGAGGGTGATGATCGCTGGTGATGCTGCCGAAGCAGGTTTGTGAGCAGGTTCGCAACGACGAAGTGATGGCAACGGTAGTGAGAAAGAAAATTTAGCAGATGACACGAAGTTGCACTATTTTAAAAAAATAATACAATTTTGAACACATATTATACTATTTACTAAGAAAGTTACACTATTTGATACGTAAAATAAACTATAAAATAGTACGATTTTTTACTAAATAGTGCAACATATATTTAAATAGTGCAATTTATTTTTAGAATAGTGCGACATCATGTCATCTGCCAGCTTGTTCTCTCTTACTACCGCCACCACCTCACCTCGGTCAACTACGCTTGCACAGCGAACATGCTTTGAAAATATTCTTGGTCGGCGATCGTTGCCCTCCTCTCCTTTGCCTCCTTGTCTTCGCCTCCGACGAAGCTTTGAGAGGCCATGACGATGAACAAGCAAGTTCATCATCTTCCTCTTGCACGTTTGGAACACCACAATGCAGATGGAGGAGTTGATATGAAGGCAGCAGAAGTGGGATGAAAGCTCGAGACTGCCAATGGCAGCCTCAATATAGGCTAGTGTGAAGGGGGTAGAGGAGAGAAATATAGGGTGTTTAAGGTATAAAGATATTTTGGTCAACTTTTAAATAATTCCGTCCGAATCTATAAAAATAAAAAAAGTGATCGATTTTTGTAAAAATGCAAAACTGTTCATTTTTTTATGCAAAAAGACCTTACTTTAACAAGCAATTAACTAATGCTTGAAAATATTAAGAAGTACGAATTTTTTGTACCAAGCTACTCAACCCACCATTTACACCAAACCATAGGGTTCAAATGAATGGTATTATGCATATCCAAAGAATGAGTAAGAGTAAAATGTTAACTGCATTAATTAGTTTTTATTGCCCAAATATTACTCCACCATCTATTTCTAAAAGTGAACATGAACTCCTCCAAAAGAAAAAATAAAAAAAAAAGTTGGTCATGTGAAAAATCTTTTTGAATTCTCTTTTACGCCTATCCCTATTTAAAATTTACCACCCAACATTCAAAATTTATATCTTATTGGAGATAAAGAAGAAGAGAAGGGGATCACACATTACGCATGCGCCATGCGGAGTCATCATCTATCATGAGAGTAGAAGAAGAGGAAAATAAATTTATAAAGCTTAGATTTACGTTTCTAAAAACAGAAAAAACTATCTTCCTACTTTCACAATACGTGTTGCGCTGTATCAGCCAACTATGCATTTTCTCCGAGTTCATGGCCCAGCTCGTCTCGCTCGGAAAACAATCTGTTAGAAACGCGAAGCAACTAACCTTCGAACTTGAAACCTCGAGTATTAACCAACAAAGTCTTTAGCCATGTGCACTATAAGTATGATTGGTTAGCTTAATTTTTTTTTTTTTTTTTTTTTTTTTTAGAAATAGGTAGCAAGCTACCTGCTTCATTCATTAAGCGAAATGAACTAAGCGTACATGATGGAGACAGCTAGGGCCTCCTGAAAGAGCCGAGCTTAAATTATATTGAAGACGCAAGAAAAGGAGTTTTACATAATATTAAAGGAAAAAAAAGGTTATTGGACCGTATTGGGCCAGGCCATGGGCTGCGAATGGCACAACCCAACATGATCCATGGTCATGCCGGCCCGGGAACTATCACGACCACGCACGGCCCGTGGCCACAGTAAAGTTTCGGGGTTGTTCGGCCTACCTTTTGAAAGCGATTTTGGGCTCAAAAGTGAATGTCGCTCAATAAAGCGTTTGGCAACTTTATTTTCAAAATCTGATTTTGATTTTTGAGAATCAGCTTTTTAATTTTCGAGGCCCAAAATTGGAAGTAGCTAAAATCTGCTTCTTGAAATTTGATTTTGAGTTTGGACTCATAAAATTTAAAATTTAGATATTAAATTTCAAATTATAAAATTTAAATTTAAATTTTAAATCTCAAAATTTAAATTTTAATTTTTAAAATACAAAATTTAAAAATTCAAATTTAAAATTTAAGATAAAATTTAAATTTTGAAATTTTAAGATAAAATTTAAATTTTGAAATTTTAGAATTTAACATTTTAATTAAAAATTAAAAAAAATAAAAATTAAAATTATACGTTTTAATTTTTCAAATTACAAATTTTAATTTTTAAAATTCAAATTTTAAATTTAAAATTTTAAATATTAATTTTAAAATTTAAATTTTAAAAAAAATTTAAAATTTAAATTTTAAATTTTAAATTTCAAATGTCAAATGTCAAATTTTAAATTAGATTTTAAATTTGAAATTGAAAATTTATATTTAGCTTTAAAAATTCAAATTGTAAATTTTAAGTTTTCAAATTTCAAATTTATTTTTTAAATTTAAATATCAAAATTTAAATTTTTTACAAATTTTAAATTTTAATTCAAATTTTAAATTATTTTAAAATAAAATTTAATAAAAATATTATCATATGCAGATATTAATTTTTTTTGCTAAACATATTTACAAAATCACTTTAGAAAAATCGTTTTTTTTTAAATTCAGCCAAATGCTCTATAGTTTCTAATCAAAATCATTTTCCAAACTAAAATCAATTTTGCAGAAATTACTTTTTCAGAATTTAGCTAAACGGCCCGTAGGCATAAAATTTGAATTAAACCGGACAAAAATTGAGCTCCAATAGTGTGAAACAACTGTTTTTTTTTTAAAAAATAATAATAATAAGAACTTCTAAAATGGAATGGGTGAGAGAAAAATAATAATGATTGAAGGGTTGAGATGGATTTGGTAGCAAAATAATGCATCTTAATCTATTAAGAATGGAGCCAGTAATATTAGAGTATTTTCCTAAAGATCAGTGCGATAAGAAATGGTCCAAGGAAGCTTATTTGCATGATAAATATAAAAAATACGTAAAATTTTAATCTATTGAATTAAACTACCTTGCTTATCTGCATGATAGATATAAAAAAAATACGTTATATTGACTGATAAAATAAAAGATGTAATTTTAATCCATTAAATTAGATCTTTGTAAATGTCAGAAGCTTACAATTCGCCCTAATATCATGTCATGTAAGATCATGTTTGATAACAAAATATTCAGAGGAAAAAATGTATTTTATCGTGTTTATTCTATCAAACTGAGTAATTTTTTTATACTTTGCCTTGTTTATGATAGGGAATGAGCTTGAAAAAATATGTTTAAATTTCGTTTGTGATTGCAAGAAAGTTATATTACATACTGTGAGAAAGTACGATTGGAAAATATCATTTTTTTTCCAAACGTAATATTTGTTTTGTGTATCGTGATGAGTCGGTTACAGTATATTTTCCGCGGTCTCATCGAAGAACGCAGAAGCATATCTCTGTATGCTTTTACCCCAACTCCATTTTATTTAATAGTATCAGATGGACCTTAATACTAAACTAAGCCTTAGGCTTCATTTGGGATTACAAGGAGATTACGTTGCGTGCTGTGAAAAAATATGATGGAAAAATATTATGTTTGTTTTCGTATATAATAATGCATTCTGCATATCGCAACGAGTCGATTATAAAAAAAAAAAAATTGCATTTCGCATATCGCAATGAATCGATTATAATATATTTTCTGCGGTGCCACCGGAAAACACAAAAGTATAGTCCTATATGCTTTTATCCCATCTCTATTTTATCTAATAACGTCAAATGAGCTTCAATATCAAACTAAGGCTTAATAGAAAAAACCAAAAATAAAATGGACTGATTATTTTTTTATTTTATAATTACATTTCTTCTTCAGCCTTTGGATGGAGTGGGTATAAAATGTACACTTTTTTTTGGTTATACTAAAAACCATTTGTTTTTGTAACTTAAATTGAAATATTTATAAGATTCACTAGTGATTTACCAATTTAATAGTTCCAATTATTATTTAGCAAGAAAATCTAAGATAATTAATGACTGGTAACTACATTTAAGGAGAAATTCAAGGTATCTATCCAAAAAAGTAAAGTTTGGAGGGTCTATTTCAAAATCGACTCTAGCAGAGGGGGTCTCCTTGCATTAAATAATAATAATAATAAAATCTAACAACTTCATTAAGTATTAATAATCATTAATTACTCTAATTATCTTTACTATATGGAGATCAAAATTATTAAATTTGATAAAATTAAACGCAAATTTTATAAAATATTTAATTTAGTTGATAAAACTCATTTAATTATAAAAAAACAAAAGTTGAGATATATCAATCCAAAAAAAATAAAATTGAGGGACCAGTTTAAAATTTCTTATAAATGAAGGGGCCTGCGTACGTTTTAATTCTTACCCCATTTGGTAAGAGGCGAGTGGGGAGCAAAAAGATTCAGTGCATTTAATTCAGTACGAATTATACGACTAGTCCCTTACAGTTAGCTTAATTTAATTTTGGTACTTGTGTTTTAAATTCGATATTCAAGACCCTATACCTTAGTAATATTTTATTTTAGTTCATGAATTTTTAAGAGTATTTTATTTTAATCCATATCTCGGAGTAAAATTTTATTGTTGTATTTATTTTATATGTATATTTATTCATACGAATTCATCGATTCTCCATTCATTTTATACTTTTAAATGTAATAATTTAGCTTCAAGTAAAGAAAATATTATAACTCAAACTGTATTAGAGTTAAAATATAATATAAAATAAATAATCTAAAATATTTAAAATATCACTACTTTATAATTTGAGTTTTTCAAGATAAACGATTGTTTAGGTGTAGAAAATAAATATTAAAAATATGGTTATATGATAACTTGAGGAAGACGGTTATTTAACGTCTAAGTTAAGACATGATAAGTTCTATTCAATTTAACAGATACGGGTTATTTTTTTATATTATTTGACAATAACTTTACAACTAGATGGGTAGAAATTCAATTGATAAATTGCATATTTGGTCCTCAAGTTATAAGACAAATGATATATTTAGTCCTCAAATTTTAATTTATTATAATTTTTTGATCGAACTTTTAGGATTATTACAATTAAGTTCAACAACCCAATTTAATCAACTAAATATTAATACATCACTAGTATAAGAGTGATGTGATATCTTAATTATTAGCGTATTATCAAGCACAACACTGCTATATTACTTCTACCACAGTGATATTTCACTGTTTAGACAATTAAATTGGGTTATAAAACTTAATTGTAATAATTTGAATCAGAAATTCTAATAAATTAAAGTTTAAGGACCAAAGTGTCACAACAATCATAGTTTGAGGATCAAACAGGTTAAGGGCGAAATTGGGCACGAGCAGGACGTTGGGGACTTAATTGTAAAAGTTTAGGGTGCTCCCATGTAATTTTCCCTGAAGAAAACATTATAGGGGTCTTTTTGGTCGCGCAAAGCATTTTCCATTTGGTGAGCGTGGAGTGGCGAGCAATGGTACAGTACATTTAACGCAGTGAAAAAAAAAAATAAATTAAATTAAATTAAAAAAAAAGACAAAAAAAAAGAAAAAGAAAAAAGAGAGAGCGCTTGGGCTCTTCTCCGCAATAATCCCGCGCGAGCTTCTCGTTTTCGTCCTCCCCTGCAAACCCCACCCCCTCTCCCCGACAAAAAGCGTGAGCACACGCCGAGGCCCCAAATCCCTCCCAATTTCGAAACCCTACCTCTCCGATCCCCACAATCCCCGCTCTCATCCCAATCCCCCATGTCCTAGAACCCCCCCTTCTCCCTCCCTCCACCAGTGGACCCCATGGAGCCGGCTAACCCTCCGAATGTGGCGGCGGCGGCGGAGGTGGCGGCGCAGTCGCCGGAGGAGGAGCGGAGGATGCAGTTCTACGTGGAGCTGAAGCCGGGGGAGACCACCATTGTGTCGTGGAAGAAGCTGCTCAGGGAGGCTGCGAAGGAGGGTGGGGATTCGGCCCCGCAAGTCGGGGTCGATCCGGTGTTCGCCGACCAAGCTGGTCCTTCTGGTCCGGTAGGGTTTCGGCGCTTTTTTTTTTGTTGTTGGTGTTTTTTCTTTGCTCTTCTAATAGGTAGGTTTGTTTAATGTGTTTTAATTTCAGATTTATATGGGTATACCATCGCCAAAGTACTTTTTTTTTTTTTTTCCTTTAAAGAAGGGATTTTGTGTGGTATTAACCTGATATACTTGCCATCTTTGTTGATCTCAGTTCATCGATAGGATTAATCATAAAGGTTCTCGCTTTGTCTTTGGAGAAAACACTGGAATTTTGAGTACATTTGGTTGAACCTATATCGGGAATTATACCTGATATACTTGCCGTTTTAATCAAGGTTTAAAGTGCCGTGGTACGGGAGCGTGTCGCTATCTGCCTGGCACGGTGTGGTACCGGCACGCTTCCGTGCCGACACATGATACATGCACGCTTTGGTACGGACTTATTTTAAATTTTTTTTTTTTTTAATCTCAATAAGCTCTTATAATATTATTTTGAAAATTTTAATCAAATAATTATAAATATTTGCTATGTATATCTTACTATACTTATTAATTAACATACTTGTAAGCTTTTTTGTATGTAAAGTACAACTATATCTGATGTAGAATAGAAATTTTTATAGGTTAGAGTTTTTAAAATGCGAAGATATCTTTTTCTCTTTTTTCTTTTGACCATATTACAGTCTTTCTTTTATAAAATACAAAAAAATTATTTTAAAAATTATTTTAAAAATCATTTTTTAATTATTTTAAAAATTATTTTTTAATTAATTTTTTTTTAAAAAATAGTAGATCTATCAAAAAAAATTTAAGCGATAAATTATATGACAAATAAATTAAATAAATTTAAGTATCAATTGATTTAATTTAATTTTTAATTTTATCAGTATTTTCAATCTTCTAACGCAAAAATAAAATTTTATGTTTGATGTGCTTCAAAATTTATTTATTGAGTTCGATTTTGCTCCCCTAATTCCGCAAAAGTTTCGCGGTATTACAAATTTTGATAAAATAATTTGTAAAGAAAAAATGGATGTATGTGGCGGAAGCGGAGGGTTCGGACCGATCGGATATGTAAATTAAAAATTTGCCCTATATTGATAAACAAAAAAAATTAAATTATAATTTTTTTGACTTGCCTAACAAGTAAATATTTAATTTGTAATGTCTTTGGGAGATGTGGGGTACCCAGAATACTTTGAATACCCCAAAAAACAAAAAAAAAAAAAAACAAAATGCAAAAAAAAGTGCACAGTGCTGGCACGGCATTGTACCCCGGCATGCGTCACTATGCTGCTCTATCTCGTGCGGCATGGCCTTGCTTGCCGGGGTCTGAGACCCCCTCGTACCATGCCCCCTTTTTGGGGCACGGTACGTATCGCCCCGTGCCGTACAATCCTTGGTTTTAATCGATCTCAGTTTATTGATAGGATAATTCGTAAAGGTACTAACTTTATCTTTGGACTTTGGAGAAAGCACTGGCTTTTGAGTAAATTTCGTTGGACTTACGTTTAGTGAGGATATATAGGCTATTGTTTTGTTCATTTTTACCAGTACCGAAATTCTAATCTGATAGTGATTGTAGTGATAGAGAATAGTTGAAGCTTTATTACAGAACACGCACGAGGAACATGGAGATTTCCTAAAGGTGGTAAATTTCATAAACTAGCACCAGATTACATCAAGTTGGAGTCCAACTCAAGAAACTCATCTCAGGTCCAAATTCTGGAATCTAAACAGGGATTACGGAACTCGACACTTAGCAAGATGTTGAATTCCGGAATCTGGAATTTGCTACCAAACTCTGGAATCTCAACATCGCGCAGAAACATACTTTCGGGTTCTGGAATTCCTAAATCAAATTCTGGAATTCCAACTCCAGTCAAAAGTTCACACTTTTGGATTCCGAAATTCCTTCACCGAGTGTTGGAACCTGAACATCCAGTAACTTGTTTTCTTCGGCTTTTCTCCGTGACATTGACTCGGAATGTGGCTTCATCTCGATCCAACAATATTAACATGATACCATGAATGCGACGTATTTCATACAAAAATGAATAAACCATAGGCATCTTATAGACAGAAAGAAAAGCCAAAATAAACTGAAAAAAAATATCATGCACTAAAATTTGATACATCAAATTGGACTGCGATTATCTGTGATGTTTGCTTTGTTTTTACTTAGTAGGAATCAGAAAATTAGGGAAAAATCCACACTCTTGTTACCCCAATTGCTAACATGCATAATTCATACGTACTTGACTAGTCTCAGTGGTTCCATACTTGGAATCCGCACGCTCCTCTACCACGGCACTTAAATCCTTGGGTGTTATTACTTTGAAACTTGCTATATTTGCTTGAACAACATGAAAGTGTCTTATTGTGTGTCGTTTTTCTATTTTAAGATGTATGTTTGGCACTCGGTATTGTCATTGATACTTAATTGAGGATACATTACTAGACATCTTTTCATATATAGGATGTGACATAATTAATAATATTTGGTAATATATGATGCTTTTCTATGATCACTTCACCTAAATTGACGATTCTTGTTTATTAGATTATACCTGCTGAAAATGAACTGAAGGATGATCAACCACCTCAGAACAGATTTAGCGCAGTCATTGAAAAAATTGAACGCCTATATATGGTAAGAATATGTGACTGGAATCTATCATGTTTTATATTTACTGTATCAATAAAGTGCAAGAAATCAGAAAATTGCAGGACATTTTGCAAGTTGAAGTTGTATTTGTATGTCAGTCTTGCTTGTTTTAAAGTATGTTTTTCTTTAATTCCCTATTGACTCAAAGGTCATTTATTTAGGGTAAGCAAAGCAGCGATGAGGAAGAACTTGATGACATTCCTGACGATGATCAATATGACACTGAGGATTCGTTTATTGATGATGCTGAACTGGTTGGGTTTCCTTATATATTCTGCAGAAGATGAACTATTTATTATAATGCATATTATAAGAATATAAAACTGAGTTTTCGTATGTGTAAAGGATCTAATATAGTTATTTGTGGCGTAGTTTCTCTATTACTATTTTATCTGAACAGAGTGATGTCTCTCAGTAGTTGGGAATTCACCAATTGGCATGGTTCCATATATATTTACTCTAATATTGATGGCTTGGTGCTGTTCATCTAGTTGTAGAATGTCGCCCCTGTCATAGCAAATTAAATCCAATCTTTAGTAGATCAGTGTACAATGAATTGAGATTGTTTGATTGAATTATGGCTTTTGTTATAATGTTTATATGGAATGTGCCTTTTCCTTTGCAGGATGAATATTTCCAAGTTGACAAATTGGCAACTAAACACACTGGTTATTTTGTCAATAAAGGAAAGTTGGAACAGATGTAAGACGTTAAGCACCTGGTTTGAAAATATGGTTGTATACATATTAATGCCTAGCTTTGTTAGTTTTTCTTACAAATTGATCTAGTGGAGGAAGAAGATCTCTAATATTATGACCCACAATTCTATTTCTCCATCTGTCCAGCTCTTACTCATTCATTTTGGCTTTTCTGCTATTCTATCTCTGCATATTCGTTTAACTATTTTCTTATCTATTATCAGTTTTCTCCTCCATAATTATAAATCAAAGTAATTCATTAGTTATGTAAGTACTCAGAATTTCTAGTAATTATTAAGATTCTCCTGGTCAGAACATAAACTAATGTGTAAAAGCGAAGAGGTAGAAGATTCAAAACATTAGAAAATAACACTGACCTTTTCCCTCCATACGACGTTTAGATTTAAGAAAAACTAGTTGGGCTGAAAATGATGCTCTTAATCATTTGAACAACTCTTTTAGAGCCCGTCTACTACGATAAATACATCTCTTTGAGTTCATGCCGTAAATTGAGATTTTTTTAAACCTTTTGGACTCTCCTTCACGGAAATGATTATGAAACTCTATGGATCTAAACTTTCCTAAAAAGATTTTCAGAGTCCATCTAGGATACTCTATATGTTATCGACATTTCCAAGAAATATAATCGACTCAGTACAAGTAAATGTGAATTAATTACAAACCAAAATCATGAGATTTGACTTAAATAATTTGAATAAAAGACAAAATCAGAGTCAAAATGGAATCCGTTTAATTGACGTGATTCTGATTGCACCACCGGACATATTATCAGGGGTCAGTAAGTTGGTGCCAGAACCTCTTCGTGATTCGTTATCACATTATTTATGTTCTCTATCATTTTGACTTATTATGGCCGATTTTTCGAGCTTACCTGTAAGATCATAAACTTTCGTAAATTTTGATTGTCATCTCAACCATCAACACCTATAATTAGTATAACCGTGAGTCCTTTTATTTTTCTTCAATAATAGGGAGTTATTTGCGTGAGTCCTTTTATTTTTCTTCAATAATAGGGAGTTATTTGCATTACTTACCATTTTTCCATTCATGATTGCTTTCAAATACACTCATTTGCGTAATTAGGTCAAAAAATGTTATGAAAACATTTTTTTGATACACCTATTACTTTTGAACAGCGAACCTAGCTCTACACCTAATGTTATGCTAAACAGAAGGAGAAGAAAAGATTCAACAAAAGTTCGTGGAGAAAAGGATCGAGATCATGATGCTAGCATGGGTGATATGCAGATGATAACTGTTGCAGGCAGTGCTTCTGTCGCAAGGGGAAAGTCATCAAGTAGAGATTTGGGTCTCTATGGTGAACATTTTCACGAAGAAAGGAGACGGATGAAAAATTCATTAAAGGCCCCCACAGCAGTCCTTAAAAAGAAATTTGGCGATTACACATCCAGTGTTGACAATCCAACATCTGCAAAGCTTTCGGATAATATTGTCTTGTCTCTGCCTTCAGTGCGGAAGGAATTCCAGAGACATAAAGCTGGTGCTTCTTCACATTATGAAGGTCAAATAAAGAAGTCATCGCTTATTGACGAAAATGCCAGAGCAAATAAAGTACGGCGCAAAGAACACTATGCAGCTGGTGAATTTGCTGACATGAACAGTTATGGAAGTGTCTATCCTACACAAACAATAGTAAGTATCCATTTGTTTCGTAAAAAGTTAAGAATTACTCTCTACATTCTTAGCTTATGGGTATGAGCTTTCCTTTCGATACATTGAGGCTATTAAGTTAAAATGATTCAGTGCTTCTCTTAACTTAGGTAATGTATATGAACCATATAATCTCTTTCTTTTCTTTTCGACTGTGGTTGGTAGATTGAACTGTGACAGGTTTTCTCCTTGAACATATGCTTCTTTTCTGTTTTGAAGTTGCAGCAGCATGGTGGGAACAAGTTGAATATTCTGTTACTTTGTTAAACTCTTTGTAGCCCTATCCTGAGCTTTACAATCTGTCTAGTAGGCCAGCAAAGACACTTGATAAAGCAGATAGTTCTCTATTTTTGAGATTGTTGTTTATTATAATCCAATATACAAGTGCCGTTTTATCCAGTTAAATCTAAAGATTCTAATACAGGCATTCAATTACTTGTTCATTGGATGCCACACCATTTGTTTTATGCAAAAGTGTATATATCTTACTATGGATTTGCATATTTGGAAAGTAGTACCTGAATTTGAAAATTTTGGTTTTGCGGCCTAAATTTTCAGGACTGATATTTCAGAAAATCCGTTAAGTTCCATAAGAAGTTTTAACTATTTCCCTCAAAAGAGTTGTAGGATATTCTGCAATTAACATAATATCCTGTTTAAGTTATGAAATTTTCATCAGAACCATTTGAAATACAGTTTGATTCTGATGGAGACGTACTTAAATCACACATATTGTGAGTCAGGCAGTTAAATCAAAATATTTACAAGTCAGGTAAAATTAAAATGCACTATTGTAAAGGTATGTATTCTTAGCTTTATCTTATATTGCATTGTTCTTGATTCTGATTAAACTGTTTTTTTCTGTTTGTCTTTTGCAGCAGCCAACATATGCTAAGGAGAAGGAAGGTTCTTCTATGAGGCCTAAGGGCACGACACTTGAGCGAGCTATTCGTGACCTTGAGAAGATAGTTGCAGAGTGTAAGTTCGCCACAAGTTCTAATCTGCTTCTTGATTTGAGGATTGTTTTGTCGAGTACATTGCTGTTGGAAGATTTGACTTCAAAGATTCTAAGTTTTCTTACAGCCAGACCACCAAGTCATGATGTCCATGTTGTGGATCCTGCAACTCAAGGAGCTAAAAGGAGATTGCCTCAGGAAGTAAAGCAAAAGCTTGCTAAAGTTGCGAGATTATCGGTATTCTGTTGATTTAACCTTTTCTATTGATTTTTGTATGCGTATCAGTCTGTTACCAAGGATATAACTGTGAATAAATGCTATATGTTCCTCTGGAAGGTCCTTCAAGATGAGTCAACATTGTGCACATTGAAGCTAGTGGTTTGTTTAACTTTTTAGATATGATGGCTATGTCTATTGTCTTGTTTGAAATTTAAAGTTAAACCAATCGTACATTGCCACACTGATTCATCAAAAATTGTTCTGAGAGGGACCTTCTGAGGTGCATGCAGCATTACCCTAATTGTGGAACAACCCCTGCTGTTTTGGAACCTGTCGCGAAATGTGCCATGGCACGTGCAATTCAGACTGTCTCCTTGGACATTGAAACTAAAAAAAGAAGAGGAGAAAAACAAGTATAATGTGAAGTTTTTGTTGCTGACATGGTACGTGCTGCTCTATGTGGCTGTCACAGTTTGCATGGGAATCCTAGTTTCTACATTGTTAAATTTTGAAGCTAATGGAACTTGTGACCATCTTTGTTTTTATATCCTAATTGTTCAGAAATATTCATAGGTGAAGTCAAAATACTTCAGCAACAACATTTAACCATCCTATAGTGGTTCTTTCAAAATTTCCATTTTATATCCTATAGGATATTTATTGGTTTAAAGAAGAGAAATACTTCCAAATTACTGGTTGGAATCTGAATACAAATCCACACTTCGCTGACTTTAAAGAGTAGCTATGAATTTTATAGTATTTTATGCAGCTTTGAGGGATGGATTTATGACTTGTTGCGGGAGTTAGATCTGTGCTACTGGGTTCAAAATTCAAATGATCCATAATTCAAATCATGTTTTGTTTCTTTGTCTCACTATATATGTGAAAATTTTATTGACGCAGCTAATTTCAACACAAATATGATATTATAACAGAAGGTGCATAGAATGCAGTTATTTGGTAGCTAAAATGATGATGGGAATTAACTTTCTGAGAACCCATTTAAGCCACTACTCGCCTTTAGGAGTATCCGAATATGTGGGTAGTATATAGCTTTATAATTCAAAGAATTTTCTGGTAGAGTCATAGTTGTAGCTTGTTATTGTGATTTCGTTTGTTTTTGGCATTGTTGTTACTTGAGAAATTGTTCTTGTTATGCCTCTAGATGGCATCTTCGCTTCCTTCAATCAGTAATCTGGATTTCCTTCTCTCTATGGTTCAATTGAATGTAGTGGTTTTTATCTGAATTTGAAATATTTGTGCAAGTCTTGTACACCATGGTCTTGCAATGTTCTTTTAGTGCTTATTGAAAGATAGTAGTCATTGTTCGTGTGGCAGCAATGCAAACAAGAACACTCCTATAACAAACTGACTCATACATGCAACTTGAACTCAACAGAATATAAAACCAACTCTATGAAATAAACTTAAAGACTGCTGGGGACTTAATCAACACAACTTGCGCTTTTGACTAACTTGGTTGATACGCGCTTTGATTTAGGCTCAGATTGGATTCTTTAGATTACAAATTAATTGGAGGTGAGAATCAAGATCAAGAAAAGATGTTTTGAATCGTTTGATTTGAAACTAATCAGATTTAATCATGAATTGATTGCATAAATGCTAATAATAAAAAAGGAAAATTAATGAAATCTTATGGTGTCGAAAACATCAATAGTTAGGAAAAATGTTTTGTTAGTTTTTATTTCATTCGTAAAACAAAACTTAAACAATCATAAAGAGGAATTATTTAGAGAGAAAGAAGAGAATGAAGAAGACAAACAGGAGTACAAAAAAACTTTTGTTCAATCTGTCTCATCCATGTAGTGAATGAAACTCTTAAACAACTTTTTTGACTTATTTAGAAACTCCTGACAGAAAAGGATTTGTGCTACTAACAGCCGTTTTCCTTATTTTCATTCCTATTTCGGCTTAATTCCTTTATACAGTTGAAACTTCTGTTGGATCTGTTATAAGCAACCAAATTTTCATTGATATTTTTACAGTTGAAACTTCTGTTGGATCTGTTACAAGCAACCAAATTTTCATTGATACAGGCAACACGAGGTAAAATATCAGAAGACGAGTTACTAGACCGCCTTATGGGTATTCTTGGTCATCTGGTTCAGCGCGAGACTCTGAAGGTAATTTTGAAATAGAGAAGTACAAAAGCAAGTGCAATTTGGTATCTCTAGCCTTGATTTCCTGCTTTTGGTTTCTTACTTAAAATCTGCTGAAAGATAACCTTGCGCTGTAAAAAGAGAGGCTTGCTTTGTACTCTCTATGTGTGTAATCCAATTAGCATAATGTCATAAGGATATATAAAAGGGCGTATAAGTATATCGTTAGGGTGACAATTTAGTAGTCAAGAGAGAAGAGGATATATATGAAAGGAGATGAAGAATAAAGTGCTATTTATGCTCAATATTCATCCAAAATTAAGTAACTGCCTTAGAACATCTTGTTAGTATAGTTTTGTATGTAAGTATCACTGATTTGAATACTTGCGCTACTTTAGGTCTCGTATTTTTTTATGCAGTATACACTAACCAATCATATTTTGGTGCAGAGAAACATTAGGCAGATGGTTGAATTGGGACTTTCAGCTAAACAGCAGAAGGCTGACCGATTCCAGCAAATAAAAAAAGAGATCAATGAAATGATCAGAGCACATGTTTCACAGATGCAGACGAGGGTAAACTTTAATCATAGATGATAACCCGACTTCATTTATCTTCCTTCTTGAATTGTGAAAACTGATCAGATTTATTTTAATCATTTTTGGACAATATTAGTTTTGGAGGTTGCATAACATCTGATATGTATCTTGAAATATGAAGCTCAACTTTTTATATGAGGCGTCTGAAAGACTGAAAGTTTTTCATTTCCATTTAACAATTATTATACAAGATTTTCATATATATATCCCAGCAAAATCATCTTATACATATATATTCCCTAGAAATCTGAATTTTTATATATGCACTTCAAAAGTGCAATATGATACAAGAAGTTCCCTGATCTTAAGTTGTGGAATCAGCCAATTTAAAGGGGAATTTTGTATCGGATGAAAGACTTTCAAGAGCCATACAGTCATTAATTTATGGGTATACGTGTAAAAAAAAAATCTGAGGGGAATTATACCATATAACTATACAGCTATCTTTTTTTTCGACCTAAGTGTTCATAACATTGAAGTATGTCTTTGCTTCACCAGGCATCTGAACAACTGGATGGTTCAGCTGATGATTTTCAGGAAGGCATTAATAGCAATGTAAGAAAAGATCTGAAAGGGAGGTATCGCATGGATGCTGCTCTAGAAGACAGAATCTGCGATCTCTATGATTTGTATGTTGAGGTACCAAATCCATATCCGAGATATGATAAATTATCTTTTCTCAAGGATTTAACTCACTTTCCGGTCAATCTTTAGGAAAGAGCTGCCAAAGAAGTTAAACTTTTCTTTCAGTAGAAGAATGCTTATAATTGTTTGCTCACAATATACTTAGCCTCATAATTTTATTTAAACAGCTGTAATATGTACATAATAATTAAAAAGGTTATCTTATCAGTATCTTAATCTATCTTTCATCTTAGGGAATGGATGAAGACAAAGGCCCTCAAAGCAGGAAATTATATGTTCAGGTAGTTAACATCTCTGTTCGATTATATCATATATCACTTCTGCTTCCATTTTTGTTCCAGAGATGTTACTCACCTACCAGTGTTTGTTAATAATCTCGTTATCTCTTGCCAATGGAGTTCCCATATTTGTACAATGTGTAAAATGCAGCAGTTTATTGAACTCTTCTTTGTGAAATTATGTTTAAATACACTGTGATATACTGTAAGTTTATTCTGCTCATAATCACATTTTCTGTTCTGGTCCCAGCTTGCTGAGTTATGGCCGCATGGTTATATGGATAATGTTGGGATCAAAGATGCTATATACAGATCGAAGGAACGCAAAAGGGCACTTTACAGGCCACACAAGGTTCTATACTCTCATATAACCGTTCTATCTACCCATTAATCAATTCTACTATTATGGCTGCATACACTCACATTTTTTTTCCTGTTTATATACGACAAAACATTGGTTTACCATTTGTTATGATTTTTTTTGATATATTTCTATGCTCCGTTGCTGTTTCTACCCATAAATAGTGTTGCAATGGTAAGTATAGTAGTTTTTGGACCTATAATTTTGTTTTTTGTCAATTTTCACTGGAAGCTGGCACCTCGTTTTGGAAGCCACTTTATTCATTTTAAGGATATAAATCACAAGTGCTTACTATCTATTTAAGAAATGCTGCTTTATAGTGAAAATGGAAGATGATAAAGGACCTATTTAGGAAAATTAAAACCTTTCACTGCCTGAGGTTAAGTAACTTAAAATAGTCATTGTTGTGTAGCTGGTTTGCACGGTTCTTCACCTAAGATTTTGAGGTGACAATATGTGGTTGAAATGATGAAATAGTTTCCAGTTATTGTGATTCATGCGAAGATTTTTCGCATGTTGTCTTGAAATTTTACGTACTTGATAAGTGAACAGCTTATTAGTTAGTGTTCTATTCCTTTTTAGCTACATTTAGACAAATAAGTGGTATGAAACTTTCTACAAAAGCACCTTATCATATGTATTTACATCTAGCAAAGAATGTACCTTGGTTCGTTTCCGTCACTCCTCATACCTGACATTGATGCATTTTCATCGATAATGAAACCCTATAAACTATTCTACCATCATATAACTATTCTAGTTTTTTGCTGCACAATTGCAGTTATGTTTATAATAACTTGCATTCTTAAGAGTTTCATTCTTTTTTGGCTAGACATGGATTTCTAATCAAATCATGTATCTTCTTTCTAAAATCTTTCTATCCCTCCTATGTTGTTTGGCAATATGCTCTGGTAGAAAACTTAATTTCTATATATTTACGTAAAAACATAGAAAGCTCACCTGAACTTTGAAGAATTATTATTTGACTTCCTAATCTTTCATTACTTTTGATATGAGAAATTTCTGCTGAAGTTCTGTTCGAACTTTTAAAGTTCCCTATAAACCAGTTACAAAACATTTTGTCAAGTAATAGAACTTTTCCATTAGCTAACAAAATATTCTGTCAAAAAAGTTTTGCCATCAAATTACGGCAAATATGAATTTAAAACATTCCATTAGTTTGTAAAATCAAAATGCGCTACAGTTTAGGTAAGGTCTATACATTTTTTTCATCTTTTATTTATTCCTATCTGGTGAATAATGCATGTGCTTCAAAATGTAGGTTCGCGACGAGGAACGGATTAAGAGGAAAAAACTCGCCTCAGCTGTCAGGGTTGAGGTAAACAGTCAAACTAGCACTCAAGGGCGAGCCATACAAGAGCGACCGGCTATCGATTCCGCTAGCCACACCATAGTTCCTTCTAACAAGCCGCTGTCCAATCAGCCTCTGCCTTCGCCTACTGCCGAACCCGGACTTATCCAAGGATCGAAAATGATCGACAAGGCTCAACTAGGTGGTTCAAGCGCAATTGCCGATTTTGATGTGAAGAAGAAGCTGAAGAGGAAGTCGGAATCGGAACCGGGAGAAACCCTAGTCCATCCGCTTAAGGTTGATGCGCAGCATGGCAAGGAAAGAAACAAGCCTCACAAGCTGGGCGACGGTGCGAACGCGACCAACCAAGCTAAGTTGAGTCCTCAGGTAAGTGGCGGTCCTTCAGGTTCGGACCACCCGAATTGACTTCCGTTTTTGAGGTAGCATTTTTTTTCCCCCTTTCTTACATGGATGAGCTAATGTGTTCTTTTTGTGAGCATAGGTTGGATGTAACAAAAATATTAATGCGGTTAGGATGTGAATTGCTTGCTTAATTTTCGCCTTGTTTGTTTTAGAGTTTTGTTCTCTTTGCTTTCATTTATTTAATTTCCTCTTCTGTTGTAGGTGCAGTTGTTCTTCTTTCTTTTTTTCTTTTTCATTGTTTTGGGAAGAAACCTGTTACATAGCTTTAGCCATTCTACAGCTGATATCTACAAGGAGAAAGTATGTTTGAAGTTATCATTTTTGTCCCTTCTATTCTCGCTTGATTTCAATTCAACAAAGAAAAATGCTTCTCCCAAAGGGCGGCGATCGGTTTTAGGATATGTGAGGCATACGCTGTCGGTGCTGCATACTTGTAAAGTGCGAGCAAGTATAGGCCCTGTTTGGATACATATATTTTCAATGCGAAGGTGAGGAGTTGCGGGATCTTAACTTCGCACCCTATCAGTGCGAAGTAGAGGTCACCTGCGGTACCAAAATTCTGTGCCTCTCACATTATTGTGTAGCAAAAAAGCAGGCTGTTCTTCGAGAGCTCCGCCGTCAATCCAACTGCAGGCCAATCTGATCTCCAGGCCAAATGGAGATTCATTTGCCATTTTACGTGTTTCCAACTAACTCTGTATTAGTACTTAAAAGCAGAAGGAAATGGTTGACTGTAATAGATCTGTCATACATGGGTCAGTAGTGTGGTTCAAACAGGAAAATCTAATTCGAGCTGTTTGAGGAAGCACCAAAAACTTTCGCATTACAATACTACTTTGCAGCAGCAAAAACAGGAAAATCAAACTCGTTATAAGACTTGCTTTTAAGATTTAAAAGCTTATTTTAACTCTCTAACTATAACAAAAGCTCAAAACTTCTCATTCACGCAGCATCGAACTGCTTCTGCAAGGGGCACAATCCCAAGCTGGCCTTTCAACCAAACCCCAGCATGAATAATTCACCACACAGCAATATGCTGCATGTATTTACTGTGACAACCCTTGCCAAGTAAAGAACTATTCCATACATAAAGAAAGCAAACTCATCAAATCCAACAAAACCAAACAAACAAGGAGTTAGTCCCTAAAGATGATATAAACAACGAGGGCGAATTGTACACTCCGCGAGAAGGTATTTGTACATAATATTATGAGTACAAAGGAGATAGCACGGTTCAACTCGTTTCGGCTTCTCAAAGCTCTTTGTGCAGAGCTTCTGCTTCTTCAGATACAAATAGCTTCACATCTGCAGCATTTGATGATAGCTTAGAAAGCCTCGATATGATAAGGCGTGCGACGTTTTCGGCTGCAACTGCGCTGGCTTCTATTGCACTGGCCGCGCTCTCGAAGGAGTTTATGTAGTATAAGTGCTTCCCGTCTAAAATAATTGGCGCGAAGACTTCTGGAGCTTTATAATGAGGATATGCTGGCCAATTAATGCGAACAGTTTCGGTCCTCGTGCTGCAAATTTATCACCAAGAACAACGTCGGTTAGTACTGGTCTATTGAAACTACGAGATCACTTAAAACATAGCTTGTTTTAGTAAGCCCTTCAAAATTTTCTTCTAACCAACATCCATTTATTTTTCTTTTATTTATTTATTTATTTTTCTCTTTGAGTGTTTCCATCTATTGAAGTGGATTTGATACTAGGAAATAACTACAATCTCAGCATAGGTTTTCGCATGATCATTCTTATGGTATCAAAACTACCATTAATTGTAACAGCAAATCCATTGAAATAGACAGAATTCCTCGAACTTGCGCAAAGAAAACAATCATAGCTGACGGCTGATAAACAAAAAAATTAATTATTCTTACAATGACTTTAGTCTGAAGGATTTTGTAATTAATTACCTAGCAGTTTTTCTCTCCTATTTGTCTGAAAGTGAAATTGATTTCCTTAATTACCTGAAAATTTGATCCAGTAAACCATCATCCAGCGGAGCACGAGAGAACAACTTGTAAGTCGCGTCTCCTTCGCTATACTTCTTCAGGACAGAGAGGCTGGAGAAAGGGATATCAGAGAGCTCAAGAGTGCCCACAAGGTCCGGGATTTCCAATGCAGATTTTAAGCCAAAATATTTCTGGAAAATAACCATGAATTTATCAGCCAATGATCCTAACAAATTGCCGTTGAAACAGAAGCGTTTCAAATGCTAAGGCAAAATGGTATTTGTAATACTTATTGATCGAAATCCTCTGCAATTGGTGTTTTGAGCATTGAGTATATAGGTTACAGTCTACTGCTGAATAGCAAAAAACTAGAGTCAAATTCAGGTTTAGGTAAAACAATACAGGTTGCCCTCGAACTTCCAGCAAATTATTTCTAGCAAAGTAATTCCCACGTGGATTATTGTCAAAAGTTTCTAACCTCTGCTAAGAGTTGTCCTCATCAAGTAACAAAAGAAAGAGATTTTGTTGGGCAAATTAAGCTTCGGATGATTCTGTAAATCATTAAAATAGTTCAGGACTAGTCCACTTCACTGAAAGAATTTAGACCAAATTGCAATACGTCTAAACTTTTGGGGCTACCAATACACTTTACCCTCCAGATATACCAGAACATGTAAAGAGAACACTCACAGGGTTCAAAAGGCCCCTCACGAATGTTGTATATGTATGTTGAAGCTTTCGAGGTGGAAGAGAGACCACAGGATCAAATGTGATGTTCAGCTCATCGAGTGGCGTAGCGATCACAGTGACATCACAATTGTACTCATTCCCTTGCGCAGATTTGAGCACATAATAGCCTTCTGCATCAGAGATGGAAATTATCTCTTCATGGAGGTGCAATGTGGCATTCGCATGCTTAATAAGTCCTGTCGCCAGCAGGCGGTTTCCCCCCTTCACGGCCCACAAGCCTGATTCAGAGCCTGCTAGGGACACTGCACCTGCTAGCCCGCTTATGCTCACACTCTGACCGTAGTTGACTCTTGTAATTACCTGTAGATGGAACCAATGTATATATTTCCGGTCAGAAGGAGAGGCGTGCAACATTTGATCTAAACCAAATTACTGAACTAAATCGAGTCATTTATGTTAATTGTTGGTTCAGGTAATCAGGTGGGAGGTGTGCAGAATGCATGAACACGCAGATGTGCATGCGCCCACCCACCTTCCCACCCTAGCGCGTATATTAGCGGTCAACTGTGAGATAATGATTGAAAAGCTATAGTAGTTAACCACTATACTTGTCAGACTAAAGCTTTAACCGACAGAATCAGTCGATACCTTTTATATAAAAGGCAGCAATTCGGTCACAAATCCAGACCGGATAAACCAACTGAAAGAATACCATTTTCGGATCAGTTTGGCTTATGCCAACAATATAAAAGCATTGACTTTCATCAGAACATGCCGTATGATTAATATTGGACAGCCACCATGACAGTGAGCTGAACCTTTCTTCTATATAAACTAATTGCTAACCCAAAATCAAAAAAAAAAAAAAAAATCAGAAAGATTTTACAATCTAGAAGCATCTACTCGTTGCTTTAGAAACTATCGCAAGGCAAAAGTGTGTTATAAGAATTGTTAGCTCAGCGATTAAGCTTACAGAAGAAATCTTCATTGTGCTTCCACTTTATATGTAACAAAGACACGGAGATAAAAATGATGGTTTAAACTGCCATTTTGTTTATGATAAGATCGTAAGAAATAACTGCTTTTGACAACTGCTCATTTCTATTAATATTGTGATGTCTTTCTATTCCAGTAGAAAATAAACCTCAAAAAAGTATACCCAAAAAAGGAAAGAAATTTACACCAATGATTGCAAACGTTGATAACACTAAGAATCAAACGTCTATTCAGGCGGTTTCGGATTAAATCACAGGAGTTCATAAAAAAAAAACAGAATAAGAAAAGGGAAAATCTTGCAGTTATAAGAGGAGTAAATACAAGAAATATAACAGAAAAAGCCAAGCAACTTACAGTTACAAGTTCTGAAATTGTGCGGGAATTCAACCCAGCATCTACGAGTTCCTCCTCGAGAGTCCGTTGCGTGAGTCCATAAAGATCCGTCCATTTCAGCATCTCCTCCACTGTCTCGAACACAGGCCGTGATTCAAAGCCATTGTAAAAGAGCATGAATCTTTCCAACATTTTCTAACCCACCAAAAAAAACCCATATGCATCAAAATGAGCAAGATGACATACAAACAGAGAAAACAGGTATATTGCATGAGGTTTACTCAGACTTTTAGCAAAAATTCCAATTTAGTCCTCAACCTTTCGACTGGTGCACTTTAGTTCCTAATTTCTATACCCTGTTAGAAGTTAAGTCCACCTTAGTCCTTCAATCAGACTTCTATTAAAATGACCACAAGCCTCTTACAACTGACTTGTAAGTGGTTAAACCTACATAATTAGAAGAATCCAAGCATTGCATATGGAATTGCATTACTTTGTTGTTGAGAGACATGAAAAAAAATGTCAAAAAGATGTGTTAGAAAGAATAGGTTAATCCTAGTTTTAAGGTATCACCTCAAAAGTGGAACAAGGTATCTTAGAAAAATATGAGTAGTCCCTGCAATGAACTAAAATCAAAATGTTATACCTTAATTACTAATGAATACCATTATCCAAACAAAATACCCTCATCCAACAAAACTTACCTTAGTCCAGCTTGTTCCAAAATCCAAACAAAAACTGCATATCGACTACATGGATATTTGGCCTATTTTAACAGAAGAATTTAACTAAAAAGACTATAATTCGAGTACAACATAAAAGTTAAGGATTCGATTGCAAAGAGTTGAAAGGCAAAGGACCAATCTCAAATTGTGCCCAACAGAAGGTTTAAAAGAGAAATTCTACCGGTACACCTTAAAGTGGGGTGTACATCTTATACCCACTCGATCCAAAGGCCACTAATTCTCTACTTGTCACATCAAACTTTTTTTGTTTTTACTAAAAACCATTTGTTTTTGTGAACGGTAGGATACGGGGTGTAAGATCTATGCCCCTTTTGGAGTATACAAGAAGAATTTCTTGGTTTAAAATGCATGCAGACGCCCTCAAATGTACACCGTTCTAAAATAGGCCCCTGAACTATATTTGTTAGGATTAACCCCTCAATTTTTTCTTTGTTTTCGTCAATTGAATTGAAAACTACATTAAACTCTATACGAAAGGAGAAACCAAATGGCGTTCCATCGTTAAGCCACGTCGCTTTTTGTTAATACGAGTTCCTATGGGTGTATTAATTTTTTTTTCTCTTTCTCCTTTTCTCATGGGTTCTATGTACTCATCTCTCTCTCACAGAGAAAAATGTATTTACCTCTTTTATATATCTCTCTCTTCTATTAAAACTTTCATCTCTCCCTCTCTCTTCCCTCTCTCTCTCTCTATAATTTTTGTAACGCAACACACAAACAAAGGAACTCAGGAAAAGAAAAAAACACAGAGAGAGAAGCAGTAAAAGGGTGGTAAAAAGAGAGAGGGAATTGGTTTGCTCCCTGTTTTTCCCCCCTTTTTCTAAAATTATTTAAAGCTGTTTTAGCATTTAGGGTCGGCTTAAATTTTAGTTTTTTAATGAAAATTTTCTCTAAATTTGTTTTGATTTGGTGAAGAAAAAGAGTTTATCGAAAAACAGAATTCCGTCGTTAAGCCACATTGCCTTTTTTAAAATTTGAAGTTTTAATTCCTGTGAATATATTATTTTTTTCTCACTCTCTCTCTCTCTCTTTCGCATAGGCTCTCCCTCCCTTTTGCATGGGCTCTTCCTCCCTTTCGCATGGGCTCTCTATACTTACATCTCTCGCTCACAGAGGGAATGTGTTTCCCTCTTCTACATATCTCTTCCTAATAAAACTTTCATCTCTCCCTCTCTCTTCCCTCTCTCTACAATTTTTTCTAAACTTATCTAGGGAGTTTAGTGGTGGTGGTTAAGACCCAACACACACACACACACACACACACACACACACACACAGAGCTGGAAGAAAAAACACAAAAAGAGAGAAGAATTAGTGAAAAGGTGGTAAAGAGAGGGAGGGGATTGGTTTGCTCCCAATATTTTCCTTTTTTTAAAAAAAAAAATTATTTTAAGTTGTTTTTGCGTTTACGGCCTGCTTAAATTTTTTTTTTTATGAAATTTTTTTTCTAATTTGTTTTCATCGGAATCCTGAACGATGGCGAACCCTGGCGGCGGCAGCGGAGGGCACAAAGGGAACAACTTGGTGGTGGCGTGGTTTTTTTTTTTTTTACCTTTTCTTCGGGTTATACTGTCATTTTTTTTCCCTTTTTTTTTCTTTTCATGGTGGCAGCGTTTGTCTTGAATGGTTTCTTTATATATCTTTGTCAATCAATTTTGATGTGGGCTTTCTTCTCAGACATTGAAATTTGATTTGGGTTTATTGGCCCTTTCTGCTTTTAGTTGGAAGACCTCTTGACAAAGCAAAGTGGAAAGAACATAGTATTATTATGTAGTCTAGAGTAAATTAAGTTGGCTTCTTTTGTTTGATCTTTAGTACCTTCCTTTATTTCCTTTGGTATTTTAACAGATTGTTAGTTGTTATTACTCTTAGGTTTCAGCTATCTTTTAATCTTTTGGTACAATTGAGGTCTCCAAGTTTTTTTTTTTTTACTTCTTTTTTTTTTTTCCTGCAGGAAGTGAAGAAGCGGTTTATATACCTCAGGAAGATTAGATGTGCGGTCAATTAAATTTGTGCAGTGAATTGTAGAGTGATCTCATCTTAAAAAACTCTGAATCGGCACAGTCGGTATGGAAATTGGATGCCATGTTCATAGTAGCCGTGATGTACTTGAATTCGAAGATGAACTTAAGGGTGCGTTTGGTTCATGTTATCTTTTTCAGATTCCTAGTAATCCAATAGAAATAAAAAAAATATAACGGTGTTTGGCTAAACGCACTAAGTAATCTAGTTGGTAATACTGGATTTACTTGGGAATAAGATGCATCCCAAAGTACTAATCTCATTCCTTTGAGGGAGGATGGGTATTCTTATATTAATGGATTGGAGTAATTATAATATGTCTAATCTCTTTCTTTCTCCCTACCCGCTGGCTAGTTGGTATTATTTTCTTAACACTCTAACCTCATATCTCTCTCTAAACTAATCTTTTTCTCTCTCTAAACTTCAACTCTTTTTCTCTCTCTAAATTAAGCTATTTCTCCCCCTCTTTGTCTAAAATCTCAACCCTCTCATTCTCTCTAACTTTGACTCTATTTCTCTTCTTATTTTTTAATTATGATCTCTCTTTCTAATCTATATTCTCTCTCTCTTTTTTCTAAAAAGATGCTAAAATTTTTTATAATATTATTTAAAATTAATTAAATAAATAAATTAATTAATTGTATATTTTTTGTAATTTTAAATAACATGACTAAATAATATGACCGTACGAACCAAATACCGAAATACTACATTCTTAGTAATAGGATGAATAGGAATAAGATTCTCGAATATCTTTTTACTCCTACTAATCTTTCATAGTGCGAACCAAACGCGCCATAAACTTCAAGAACCAACATTATACACGCCGAGAACTGCTAATTTTAGCAGATAAATAAAAAAAAGGTATCATTATGTTTTTGTGCTAATCACTGCACTCTGACTCAAAGAAAAACTCAAATTAGCTCCCGGCGTTATTAGCTCCCGCCGCGAGTAGCGAGACATTACACTAGTTAAAAATTAAACAGTGATTCTATTTTTCCTCTCTCAAAATTAATGACTCTACAATCTGACTACTTTCCATCCTTTCCATGCGATTATTTCGTTAATAATTGACAATCGATAACACATCTCAAATTATATTGCTTATAGCAACTCAAATAAAAAGTAAATCAAAAAGAAGAAGTGGAACTGTGGAAGGGTCTATTACAAAAAGATAAACAGTTTAGGGCATATTCATTCAATTTGCAAGCAAAAAGGAGAGAGATGAAATTGAGGAAGAAGAAGAAGAAGACCTTAACGAAGCGATCCATCCGAAGGAGAGAGAGCCCATAGCGACGGAAGACGAGAAGCGAGTTGAGGAGCTCGTGAAGTTTCCAATACAGGGACCCACTCGACGGGGGAGGCGGCGCTAGGGTTTTGAACACGAAGCTCGACCCGTCCCAAATCCCCAGCCAGGAGTCATCGCCGTCGTCGTCGGGCCTATGGCTCAGGCCGAGGAGCGCGGCGAAGCGCGCGGCGTGGAGGTTCCGGGGGTGGATGATGGAGGCGCCGGCCTCGAACTCGTCGCCGGCGACGGAGACGGTGGCGGTGCGGCCCCCGGCGACGTCGCGCCGCTCGAAGACGCGGATGTCGTCGACGCAAGGGGAAGGGGAGGGATGTGGCCATGGCGATGAGTTGAGTGGTCAACGTATAGAACGTACATAGAGTGAGTTTCTCTCGTACTCTTTTTTTCAAAATAATCCAATAAAATTTCCTAATTAAATAAAGCACCCAATTTTTTTGGCAACTAATTCTTCTATTGTCGTATATAAGAGTTGTAATAAAATTTTCTCTTTAAAAACAAGTGAATTATTTACCATTTTTTTAATTTTTCACAAAAATAATTAAATTTATATTAATTTGAATATTTTTTATTCCGATTATAATTTGAACATTCTTTCAATCAATTTAGGCCTTTTTGCATAAAAAATTCACTTATTTTGGACTTTTGCAAAATCGGGTCACTTTTTTCGTTTTTGCAGATTCGGTCCGTTTTTGCAGTAAACTGACCAAAATACCCTTATTATTTTTTCTCTTTCCTCTTTGTCTCTCCTCTTCGTTTCTTNTCATCGCCGTCGTCGTCGGGCCTATGGCTCAGGCCGAGGAGCGCGGCGAAGCGCGCGGCGTGGAGGTTCCGGGGGTGGATGATGGAGGCGCCGGCCTCGAACTCGTCGCCGGCGACGGAGACGGTGGCGGTGCGGCCCCCGGCGACGTCGCGCCGCTCGAAGACGCGGATGTCGTCGACGCAAGGTGCCGCCGCGGCGGCGGCGGCGCCGGGGGAGGTGGTAGTGGTGGTGCAGGTGTACTGTTTGAGGAAATGCGAGGCCGAGGCGCCGCCGATGCCGCTACCAACGACGCACACCTTGGGAGAGGAGGAGGAGGAGGAGGAGGAGGTGGTGGTTATGGTCGAGAGGAGGAGGAGGAGGGGGAGGAGGGGGAAGGGGAAGGGGAGGGATGTGGCCATGGCGATGAGTTGAGTGGTCAACGTATAGAACGTACATAGAG